>NC_089838.1:269239567-269578317 GCF_035609145.1 Eleutherodactylus coqui
TATGCTACGCAGTTCAGTGAAAAAAAGAACACATCTGAACTCATTAGGCTAATTAGCCATTTAAGTCTGCCACATGCAAATAAACATGCCCTACGTGCGCAAAAAGTACAGTGCATAGTGCAAATCCGTTGTTCTGAGGCCTGTGTAAAGACACATACACCCGTGTGAAGGAGCCCTTGGTTATATACCACATACTTCATATCACCTGATATTACAGGTTTTGACCCCCTTTTTTAAATTCACCTATTAGTTCATTTTTGGAATGTGGGAGGAAACTGGAGGAAACCCCCGTAAAGTCAGAGCGAACATACAAGTGCCATGCAGATGTTCCCCTTCGCTGGATGTGAACCCGGCGCTGCGAGGCGACGGCGCTAGCCACCGCGTCCAACTGACAGAAAAGTTATTGTCGTTCGGTGGAAAATCAAGTAGCATAAACAGAAAGTCGTCACATCGTCCGAAGATGAGGGGGGGTAGTGAAGGGTGCCCCCTCCGGGAGCCGAACCAATAAGCCATCACACAAATGAGTGTAAATACACAGTTATCGGCCTGCGTAAAAGGAGATCGTGCGATCACTCGCGAGTCGCTGTGTAGTTCTTCTTCGCTTGCTTGTTGCTAGTAGCGCAGGTTGTTAGTGCCCAGTACCTTGGTAGCCCGCGTCCCTGGCGAATGCCATGAGTGTTGTCTTGTCTGGCAGCTAGTCGCCTGTTTTGCCTCTAGAAATTCCATGTACATTTAACCGAGTTGGAGGGAAATTTACTACTAGAACAACCACTGACTGGCGGATATGGAGTGTTATCGGCAACTATGGAGATGTTTGAATTACGTGATGCATGCTGCATTATGTATGATAGTTTAGTTGCATGTAATGTATATAGTGTAATAGTTAAGTTGCATGTAGCGTATATAGTGTATTAGTTCAGCTGCATATAGTATATATAGTGCATATAGTATAATAGTTGAGCTGCATATAGCATATATAGTTTGTAGTAATTGAGTTGCATATAGTGTATATAGTGTATATTAGTTCAGCTGCATATAGTATATATAGCGCATATAGTGTATGATATAATTCAAATGCATATACCATATAAAGTAAATAATAGTTCAGCTGTATATAGTGTATGATAGTTCAGCTGTATATAGCATATATAGTGTATGATAGTTCAGCTGTATATAGCGTATATAGTGTATGATAGTTCAGTTGCGTATAGCGTATATAGTGTATATTAGTTCAGCTGCATATAGTATATATAGCGCATATAGTGTATGATATAATTCAAATGCATATACCATATAAAGTAAATAATAGTTCAGCTGTATATAGCGTATATAGTGTATGATAGTTCAGCTGTATATAGCATATATAGTGTATGATAGTTCAGCTGTATATAGCATATATAGTGTATGATAGTACAGTTGCATATAGCGTATACAGTGTATAATAGTTCAGTTGCGTATAGCGTATATAGTGTATGATAGTTCAGCTGCATATAGCATATATAATGTATGATAGTTCAGCTGCATATAGCGTATATAGTGTATGATAGTTGAGTTGCATATAGCGTATATAGTGTATGATAGTTGAGTTGTATATAGCATATATAGTGTATGATAGTTCAGTTGCATATAGCGTGTATAGTGTATGATAGTTCAGCTGTATATAGTGTATATTAGTTCAGCTGCATGTAGTGCATATTAGTTCAGCTGTATATAGCGTATATAGTGCATCATAGTTGAGTTGCATATAGCGTATATACTGTATGATAGTTCAGCTGTATATAGCATATATAGTGTATATTAGTTCAGCTGCATACAGCATGCATTGCACGGTGCTGTGGTATATGCTACAGTACACACATATCCTCCTCATTATTCCATGACTGCGAGGCATGCGTCACGATCCGGAGCCTTCCCAGTGATTTATACTGTGCTCACATTCTTGCACAGGCTGATCCGGACATTGTATCATCTTTTTCTCTTTGTATGTTTGGCTCTGATTAGACATTCTCACGGGCCTGATATTTAAACCAGACGTAGGCAACGTGGCTCTGCGCAGCAGCTGTGATACTACAGGTACCACATGGCGTATCCTCCGGCGCTGCACGCTGCGACTTGTAGTGCTGCAAACACAACAGCCGCGCACCGCAACTCATTCCTAAAGCTTCTCTAATGATTTTTGACGCAATTAATAAGGATAATCCAATACAAGAAACTGAAATCTTACAAAAAGTTCGTCAGCAGGTTATACGATTATTAATATCAGTTTTTTTCCATAAAATACGTAAAAAAATATGACATATGGTTAAAATCGTTCCGGCCGGTGTTCCTTCCTAATCCACTACCTGTCTTTATCCAGAAAACCTAAAACTCAACCTATACCAAGATCTTAGAGGAAAGTCAATGCCACACGAGACCACTAGGGGGCGCTGCTAATGTTTATCTAAAGAAGAAGGTGCAGTGCCACTATGGAGTTTACTCCTCAAGGCTCCTTAGGTCACATCTTGATGAGCTCATAGCAAGATAGAAAGTAATAAGCATCATTGTTTGAATTATTTAAAGGTCTCCCGGTAGAGCAGGGGTCAGATTCCTTATCAGTAATTACATGTGATAAATGACTGCGGGAGCCGCTTATCTCTGGAGGAGCATGTTGTTTTCTCCTCTCATAATTCATCTTCTAAAGCTTGGTGGAATTCCGACTGTCCTTTCGAAGGTCCCACAATATGCCTTTGCGGCATCTCATGGTTAAAAAGGTGCCTCATCCCCAAAAGTCACGTAAAAAAAAAAAAAAAAAGCCGCGACTATTATTAATGGCGGCTCCCGTTACTAAGTTTGCATTGCAACGTTTTCCCTGATTGCAGCTAATGAAGAAGTAACTTAATAAAGGACACCTCAAGGACGTTCCTTTCTATTAGGGGGGCCGTTCTTTAAAGCTTTTGTCAGTTCCCCGAGTCGTCGGCTGATAAATAACGCCGTCGCTTTATATTTCCAATATGGATCGGACGTTTGCTTTATTGCGCTTCATTTATAAACAATTCCTTTTATTGTTACATGTCAAGACAAAGCAGCGCGGTGTGTTAAATCCCAGCGCATTTGTTAGCAAAGGACAATAATTCACAGGAATTTTAGCCAGGAGCTGCTGTAACAGCAACCGCGCTAATAATATACAGGTTGTAAATTCTCACTGAGAGCTGGCTCAGTCCTGTGACATGTATACATTAATTGTATACAGCGCGTCCATCGCTGCGTAAACACTGCAGGCATGCTGATTTAAGGCCCAGATCTGGACACACTTAGGAAACAGAAAGACAGCTGCACACCCGCGCGCTCCACAATCCACCCATGTTGCTATTAGACGCTTTGATGAAGTCATTACATTAACGTGCGCCGCTTGCCGTAGGACCGTATAGGCAAATTAACCGATTCCGGGGGGAAAAAAAATTGTTTTGTGTGGAAGGTCAGATTTCAAAAATTGATGTTAAGAAAAAAAAAAATCAAAAAAGCAATGGCGGGAGGCGGAATTGATTGCTTTCAGAAATAGCCGGATTGAAGAATAGCCGCCTCGTGAGAAAATTATATACGCCATTTAATGCTTTGCACGCCGGCAGTACAAAATCTTTATTTCACAAAATCCGGATTTTAAGGGCAGATTCTACGGGGTGTTACGAGATGAATTAAATGTGGTGGCTTTGCTTTACCTTAGACAGATGATCCGGATTCCGCAGCGGAATTCGGCTGGAACCCCGACGCCAGGCGTACATGTTTATTCTGTACTGCGGATGATCGTGGACGCTCGCAGTCAGTCATGCGCTGTACAGATTTTTTTTTCTAAATATATGTATTTCCAATATATGGATTACGCTGGTACCCGCACCTTATCTGCAATGTCAGTGAAATCGCTGGTCGGAGGCTCTGTCGCAAATTCGGCTCCAGAAGAAAAAGCGCTTTTTCTTGCACCCAAAAGCCTGGCAGCTGAGCGGAAACCAAACAGACCCCATTATAGTCAATGAGGTCCATTCGGCGCTGTTCGGTTACGAGGGGATTCCCCTTTCCTGCTCCCTGAAAGCAGCAGGACAGCAAAATCCCCAACGGATGTGAAACCACCCTTAGCATATTATTAGAACACATTATGAAATTGCTTAAAGGACGACTTCATCCAAATTTGAAATCTACCACTCCTCTAGGTAACTGGGATCAGAGTGATCTTTTGGGGATCCACTTGTCTAAAGATCTTACATGAGGTAGCGCAGTGGTCACCAGTGCATTTCTTCACATGTCTCTTATAGTAAATACCCAACTTCCAAGAAAATGTACTCCTTGTTAGTCAAGGAAAGAAGTTAATTGGGGTCCAATACATCACTCCCGTATCAGCACTATAGGGACTGTTAAAGCAACCCTTCACTAGAAAGATTGTAGATATATCACCCTATAGCGAACAGGAAGTCTGTGGAAGATTGAGAAAAGGAAGAATCTTTATCCAACTCAGAATCAAACCTGAATTTTCGTCTTGGGATCCTTGTATATGAGCCAAATTCTTGGCCTGATGTAAGGAGGGCATATCGACATGTATGTTCGTTGGTGCTAATTTCATTTGCTATCACAAGGGCCAAGAATCAGCTTATGGAGACGATTGATCGTAAATGCAATTACTCATCCAGCAAGGTTGGACGTGTATATTCCTGTTCACACGGGGAGAAGTACAGCCGTTCAGTGGGAATGTTCATATTTGGTGAAACGGAACGATCAGTTCAAATTTTGTCTGTTGGACCAGTCGACCATGTAATGTGTATGGAGACCACTGACTCTCTCGAATTGCCAATGGCGTACAGAGAATTGTTGGAGCCCCATAGGAAAAACTTAAATGGGCCCCCGTTGTGGTGGTTAGTTTTGTCACCAAGGACAGGAGGTCTTGGTGTTTGTTTCTTATTCCATACCCTTTAAAATGATCCTTGAACCAGTTCCCCACCTCTTTGTTTGCAGTTCCTCTTTGGAGGAAGATCCTGCATATGTTCTTGATACCCAGTAGCTAGGGACTCATAGCAGTCTCATGGTCTACCTCTATGGTACATACGTGCTTGTTAACGGCAGATATTGGGGGAGATAAGGATTGGGCTGTTGGATTTTAACATGACCGATTCTTTTGGTCTTGGGAAGATAAGCCACCTCCAGAGTTGTTCCTCTTCCAAATCAGAACACATATATGTTGAGCTTACCGCACATGTGTATGGTGGGATCGGGAAAGATAGCTCTTGGCTTGGCTGCCCTTTATCTAATGTGTATGGCCAGCCTACCAGAGTAATTCCTGTAACAGCACTAAATACAGTATAAGAGAATAGACATATATTCAAGGTTTAGGAAGACCGCCAGACTACTTTGTTGTTGAACTTCTAAATGTTAAGGGCCTCACTATTATGACCACTTTGTATCTCGGATGATCACCCCAATTGTCTCTGCCTTGATCTAGCAATTCCAAAAAGTTTCAGCCAAATTTATGGATACTTTTTTGACTTAGCATTCGCCCCCACTTGTATTATTGAACACCTACTGGCTGAGATATGTGTGAATAGTCTTATAGTTCCTGCTGTGATATTTTCGTCAGAACTAATTATGATTTTGCTCCTTTTCACTGTGATCAGCCCGCTTTTTAGGTCTGACAACAGACAAAAAATATCAGCTATGGCTTTTAATACCTGTCAGTGTAAAAGCTTAGTCGATGGCCAGTATACAAGCTAGTATGTATGTATGGCCATAAATGGTCAATTTATGAGTAAGACAACTTTCTAATTGAACAACATGGCTGTCTGTTGTGTCTTTTCTTGAAACGGCTGTTCTTGGTATTCAACATAAAAAGTACAATTATCTAAAAAATGAAGGGAAGCAAAAAATATGTCCAGTACAGCTTGTAAATCGGTGCCTGGTGATGGGTCCTGGCCCGAGGCTGGCAAGCTTTGCGATGATAAATGAGTGCGGTTTGGTGTTTCTTGGCGTCTGGCTTGAGGGGTTAAACCTCGGCCAAATTCTCCAGAAGTTTTGTGAGGGGAAGAGGGGTAAGATGGCACATTACAGCAGGCTGTTAAACCCGCAGCTTTGAAGAGGAGACATCACTCAGAACAAATTGCTCCTCTGTTTGAATACCTTTGCTCCTTTGCACGGACATCAGCTTCACAGGCCCATTTATCACCTCCCGGCCTGACAGTTTTATGCTTCCTTTCATTAACTGCTTTGTGAGGGCCTGTAATAATCTTCACAGAACCTTCCAGAAGAAGCATGTTTGCTCTTCTATACCCTTTCTCTTATGAACAGAAAGAGAACAGGAAAATGTACCCAGTAATCACACGCCAAGCTTATCATCACAGCCACAGAGTAGGGAAGGCGTCTAGATATGTATCACCTATCATATGATGCGCTCCTCTAAGACGTGGCACACAAGGGGAAAGATGCCGTCGGAGGCTCTTTACATAGTAAGATTGCAATTATGGATTGGAAATCAAAACAGGAAGGTAAATATGACAACCGATGTGGATGGAGGGGTACCGTGAGCTTGATCTTGCACCAATACCTAATGGTCTTGCGTATGCACAGCATGATGTTGTAATGACCTTACAGTATCATTGATTTCATTGTGATTTACTTCACAAGATATTTACAGCACCAGCATATTCTGCAAAAGTCATCGTTACAAGGCTTGTGGGCAAGTCTGACATTGACTTGAAGAAATGCTGCCTTCCAGTAGGTGGCGCTGTAGAGATATTGTTCCATCTTACCATTTGCATATTTCCTAGAGGAGCATGAAGGGCCTTATAAGTTTCCTCACACATTCTCAGTGCTCTCCCTAAGGATAAACAATACCCTTCCTGACCCACATTTATAGTTGTATCACTAGCCAAGCTAAAAACCTGCTGCCCACTGGTGAGGGGTAATCACCCCGAAACAGCTGTCTGTGCATGGTTATTTTGGCTTTGGCTCACAATTCCCAGTCATTGTTACAAGGCTTGTTCAAAAGTCTGAGATTGAGTTGCAGGAATGTTGCCTTCCAATGGGTGGCGCTGTAGAGGTATTGTTCCATCTTTCAATTTGCATATTTCCCAGAGGAGCATGGATGATTTTATACTCTTCCTTATACTTTCTAGATGCTCTCCCTAAGGAGAAATGATACCCTTCCTGATTAACATATTCCGCAGCGCTCATGGCCCTGCACCAGAGCTTATATTTTACTGTCTGTATCTGAGGCACACAGGCTGAGGCCAATTTTCATACTAACCTTTCACAATGTATTTGAAGTTTAGAAGAAAATAACAATCCGAGGGTTATTCATTTGGGATAAGGGAGAGGTATTGTCTGTCCTTGAGGAGAGCACCTAGAAGCCATGCATGCTCCTCTGGGTAAAATGCAAAAAAGGAAGATGGAACAATACCTCTGCAGCGCCACCTATTGGATGGCAGCATTCCTGCGAATCAATGTTCAAGCATGTATAGAGGTCTTAACAAAGATTGAGAATTGAAAACCAAGCCAGAATCCTTACACAGACAGCTGTTTTGGGGTGTATAAGGATTAGCACTTAGGCACTATGGCTTGGGTCATTTGGGCTAGAGCGCAAATTAGGACTGGGCAAGCAACACTGCTGGACAAGCACATGGAGCATATACAAACTTCATATAGATATTGTTCTGGTCATATTCGCTGCAAGAGGAGTCTGGCAGTGGATTCCTCTCCTCCTATTTAGAACGCATGCACTTGTGGCGCATGTGTCTGGAAGGTTGGGAGAAATAGCTGTGGGCTGAATGATCACTAAGCTGACAGCCATTTGCAGTGTATAGCCAATTTGAGTGTAAGGCCTCGTTCACACTAGCATGGTTTTAGCGCATTATTGTGACTAATAGAACCAAAGGTTTCCTATAATAGCGTTCACATGAAGGAATATTAGACACGCTAAACATTCGCACCTAACAAAGATAGAACACGGGACTGCAATGGTCACATTTAGGATCTTTGGTGCGTGCTGCGCAGAAGCTTCCATAAACTAGCACGTACCTCCGACCGTGTGAACGGGCAATTTCACTACTAATTAAGCTTGAGACTTAATAGCTTGAAATCCCCCGTTCATGCGATCTTTAGTGCAGTATAGCCGCAATCTTTTCATGCGCCTATACTGTGCTAAAACAGCGCTTGCGTGAGCGAGCCCTAAAAGTGGCTTAACACAAGACAACTATCGTCCAAATAATCGCTTGATAGAGCAAGTATAAGTAGCCTTTGTACCATGTGATCACAGCCATCAATCGGTTGATGAGCAAGAGTTTGCTCATTGGTCGCTTCAGTTCACCTAAAAATACTCCCTGTGGATTACCATCTGGGGTAAACAGGTAATCGTTGTCTTTTAATGATAAGCCAACAACTTTGAATGGAGGTGTGCGCTTGTTAAGTGTGCGCCTTCCAATCAATGCTGATTGGCTCCTGCATTTCGTTTTTACATTTTGCCCTCCCTCTTAATGCTCATTGGTTCCTGAAAACATAAAAATATGTGCAAGTGGTCATCGATTGGTCTTGAAGATATACTCGCTGAGGTGGTTTCACACTGGTTTGGCCTTCTGCTAAATTTCAGATACATACCCGCTGAAGAACCTCATGTCTCTATCTAGTCAACGAACGACTCTTTGACCCGCGTAGATGCCGCCAACAATTCGTTCATTCAGCGATCGCAAAATTGAATGAAAAATTAACAAAATTGTGAAAGCACACAATCCGTCATTCTAATGTTTCTAACCGTTTCGAGAGACTATTCAGATGATAGTTGTCCTCCTGCAATACTCGGACGCCCACAGAAGATCGCTTCCTGGTTATGGGATTCATAAATCCCACCTCCAGGAAGCAATGGCTCCGATTCGTTCTCAAACACCGCTCAAGCAATCAATACAGCACTCAATAAACCAATGCAATGGCTGTGATTGGTTCATCCAGTGCTTCATTGATTGGCTAAGCAGCACTCGAGAACCAATCACAGCCATCACGTTGTGGAGGTGGGACTTATAAATTGGCCAATCAATGCCGCGGCTCAGGGACTTGGACCGAGCCTGTTAGGTAAGTTTAATAAGACACCCCCAAAAAATAAGACCTAGTGCCTCTTTTAGGGCAAAAATTAACATAAGACAGAGTCTTATTTTCGGGGAATTGCAGTATTAGAGTGGCGTTGTATTTCTATATGAGGAAGGTTACATCAGGTGCCTAAAAAAATATAACCTTTTGATCAACTTAATGGTGATCCAACTTAAAATGGTTGTTCTGCTAAAAAGCCAAACACATAATAAGCCAAAGGTTCATTTTGGTAGCATTAATCACATTCGTTATACATTGTTTTTCTTCAGTCAAACTATTGAAGACAAATGTCCGTTATTTCTGAAAAACAAGGGTGTTAATTTTGGATTTCTTTGGGATACAGGAAATATGGTCCAGCTACCTCCGGGACACATCTCAGCCAGTTCAGTGCGTCTGTTCTGAACAATAAATGCGTATATTGTGAAATAATAAGACTGGCTGTATTTTTCTTTCTGGTGAAGTTGAGGTCCTCCCTATAATCAATCTTCCCAGCCTGTCATGGACCTGTCAGTATGGACACACTCACAGGCCCGGTTTTTAACAGAGCTGGAACAAGATTGATTTAATTGCCTCTAAATGAACAGAAGCAGGTCAGCAAGGCCTACAAGAGGCCAGGAAGCAAACATTCCTACTCAGAGGGGCGGAGGGAGGCAAACCCATTCCCAAATTCGCACCCAGGGGGCAGAAATAGTGACTTATTTCTTCCAAATTTTTGTAATAAATAGATTATAGATTTAAATTGAATTCTACAGATTAAATGAAAGTTTAAATTGTCTCACATCATACACTCCTGCCTAGAGGTACAAATTAGAAACTACTCCAGTTTAGTAAATTGGGCAATTTCTTCATTTAGGCCGTGTTTGCTTCTGTGTCGGAGGCTTTTTGGAGCCTCCATCAGAGATTGCTGAAGATTTGAGGTTTTCTTTTCTTGTCAAAGTGATGGACACCATGATGGAGCCCATTTTAACTCATTGGAGTCCATCGAGCGTTGGTGGTACTGTATATGATGGATTAGACACTGCAGGTTTAAACAGAACATTATGTAGAGTAGACATTTGGCACCTCTTTTGACTACAGAATAAGTAGCAATTTGTGGTCACATGGTCATGCATGTAGTCACTAAAGGCCCCAGTACACATTAGGAAAAAGTTGAGTATCGTATTTGTATCAGTGCCTCCCAGTTCTTCGCTGACTGATGATGTCAGGAGAAAGAAGGATTGGGTATGATGGATTTTTCCCTGGAGATAAGCTGGCACAGGCTTACCTCCCTATTACTATGGAAAATGCATGAATGTTTGGCCTATCCAAGCATTGATGTGAATAAAGAAGACAGGAGAAATTGATGCTCAACTATTGAGGTGTATAGGCAGCTTAAGAGTAACTCGGTGTCCCACATTTGATTGCTGTGTAGAATATATTCATAATATTTGCCCTATTCTTTTTAATGGGAAATGCAGTTAAAAGAAAACTTCAGGTTAACCCCCCCAATATTGTGTGGTATGCCAAGGGCTGTAATGCAACACCAGTTCTTGTGTAAGAGGGGTAAACCCCGGTTGACTTATATGTGTTTCAGATATTGTGAAATGTTCCTTCTATTTCCATATACAATACCGGTGTGCATTTTCTTGACGGAGACCCGATAACATAGTGTAATGGCTACGGCACTGGGGGTGGCGCCTGACTCTATATAAGGTTAGACTCCAGGAAGCAGAGGTGATGATGTATGACGATGGGTAGAAGGAGAGTAGGTTTGACTTCAGTGACTGTCTTCTTGTGGTGTAACACAGACAGAGGAGAAAACTTTTTGTTGGTTGCACAACTTATTCCTGTGAGCTGGCTCCGATTGATCACCAGCCCTTAGACCAGATGCCTGGTGAAGACAGCTGGTCTTTTTTACCAGTTGCTAGCTTGAATTAAAAGTTCCTATTTGAAGTATGTGGTTGCCTCCAACGCTTACATACCATCCTGTGCCCTGTTAGCTCTGTGATAGGGTGTTCTTCAGGTGCACCCAAGACCAGTGAAAGGGTCTTGATTGGAGATTCCTGCTGCATACCCCTCCAGTAAGACATATGGTGTCCCAAATTCTCCCTGCTGGTGGACTTGCTACACTTGCACAAGGCTTAACACAAATTATTGAACTATGGTGTTGAGTGAACAACTAATTTAATTTTTTTTTTTAAGTCACATGACATAGGGCCGACCAATCGTGCATGGCCAAACATAATTTACAATTGCAACATTGTTGTCGTTTCCTAACTCTATAGATGTACACATATATCTATTTTTATCATCTGAAGGATTAGCCTAATATATCATGTTATTTTAAGTAGCTATTTTAGCCTCTAAATAATGAGATTTAATTCCCAGAAGTCCCATAATTTTTGCATTTATTCTGCCAGGTTTCTGTAATTCAAAGATAAACAAGTGCGCACATGCAGATCTTGGACAGCTATGTCCTCAAATAGCTGCTACTTGTACATTATCAACTGTCACCAAATGTCTGTCTCCATTTCCTTGGTAAGTCATCGTTTCATCCTATTCTTGTCACCTGATTTCACAGCATGTTGATTTACACGTTCAAACCCAAATTACTCAGATATCACATTACACCTGAGACGCTTTTCATTTTTCTGTAACATGACGCTGACACTTCACTTGTTATGCAAACTCGGATCAGATTATATACTAATGTGCCACAGTCAGGAAATATAAGATCAGTCAAAGTTCCACTTAAGTTTTCTCACAGAAGGGAGGAAGTCTGCTCTTACTGTTGGTTCCACATCCTGCCCTGCGAGGGCCCAGCACTTGTTTTTACCCCTATACTTTCCCATCATTTAAGATTTTTACCTAACTTGTTGGTTAATGTTGCGTTGTCTGTGAAGAGGGGGAGCACCGTGCAGGCTTGAGGCAAAGGCCTAAAATAAGTCAGTGCCCCTTTGTTTGCATTCTACAGGCCTCATGGCTATGTAATGGACACTACTCCTGCATCATTATCTCCTGTCTAAGTTTGTTATTGGGGTAGTTGCTATGCAACTTTTCCAAAGAGGCAACTGACCACACTCCTCAGCTTCATATTGGAGAGGGATGTCTTTTTGGGTAGCCTTTCTAAATATTTTTGGCTTCTGCAGTGTGGTTGCTGGAGTTAGCGGTAACAATGTGCATTCAAACTCAGTATTTCTTGTTTAAGTTGTAGTACTTTGTTCTAGTGTACTTTGTTTTAGTCTGTGTGGTTTTGTTCCTATGGTTGTCTAGTGTTTCCTTGCTTCTGGTTTTTACCTAGCCATGGTTCATTATTAAACTAGTTTTTTTGGTTTTTGTCTGGGTTCAAGTGCCCTCTTGTACTCAGGAATAGTATTTCAGTTAAAGACCACCAGTAGAGCAAACTAAGGGCTACTAAGGGACAGTGATGGTGATGCTAGTGTCAGGGATAGATATAGGGTGAGCTAATGTTAAGGATAGGATTCTTTATTGTAAGAACAGTGAGACTATGGAACCCTCTGCCTGAGGATGCGGTGATGGCAAATTCGCTAAAAGAGTTAAGAGGGGCCTGGATGCCTTTCTTGAGCAATACAATATGATATGTTATAATCATTAATAACTTCAAAAGGGTCGGTGATTCAGGGATTATTCCAATTTCCGAATTGGAGTTGGGAAGGAATTTTTTCTTCAAATGGGGAAAATTGGCTTCTACCTCTTTGTTTTTTTTTTGCCTTCCTCTGGATCAACATTGATCAACACTGAACTGAATGGATATATATCTTTTTTCGACTTTACATACTATGTTACTATTCTCTGGTTGTTACTTCTGTTTCATACCATCTGTCTGTATTGCAAGTTTCATCATGTTAATTCTCATCATCTGGCTACCAGCACCATCTATCCCATCAGGTAATGGGGAATCTCTAGTTTTTTATTAGCATTTTCTACTGTGTTGATATATGCTTCATATCTATTCTCTGTGACTGGTTGTTACGTTATTTGGGTCTACTGTAAGTACTTGGGGTATCTGAGTACTGGCAGATCCAGTACTCATGAAAGTTGACTTCTATAAATGAAGTTAAATTGTGTCATTTAGCATCTAGCTGGCATAGTTACAGATATAGAGAATTACGGCATGCTCTATCACATACTGTATTATGGAAGCAATGCTTTTTGGGGAGAATACATAAGACACATGACCACCAGCATATACCGACGCATGAAGCATCCTATCAGTACATGAGGCTCCAAATATAGCAAAACTGAATTTATCTTTAACTGATTCCGTTTTGCATTGTGGGTTGGGAGGTGTACAGTTTCTTCTTATGAAGACCATCTAGTAGGTATAAGAAGACTTAAAAGGCCATGCAATGCTCCTCTGGGAAATTTAGTATGCAAATTGGAGATGTAACAATGCCTCGGCAGCACTTTTTGCATTGTGTTACATTCAGCCTCATGAAAAAAGGCTTTATGATATCCAGATACATTTTACTAAATCCTCAGCTGCTACATTTGTAGCTTTGGCCTTGGCCTTCAACTAAGATTTGTAGTACCCAACATCAGACACCGAGGGATCGATTCACTAAGAGTAGGTACATGTGACAGGTCATCACATGTTCATGTCCAGTTATATGCCCAGAGGCATAACTTGAAGCTTATGAGCCCCAATGGAAAATCTATAACAGTGTCCCCACCTACCACATTCCATTTATAATACTGGGTTTATGGCCCCTTAAGGCACCTAGTTACGCCCCTGTATATGCCGTTGAGATGTCTTATGACCCTTTTAAAATTCTCCAGACATCAATATCTGGACTCGCTGAAAACCAAGATGCACAAGCAGCGAACACCCAATTTATGACTCGCTCTATATCCTGCTTATGTATAGGAAACATACAGAGGCTCCAAAAAAACCCTCTGTGATAAATTCTCAACTGTAAAATGCTAAGTGACATCTCATATTATTCTACAGTAGCACATTTGTCTGCCTTTAAAATAAATGTCAATATCTAGACAGGTGAGTATTGATGTCTAGAAGAGGCAGGAAACATTAGGCCCTCGCTAGACAAACAATTCTTTGGGAATATCAAAGTCAGGTGCCTTAGACATTACACACCAAGGTTATAGAGATAATGAAACGTCACCGAGATTCTGCAAAGAGTGATAGGGCGGTCTGCAGCTGGGGACATGGATCCATTCCCAATGTGCTGAGCTTGGAGGATCACAGGGTTATAATTCTTCTGAAATTAACCTGTCCCCAGCAAGAGAGAGAACGCAGGGCCCAGCACAGCATTAACACAAATAGATATCACCGCAGCCGGGAAAGACTTATCAGTAAATTGGAAATCAAATTGCCAGATAACTTTTCACCTGGCAACCTACTAAGATCTAACGTGGAGAATATTTCACCAGGTAATGGGATTCTAATTAAAAAGTTGTAAAAGGGTCATCACAATTAGAATTAATTAAATGGTATGTCTCAAGTAAACAGTTAGTAAAGTTATCACTTTATTCTATGTGGGTACTATTTGGACTTACTCATACATTCATATGTATATATAAATGAAAATCTACATAAAGGAGGGATATTCTGCTCCATAGCCAAAACCAAAAAGGCAATCTTTTCTGTTTATGCCACCTCTGTGCTGGGATAGAAGGCCCCAGTACTTGCAGTCCTCTCCACATCATCTCTTTGTGCATCAGATAGTGGATGTAGAACCACTTTTTTATACACATTTTTGGACTAAATCTGGAGGCAGCAGCTGCGGCAACCCAGTTTTTACCCTTTCATCCCTCCAGTTGGGATCTGGTCTTCCCTTATGGTGTTCCCAGACCATTACTCGCAGAAGTAGTCTCAGTTATGTGGTAGCAGACATACAAAAGACCAAGGCGCGGTACTTGAAGGTGTGAGCTTAGATCACACCTGGAGACTGAGCTGAAGTCAAGGCAGGCAGCAAAAACCTTTTGTATGGGAATCAGGCAAAAGATCAGGGCTGATAGAACTGGTGCAATGCTATATATGGTCCATGTCGGGGCAAGCAGCTAGCAGAAAGAGTAGTCCAACTAAACGTAGTCAATGTCAAGGAAGTCAGAATAATCAGGAATAAGCAGGAGTCAGAAAACCAGGAGAGCACACAAAATACTGATCAGGTTTACACAACAGATGGAACCAAAATGCCACCTAAAGGGAAGGATGCCTAATATAGTCAGGACTGTACGGGGATACATTGGGGAAAGATTAGTAGGACACGTACTGGGAAATGGACTAATGGACAGACATAAACCAATGACTGACAAACACCCAAAACACTTACCAGCATACCTGCAGTGCACACATAGTCAGATGGAATAACTAGAAAATTTACAAGGTATTAGTTTGTGTCTTGGCCAAGATACTTAAACTCGCGAGCCCACTTCAAGAATCCTTGTTGTCTTACGGATCCCTACTCTAATGGGACAACTAAACCCAGGAAACCTGCCTGCATGCGGAACGATCGTCCCGATAAGGACGGCCCTAGGTTGGAACCTATGGACCTAACTGCCCAGGGTGGAAAACAAACCAAAGCACGAGAGGACGCAGTTCACACCAACACACAAGGGATAGCATGCAACAGAGAACAGGACTGTTTATACCTAATGTCTGGCCACCTGCGCAAACCCACAGAACACTGTTCACACACATATACACTGAACGTGGGATTGGTATATATATATGCAGCAGACCAGTGGAGAA
Source organism: Eleutherodactylus coqui (assembly GCF_035609145.1). Taxonomy (NCBI): domain Eukaryota; kingdom Metazoa; phylum Chordata; class Amphibia; order Anura; family Eleutherodactylidae; genus Eleutherodactylus; species Eleutherodactylus coqui. Next base: position 269,255,367 of record NC_089838.1, read on the forward strand.
TGGCTGGCTGGAAAAATCCACACACAGCCAGCACAATTATTCCACACTTGTGAAGGTGTGCTTCTGGAGACCCGCAGAAATACATGTCCCAGCAGCACAACCTAACAATTAGGAACTAAGAAGGATGCCATGTGTGTCACATGAAGGAGAGTAGTGTGAACAGCGACCAACTGCAGAAGCAAAAGGAGAAGGTGAGCCAAGATGACGGCTGCATGACATAGTGTTTTGGTGTCTATGGAGAAGGTTAATACAGTAAGGCTGCCCCTACACAAGATAGCTGACAGCTATCTGTCCCTACCCACAGACATACATGCTCAGTCTAGCATTCAGTGAGGGGAGAAAGCCGCTGCCAGACTCCTATGATGGTGGCTTATTTACCAAGAGCAAAAAGATTGGGCAGTTGAAATCCAACTGCCTGATCCTTAGCTAACCTAATATATTGCTATGGGAGGAAATTGGAAGGCCATTATACACATTGCATGATGGAGGGTTTGGCCAATCTATATCTTTTGTGTATGGCCACCCTAAGTTTCAATTGTCCATGGTGAGTAGACATGGAGACAACCTAGGCCGAGGGCCCTCTAACACTAACCGAGGCTGGTTTTGTACATAACTGAAATGAAATGGATTTCCAGGATTAGAAAAACATGGCTGCTTTTTTCCAAAAACATGACCATACCTGTCTACAACCCAGCTCCAGTCACTTCAATCAATGGACAGATGTACTGCTGTCTCTAGAAGAATGCAGACATTTTTTTTCTAATCCTGTAACTTTAAAACAAACATTAAGTATAAATATATTAAATTAACGAATATCAAGCACACAAGCACTAACTTTCTCTTATAACCATAGTGATTTCTCATGGAAATTCTATTTAATAAAAAGGACAAGTGTTTATGATATGACACGTGTATAGTCCACACTTTGGAAATTTGTGGTTGATTACCCTAATATGCTACAAATTTAACAATAGCAATAACTGATGGAGCAAAAATGTTAGGCATCTCCACCAAACACCACCGATGCCACAATTGCTTGTCATTACTGGTATACCCAAATTATCTTTGGCCAGCAGAACGTGACACTGGGGAAATGTAATATTTCTCAAGTCTGTATGTTCTCTGTAAAGCAAGAGTTAGAGATACTCAGACTCTCTCATGTGGTAGATCTCATGGTATGTTGTGCCACACAAGCAGTGCTGAAATGGTAGATTTGGTTGCTTTAGACCAGACCAACCACAGATACAAATTGACCACAATCTCGAAAAATATCTTATATGCAATTGCCAAAAATATCTATACTTGAGGTCAGGGAGACTCATAGAGGAAATACTCTTTCTACATCCTGGTGCTGGATCATATCCCAACATGCTATGAAAAGCAAAGCTGTTGCTTGTTTGCCTTCCAGAAGATGAGAGCATCATGAACCTCGGGGCATTTTCCCACACTTTATCGGTTAAAACTGCAGCAATGTTGGGTAGATTGAGCCAAACACACAAGAGGAAGAACGTTGAGCCCAGAATATATCCATTGCCAATCTGGAAAAAGATGTCTCCTCAGGTGGCTGCCATATGTGATACAGGCAACTCTATCCATATCCTCTAGTTTAAGGTCTTTGATGACTCCCGTCAGGTTGAGAAGACAACAGAAAAACCGCACCAAGTCATTTCTTACCAAACAAGAGCTAAAATACAGATGCTTTAAACTAGCGGTATGTCCCTTACATAGTACAACAAAAAGTATATTTGAGGAAAGCAACATAAATAGAGATGAGTGAGCGTACTCGCTAAGGGCAAATACTCAAGCGAGTATTGCCTTTTGTGAGTACCTGCCCGCTCGTCTCAAAAAATTCGGGTGCCGGCGGGGGTGAGGGTGAGTTGCGAGAGTGAGCAGGGGAGAGCGAGGAGGAGGGGGGGGGGGGGGGGGGGGGAGAGCACTGTTGGGTGCTTAAGTGCCTGACAGCAATCCCAATAATTATCCCTCTTGTGTTTTCAGATAGGAGCGATGAACGCTCACTAAGTGGAGGTGTAGCTCTCTGAAGATCTCTCCTGGCCTTCATTCAGAGTAAACAGGCAGTTGATCATAGATGAATGGCTGCCTGTATAACAGGCCAACAGGTGAGCTAAAAACTGAGTGACTCCAAACAAGTGAGTGATTGTCGCTCACTTGTCCTGTTGGGTTTCGTGTTTACACAGGCTGACAGTCATCCATCCTTGGAGAGATTACTCAGGCGACTGTTGACCCATGTAAAAGTACCCTATCTGTTGTTCTGGATGACCTGTCCTTTTCAACATTACACAGGGAGCCCATTGATTTGAATAAAAAACTTTGTAATGATGAATATTCCCTGTGTTGCTGCTGCTGGAAACTTCAAGACTTCCTGCCAGGCTCCCTCACAGATTACAAGTCTTCATGAAAGGCCCCTTTACACGCAACGATTTACTGCTCAAAATTCGTTCAAATGTCCGAAAGTGAGCGATAATTGTTACGTGTAAACGTGGGCATCATGCATTTTTTGTTCATTATTCGATCATTGCTGACTTTTAGTCCGCATAAAAACAGTCGTTTGGCTTTTCGCTTGGTTTAATTGACAATCGTTCAGCGATTCGTGGGGAGGGGTTATTGTTTGGCGGAGCATACTTGCTTGCATCCAAAAAGGCACAGCCACCTATTTTCAAAGGCCATTGCACACTTGCACAATAGCAATTTTTTCTTTCTTCATCACTAATGCACACGCCCTCCTATCAAACAATCGTCTACTTATCTTTACATGAAAACGCTACCAAGCGACACACCGAACGACTGAAATGCCCAGACGTCACGTCCATTTCTAGCGATAATCGTTAGGTTTAAACGCAAAACCATTGCTCATTTTCGGCCGTTTAAACGAATTTTGAGCAATAATCATTGCGTGTAAAAGGGCCTTCAGGGTCCCAACAGATGCACACTTTGTGATCTGCTTATTGGCAAGTGACTCCTCTAACAACTAAGGATTTTCCAAAGTAGAGAACCCCTTTAGGATGGCCATATTCACTACTGGTTTGTGAATCACTATGTCCTTGATAGAATCCACCAACAATCTTGTAGGGCAGACTACTACTTCTAGAAGTACAGTAAAGCATTGTCTTCTCCATGACAGTGTCCCCACCTGATTACTGCTGTTTACCCCTTACTATAATAGCAAAGAGAGAGATTGATCTAAACAGGCAACAGATTCCCTGCAGGGACGTAACTATAGAGGATGCAGGGGATGCGGTTGCACCCGGGCCCAGGAGCCTTAGGGGGCCCATAAGGCCTCTCTTCACCATATAGGTAACCCAGTACTATGAGTAAAGCATTATAGTTGGGGGTCCTGTTACAGGTTTTGCATCGAGGTTCAGGAGCTTCACATTACGCCTCTGATTCCCTGCACAAGTCTCATCCATTCTAACATCACTTAGATGAAGTTGAAAATAAAGTTTATGTAAAGAACCCTGAAAAACTTTTTCTGTAATGTTTTTCCTTATATAGGTACTGTGATCTCCTACCCACATCTTCCAGTGGGATCTCAATGAAAACATGAAATTCAGAGTCAATGCCAGATTTGGAATTGGGAAGGATTTCCATAAAATGATACAAACAGGCTTCCATATCATGGGGGTGGGTGTCTTCCTCTGGATCAACACTGCAGGATAATAGACTGAAGTGAATGAACCAATGTCTCTTTTTTTCAGCCTTAAATCTGTTCCTTTTTTTTCCTGTTACTACAGTAGGTAAGCACCGGGTAAGAGAACTTTTTGATATTTAGGTCACAAAGTAATTGTCTACTTTTCTATAGATTAGAACATTATAGAGCTGATGACCACTTCCCGAGGAATGAGAACAGCCAAGACTATCTAGTCTGCTTGAACAGAGTAATTTGGGCCCCCAGAATAGAGTAATTGTTGGCTTTTATAGACTTTGTCATTATATAGCTGATGTCCCTCTCTCAAGAGCGTGAAAAGAAGTAGGAACAGCCAGAAGGATCTGGCCTACTTCACAAGCATTGTGCCTTGTTTACAGACTCAGCAGGCCGTAATTACATCCTCACCAAATTATCTTGTTAAACACTAGGATTAAGGTGTCAGTCACTTCAGACATTTGATTATTCCGCTTCTTCCTTTTGCAGTTTGTACACGTGATTAGGGTAAACCTGAGTGAGCGTGTGCTCTGTGCTTAGGAAGAGAAGAGATGAAAGGCCAGGCGGAGGGAATGAACACCATAAACCTGAGGGATTTATGGAACAGAGGAGAGAGACAGGAGCGCAGACTTTTATGACAGTTAAGGATTCAGCCTTTTAATCTCTGATGAGAACTACAACAAAGACTGTATTGTGCTATGTGTCTGTTCTTTCCTACAATCATGAAGCCAAGGAAGGCTGAAGACTCCGGTGTGAGGCTATGAAGTGGTTTACAAATACCTTGTAACTTTACGGAGTTGCTGTCAAAGTTCCACATTGGGATTAAGTTTCATGGTGGTTGTTATATGGAGAGTTCTCTTCTCCGCTATGGGTCATTTTATAATGTGCTTACTTATAGTAGGCGTTTTCCATTCAGTATGGCAGTATGCTCGTAATGTGGTTTTACGGGAAGGAAAAAGGTTTGTACCATCTGTGGCAAGTGGAGGAGAACTGGTAAAGAAGTCTATGGAAACTCTTCTACTGCACGCATTACAGTACTAAAGAGGGTGCTGAAGAAGCCTACTGTGAGCGGAGATGTAGAGGCGTTTAATGTCCTCTCTATTAATCACTATGCTCACTTATGATCTTTATTTCTTTTTTTTTCAAGGATGAGTTCACTTTCATTGATTGTCTTCATCACCGGCGCACTGCTAGGGGTCATAGGTGCCGCAATTGTGACCCAGCCCCTCAGCAAAAGGGGGCCCACAAGCCCTTGTCATATGCTGTATCACTGCCCTGTTGCGACCCACGGGACAGCTGTGGGTGGTACTCAGGATGGGCTTTTACCTGGCAGAGCCAGCAGCCAATCCCATGTGAAACACTGAACAAGACGTGAACGATTCTCGTTGAGCGAGTCAACGATGAAGCTGCCTGTCTAAACTAGTCGGCACAAGAGCGAACAAGCTGGTGATGATGTCAGCAGCTCATTCACTCGGGCAACCGAGAGCATGCCATCTAAAAGGACACTAAGGCCTAATTCACAGGAGCATATACAGCTATCTAGCCAAGGTAAAACATCGGCCGAATACCGCAACCATGTCAAGCATTGGATTCCAGTCCATTCATTCATATGGGCGATTTTCGAGCCCGTAAAAAAAAAAATCGCAGTCAAAATATGAAATCGGTGACTGTTTTCGGACGACGATTTTTCACGCTGCGTCAAAACATAGATCTTGACCTATCTTTTGATGAAAAATGCTGGAATCTCTCATAGACTCCTGTGGGAGCAGAAAAAAGGGGAGAAGGAGGGAGGGAGTTAACCTGCATCTGGTGCTCGGAAAAGAAGACAGCTGGCTCTATTTAGGCATTAGAAGTAATTCCGAGGATTTCTGACGACTGACAGAATTCTGCGCTGCAGCGTATTTTTCACTCGATACGCCCATGTAAATGGAGGAGAAAGTGCAAATTAATCCTGGGACTCGATCGTGGCTATTCTCCATTGATACGAAGTTTGGCTGCAATGCGGCCGAGATAAGAACGCATTGCCTGTGTGAATGAGGTTTTAGTCACAAGAAATAGCTACAGGTTGAAGGAATATTCGTCTGGCGCTACCAAAGGCATATGGGTGCCATTAGGAATGTATTGACCAGAACATTGCACCTGCAGTGTTTATCAAGGTGGCCTGAAACTTTGCAAGTAACTATAAGCTTTCATCCACATGGTTTACATTGTAATCTGCTGCAGATATTCCATGTGGAAATCCTCATGGAAAATCCACAGCATTTCTGCTACATGTGCCTTTAGACCTGGAGGTGCCTTTACATGCCTCGACATTGTGTACAGGTCAACAATCATCTCACGACCGCTTTAAATGCTTGAAATCATGATCGGAGGTCTTCAGTTATGCTACAAGCTTTGATTTTATTATCTACAGCCGGTATGTGTAGGGCTGCCTGCCCACTCTGATATATTTATACATAATTGTTAGGCCGCCGCTCAGCCATCTTTTTTCTAAACTAAGTAATTCCAATTTTGATAACCTCTCTGGGTATTGTAGTCCGCCCATTCCGTTATTTACTTTAGTTACCTGCTCAAGCTCTGATATGTCCTTCCTGACTATCAATGCTCAAGACAGTCCACAATATTCCATGTGTGGTCTGACCAGTGACTTAGAAAGACGAAGAACAATGTTCTCATCATGTGCCCCTACACCTCTGTTGATGCACCCCATGATCCTATTTGCCTTGGCAGCAGCTGCCAAAACTGGTTACTCCAGTTAAGCTTACAGTTAAGGGAAGTTCTTTTCCATGTCAGTGTTACCAATAGTTTCCCATTACTGTGTAATGGTGACATGTATCTCCTCTGCCCATGTGCATAACATTACATTATGCCTGAGAAAGGACCCTGTGAGGTCTGAAAGCTTACTATAACATCATGCATTTTTGTTAGCCATTAAAAGCTATCATATCTACAAGATTACTTGGTTTCTCTTACTGAGAACAATCACATTTTTAACCTTACATCTATCAGTGTTAAACCTCATTTGCTTCTTTTCTGTCCCCAACTTATCCAGATCCATTTGCAACATTATTCTGTCCTTTCTTGCGTTAATTTCTTTACATCACTGGCGTAACTATAGAGGGTGCAGGGGATGCGGTTGCACCCTAGCCCAGGAACCTTAGGGGGCCCATAAGGCTTCTCTTCTGCATATAGGGAGCCCAGTACTATGAATAAAGCATTATAGTTGGGGGCCCTGTTACAGGTTTTGCATTGGGGCCCCGAAGCTTCAAGCTACACCTCTGCTTTACATAGTTTTGTATCATCTGCAAATATTGATATTTTCCTGTGCAATTCTTCTACCAGGTCATTAACAAATATATTAAAAATTATAGGGCCCAATACTGCTCCCTGTGGTGCCCACTAGTAACGATGACCCAATTAGAGTATGTACCATTAATAAACACCCTGTGTTTGATTTTTTTTTTTTTGAAGCCCAGTATCAAATAGTTTCACAGGACACAACACTGTCATGAGACAACTGAATCCCACAAAGGTCAGTAGTAGCAGTCATGTGAGTTTATCAATGTCTCAACTGACTTCAAGGAAAATTGCACAACTACAATCGCTCTGTGACCACATAAACTTGCAGCTTGTTATAGACCTTAGTTGGATTTCATGCTCCTGGAAACGTTAATGCAGAATCTGTAACGGTCCCCACCTACCATGTACCATTTACAATACTCTTATCTCTGGATCCAGGACCTGCGTGCATCAACGACCTCTGCACCCCTGAAGCTACACCCTTGTGTCTCTAATGGGAGATAGAACCATTTCTGGTTACATTTAGAGATAACATCATTTATGATCTCTGTGATTACATTAGTCGGGTTTGTAGATTTATGGAGAACCTGTGACAAATGTAACATGCACTTGAATATAGTGATTAAAATGAGTTGATTAAGCAGATGAGTAATGTGTAACCATGGCAGTGTCCTAATATTAGGAATCTTTGGTTCCACTATGTCTTGCTGCCGTTGGACTCTACCAGCTCATTACACAATGCACAATATATACTGATTGCTCGGCTGATGGTCCATCAGGTTACAGAAGGGGGGGGCACTAATTTGAGATCATGGGTAATGAACATGCGATTCAGTTTCTGCTTGTGTTATGCAATTCTATACTGAACATGCTCATGCTATTAATCAACTACATATGTCACATTTCAGGAATTTTTTTTCCCTGCTGGTATTGAAACGGAAAATCAGGCAATGACAGTATAAAATGTAGGTGTCATCATGTCAGGAGAAGGCCATTCATCATTACTGCTTTTCATTACTCAGAAAACAGAACTACAGTGTAGATTGTATTTTTCAGAAAAGGTTTTGTAGAAAATGTTCTGTGTGATATATTGTATCACATGTATAAACTGAAGCTCCTGGGCCCCTAAAGCAAGATCTATAACCGGGCCCCCCAACTAATGTAATTTCCAGGACTGCCAATCTCATTTGTGGCAGAAGGACCTTTGGGCTTCCTTAGGCATCCGAGACTATTTGCATTGGCAACTTCTGCACTCCCCGCTAGTTATACTCCGGTATGTTCTTGTTCTTGGGCTGTCCTCCAGATTTGTTCTAAAAGGATACTTCATACAAAGTCTATGGCTTAATGCACATGGGATGATCTGCGGAATCCGTGGTGGGCATCCGTCTCTGGATTCCACAGCAAATACCGCCCATAGCATGCTATGGAAAAGGGATTCTTCATGCACCAATTGCTTGCGAAATGAAAAATCGCAACATGCTTCATTTTTGCGCGGATTCCCCAATGGAAGCCGTCCGATCCGCAGTCCGCCTGCAACTGATGACGCGGGAAAAGCAGGAGTTAAAAAAAATAAATCTTTACTGCACATGTCCGACGGCGAAACGTGCGGACCATCTGCCGTACAGGGAAGCCGGAAAATGCCAGGTATGCAGTCAGGGCCGGATTCCGGATGGGATTCTGCATCCAGAATCTGCACATGCCGTGTGCATGTACCATATAGTTTAGTGCAATTATACTGTTCCTGGCTCTTATATTTGTATAGGAGGTGTTCTTCTGCACTTGTTCTTATGGAACCCTTGAAGAAGGGGTGGCCCACGTTGGATGGTGCCATCCACAATGCTATTAAGTGGCAAGAATTGATATAGGCTATTTGGCCTAGAGCAGTATTTCCCAAAATCCAGTCCTCATGACCCCTCACCAATACGTAAGGTTTTCAAGATTTCCATAGTATAGCACAGATGATGTGATTATTGTCAGTGCTCAGACATTGCCACAGGTGTCCTCCAAATAGAATATCCACAAATCATCACCTGTTGAGGACTGAGAGTTTGGGAAATACTGTTCTAGAGGAACTGCATGGTTAGCCTACAAAGTAGTGACAAAATGGCTTAAACAGGGCTCCAGTTGGTGACCAAAGTGGTTGCTAACGCGCCCAAAATTTTGCAAATGGTGACCACATTTTTCCATGCAGCAACCAGGTAGGAGGAGTGAAGGCTCAGTAACGTATTAGCAATGGTGGGAAAGGGGAATCATAACCACAGTTCTCCACTACGCATGGGGACAGGAGAAGTGGGCTAAGTAACAGTCATTAGGATAGCTGGGGAGGGGGGTTCTGTCATAGTTCTCTATGACTGGTGTGAGCGCAGATTTGAGCAATCCACATTTCTTTACTATGGATCATAATGGTGAACTAGCCACTTATTACCCCACCTCCATCATCCCTAGTGAGGACCTGTAGTCGCTCACCCTCTTCCCTACCATTGCTTATGAATACATTACTGAGTCTGCTTTTGTCACCATGCACAGTGAAAAACTTTATTTTAACACCAAGTTGAAAGTTTTAAGGTATCTTCGCACATAGCAGAAATGGAGTGGCTTTTCCATAGCTCAAAATTAGCACCAAGATCCGCGTCACTTCCATGTCAAACAGCTGGTGTACATTTTGCTGCAGATCCACAACAGCCATCCCCCTTCTACTGGAAGGAAGAAATTAGCTGCGGATCCACACCAACATTTGTGCAGATTTTGATGTGATTTTTGACGTAGTAATTAGAGATGAGCGAACGTGCTCGTTTAGAGCAATTACTCGAATGAGTATCGCTTTTTTCGAGTAACTGCCTACTCGGGCGAAAAGATTCGGGGGGGTGCCGGGGTGAAGTGGAGGGTAGCAGGGGGGGAACAGGGGGGAGCTCTCTCTTCCCTCCGCTCCTCCCCCCCGCAACCCCCTGCTCACCCTCTGCGCCCCCCGAATCTTTTCGCCTGAGTAGGTAGTTATTTGAAAAAAGCGATACTCGTTCGAGTAATTGCTCTAAACAAGCACGCTCGCTCATCTCTAGTAGAAATGATGCAAATCTTGGTGAGGATTTTCTGCTACATGTGAATGTACCCTTAAAGTTTGGAGTTTTGAACGTCAACTGTAAAAAGCAGAAAAGGAAGAATCAGAAAATTTGATCTGGGCAGTGCACAGTCCTATTTATTACAACAATTGTAGATGTATTTAAATTTGGCTACTAAAATTTTAATTTGGCTCCTAAATTGTTTAACCTAGGAGCCAATAGCTCCTAGGTAATGTTTTTTATTCTGGTGCCTTGCTAAAGCGCATTGAGGTGGAAATGCACACCAGGCTCTTTGGTCATTTGTGAAAAAACATGGCACCATAATGGGGTCCAGTTTGATCATTACAATGTGGCCCTTTTTTTCTATGTAAGTCACTGTCCAATAGGAGGTGACATCCAAAAAAACCTTTGTCCCCCTTTATCACTAACAGAGTTTCAGAAGTAACATGTTCTGCATTGTAGTTTGTATACTGCTAGAGCCGTTCGACAAGTAAGTTACATGACCGAGACAGCTGATATCACCATCCACGTTGTGTCACACATGGCTGAGATTTTTACACATGGCCTAGAAAGCAGAGGCCATAGCTCATCTTATAATAACAGTCTATTGGCACATCAAAGCACCACATGTATACAATCAGCTTAGACATTTCTCAAGCCTGGAAAACCCCTTTTATTTTTTTTATGACTAAAGCATGTGTCCGGAGACACGCTCTCCATCATTGTGGTGCCTGCAGAAGTGGTAATTGTTGGACATACTTGCGTCATTGGAGAATTCTGCCAGTTGTACATTTCTCTACTATAGTAGACCGCTTGATGGTCTCCATACATGGATAGAATTTTCCAGTAACCGCATGCTGCACTATTATAGGTAATCTTATAATTGGGCTTTTCATCATCCCAACATAACGTAATGCAATATAATAATCTCTTGGAAATCAAATATGATTATTGTTGGGCTTGTCTGCGAATGCAGTTGAAAAATGACTACTACTACTGCTGCTTTCTATGTTCATTTTTCCAATGAGTGTCCAGAAAAAAGTGACCTGCCCTGTATGTGTTGGGTTGGATGACCAGATTGGAAAGCAGGGAGTGGCTTTTTGCCATGGAGTAGTTACCCCGACACTTTTCAGATATATGTGCCTTCCAGCTGCAAAACTTGGTTTGGATTGGATACCGCACTAAATGATCAGTAGATTTGTGTGTTGTGAGATGTACAAATCTTGCACAAGTTTCTCAGATATGTGAAACTGGTCTAAGAAACCTTTTTGTCACTTTTCCTTTTTTTTGCACACAAATGAATTGCAAAAAATCTAAATTTTTGATATCGCTGTATCCATAGCAACCTGTACAATAATTTTAAACACAGCAAGCACTATCTAAAAAACAAAAAAAAAGTAAGCCAAATGCATTTTTTTTTCATTTTGCCTCCCAAAAACGTAATTAAAGGTGATCAGAAAAGTCATCCGTACCCCCTAAATGGTACAAATAAAAACCACATCATGCCCAAAACAAGTCCACACATAAATCCATAAAACAAATAATTTTCCAAAAGAAATGGTTTTTATTATGCAAAAGTGGAAAAACCTGAAAAAAATATAATTTTGGAATCGTCTAAATTGTATTGACCCACAGAAAAACTTATATCCGTTGTACTACATAGCAAAAAAAAAAAAAGAAAAAAAAAAAAGAACGTCAGGATTGATGTGTTCTTTCACCCTGTTCCCCCAAATCATAAAACAAGTTATACTATAGAGTGTATATACTCCAAAATGGTACCAATAAAAACTACAACTCGCCATGTAACGAACAAGGTCATGGCCACGTCGACAGAGAAATAAAAAAGTTATGGCTTTTGAAAAGTGGAGATAAGAATAAACAAAAATTGCTGTGTCCTTAAGTACCAAACTAGAATGTGTCCTTAAGGGATTACAGGTATATCCAGTTCCTTAAAATTGATAGCCTATCCCTAGATTGGTGGGGGTCCAAGTCTTGGCATCCCACCATTCCTGCTCTTGAATGGGACCAAGCTGCATTACCAAGCACTGTTCAGAGTATTGTAGGGAGTCCAACTCCCAAGGATTACATATGCCAGCTATTGGCCATTGGTTTTAAAGAACTAGGTAACCTATTTAAGGCTACAGATTTTGATTCGAATGCACAGCATATTCCGCTATGCATGAACGTAAAGGATATCCAGATAGCACTCACAGTGAATGATCCTTGAAAAGGGGTCCAGAGTGAGCTGAAACACTGCAAGGGTTAATAAAAGGATCGATCACTAGAAGGGCTGCCGAGATCTTCATTACTTTTTGCTATAAGTCTTGTAAGCAATTTTGCTGACCTTCTTTATTTCTACTCACCATAAAGAATACGTCCACCTTTTGAACACCGTCTTAAAGCTTATGTATAGTGTTCTTTTAGAAAAAATCAAGTAACTTTGTAAATACATTGCAGGTTCAACACCTTGCAGAAATGGGAATGTCTGTTGAGCAATTCTATATATGCAGCATGAATTGGTGTCGAAAGGTGGACAGATACTTTTAAGGTCGACCAAAGAAAAGTCAATCAGAAAAGTCTTGGGAAGACTAGGCTTTATACTGCAGCACGCATGTATTTATATATATTTTTAACTATGCTTATCCATCGGCTTTATGTTTATGTGCTACAGGCGTACAAATGTGATAGGCAATAAGAAGTCGTTCCCCTCTGAAGACATTTTTATTGACTTGAACTCAGGCATAAGAAGGTCTCAGACATAAAATCTTAGTTGTTTGAAAGCACGTAAAGACCATTTGGCCCATCTCGTCTAACCATAACAAGCACTGGCCTGAAGCTGTATTTTATAAGCAAACAGAAAAGTGAATTTGTTTTCCAGCTGTTTGTACAGCAATCTTCCTGATCGGAGCAGGCCAGTACTCGGCACTCAGTCATTATTTTGCAACAGGTTATGTCAGGTTCTATCTAGACAGAAACTTTAGTGTGTTTAACCTTTTTCATCCTGGATAGAAACGTAAATCTGAGGATCATCCTTGAGACCCATGGGTGATGCTGTATAAAACACATTTTAAGGGATCATTCAACAGTTAGGCTAGTCTTACTTAGGTCTCTAGGTTCTTTGCAATTAATTACTCAGAAACGTGTATTCGTGCAGCGTCCGAGACGTGGGCCATGGTCTAGAAGACCGCGGGGTAGAGTTTGGGCCTTGTCATGGTGGCTCTACCGTCTCACACCCAGAGGGTAACCAGTGACACGTCCAAGGGCCGAGGGCAGGTTAATAAAAGGGAAACCCAATATTGGATTACCTTAGTCTCTTTTGTCACGGGTGACACCACCGTTCCTTCTGCAGCGGGGAATTCTTAGATGGTGGAGTAAGTCCTCTCTCGTGCAGCTTCCGTGGAGGAATTCTTGGTTGTCGGAGTAAATCCACGCACACACGGGTACTTTTTAAGACACGGCCTCCGGAAGTGGACAGGCGACTGGTCACTTTACTTAACTTCAGTAACAAATACAGTTCAGCAGTTTCCTAGACAGGCCATGTGACGGGGAGAACTCACGGGAGGTCAGGAGAAACCACAGCCACAGTTATCTGTTGGTCCTGGCCCGGTACCACACTCTCTTCTCTCTTCCAATCTCTACAAGTCCACACTCACGGCCAGGTTCACACTGTAGAACTCTTGGGATTAGTAGTCCCCGACAGTCATTGGGCTATTCTCTATGGCTCTTCCATTCTGAACCACACAGGTTGAAGGTACCTGTGTGGAACTCCTGAAGACCTCTCTGCTGCAGGTCCAGAACACTCTCAGAACTTAGAACAGAAGTCCCTTGCACACGCCTTGCAAGCACATATATCTCACAAGGTCACATGACAAACAGACGGATATGTTTTCCAGACAGTCAGCTCTCATACAGACAGTTAACTCTTTCAGTGCTGCAGCCAGGCAATGCACACCATTCTTGCAACACAGAAGACACTGACAAGACAAATTCATGCATACAGTTATGGAGGGGCCCCGTTGTACTGGGCCACTACATTGGAAATACTTAAATAAGTATATTTAAGGTGTTTCATAAAGATACCCATGAGTGATGTGCTGCAGGAGGCTGTGATGAGTAGCACCATTGATTTCCATAACGGTGGTCTCCAGATAAGCAAGACTTTGGAAGGGCTGTTAAGAAGCCAAAAAGTTGAAAAGCTGAAGTTTGAAACACGCCAGAAAGTCAAATTGGTGGAGGATCATAACTAATGCCCATTCTGAATGAACAGGTTCCCACAATCATCTCAATCAAGAACTGACTGTGCCGATGTCTTCCCAGAAGTAGGTGATATGAAGTCTTATGATGGCCTTTTCCTGTTGAAGCCAGGCATGCAGTAATTTCTCCATTGACATGTGAATGGAGACCCATTCATTCAACACAATGGTGGATCTCCTAGTTACTAGTTGTTGTCCAATGTGAATTTGGCCATGATCGAGTAATATACCAGCAGATGATAAAAGTGGACAACTGTTAAATGTAATAATAACATGGTATCTGCTATCACAGGCCACTATCTAAGTACAATAACATATGTAAAGAAGCTCTTGAATAAAGCAAAGGTAGGAACTAGAGATGAGCGAGCATACTCGCTAAGGCAAACTACTCAAGCGAGTAGTGCCTTATTCGAGTACCTGCCCGCTCGTCTCTAAAGATTCGGCTGCCGGCGTGGGTGACAGGTGAGTTGCGGGAGTGAGCAGGGAGGAGCGGGGGGGAGAGAGGGAGAGAGAAATCTTCCCTCCGTTCCTCCCCTCTCCCCCCCGCTGCTCCCTGTCCCCCGCCGGTAGCCGAATCTTTAGAGACGAGCAGGCATGTACTCGAATAAGGCACTACTCGCTCGAGTAGTTTGCCTTGGTGAGTATGCTCGCTCATCTCCAGTAGGAACCTGTCCTGTGCCTAAAGTAGTGGAACCTAAAAAGGGATTACTCACGTGCAGGCAAGTCATAAAGATTAATGTCTCCTTCAGATAATCATTTTTTCTTGCATTTTTGGGGGTTAAAAAAAACCCTGAGAAATTGCAGGCATTTTTTGGATGATACCTACGTTTTTATTTTTTACTGCCATTTTTGATGACATTTTTTTACTCACACGTGCAACTTTTTCTATAAAGATGCACATGGAAAAATGTCAGGAAAAACATCCGACACAGAGCATGCTGCGATTTGGAAAAACATCTTAGATGCAAAAAACACAGCAAAATTGAGAAAAAGCACAATATTTGTAGGGTGTTTCATAATTTGCTAACAACCTTACAACCGACACCTGCATGCAGCATTTTATGCCGGAAAAGAACGCCACTGCATCACAATGCAAAAGAAGTGAAAAAGTGACATTTTTGCAAAAAAGACTGTGACAGCAGCCTTATAGCCCATCTCCGTGGCAGTATTATTGGGCGGTGTACTGTCTGTGTATTCCGGCGCCGATGCGCCCGTGTGACGGAGCCGTTACTGCAGAAAGAAGACGGCCGTACCTGAAGACGGACGTCTCTCTGCAGCGCTGATGAAAGAACACATGACCGGCAATGAAGCCGGTCACATGTTTTTCCTCCCAGCGCTGCAGAGACACGTCCGTCTTCAGGTAGGGCCATCTGCTACCTGCAGTAACACGGGCGCCGATGCGCCCGTGTGACTGAGCCCTAAGCCAGTAATCTAAGACATTTTTCATGAGCATCCATCAGTTCCCCCGCCATGTTTGTTTTAGTAAATACTAGTGAAAGCAAATGTGGAACATCTTTCATAAAACTTTGCATTTTGCTTTTACTCTATTATTCCTCCTGGAAATATATTAATAAATTGACAACTGACTATTACAGTTCCCATTTCAATGGTGTGTGTCTCTAAAAAGACTGATACTGCCAGCACCGATTGGGCAGTTTCAGAGTGTGTAGTCAGATACGCTATATTTCCTCCTTAGGGAGAGCAGTGAGTGAGGAGACTTAAAAGGCCATTAATGCTCCTCTGGGTAATATGCAAATAAGGGAGATGGAACAATACCTCTACAGCGCCACCTATTGGAAGGCAGCATTCCTTCAAATCAAAGTTAGACTCTAAGCAATCTACTTAGGGTCCTTTCAGATGAAACAATTGTCGGACGCTTAAGCAATTATCATTTGTCGTTTAGTTGCTGAATAATTATCGTTCAGTTTTGCACAATCCAGTGACAATCTCAACGATAATCATTTAGTGTAAAAGAGCCCTTTAACATTACTTGTAAATCAGTTTCCAGGTTCGAGCTTGGTCAAAGTCCCACTCACTCCTAGCCAGTCAAGCCCTGGGGAAATCTCTACTGTCCATGTAATTAGTATTAAAATTTTCTCTAAGACACCTGATGGCTAACTGATAAGTCACTAATGGTGCACACACATTCACATTTTCTGAGGCCAGTCTCACTTACAGCCCAACATGGAAGTTCTCTCAGATGTCCTCTCCTATTTCCTACTCCAGTTGTTCTGTAGCACAGTCTTGCATTCTCTTGGTATTCCCATGTGGAGTGATGAATCCAATGGTCCAACTCAGCTCTGCAGTTCTCTGGCTTCCAGCACACCCTTATTTCCTCAGCAACGACTTCTCTCTTTGCTATAGAGGTGCCTACGATCATCGCACCTTGTTACAACACCTCTGCCTAGCACACAGTCCCTGCCAGCTGTCTTCAATATTCGTGCTGAAATGCTCTCCCCCTTGTGGTGCGGTAATATTTCTATGTATATGGTGCAGGAGGTGCTGAGAAGATTCTGGGTCTTTCTCCAGAAGAGGGTAGGTGGGGATCCACCAGTTCTGGCAAACTCTGGGACTTTTGGCACTCTGTGGGCTTATTTCTTAGTCCTGTTTATGGCACATGGCCTGTGTCCATTCTCTCTCTGCCTTCCCTTGGCTGTCCAGTGGTACAGCGCTCCCCCTTATTTGCTGCACAATAATGCAGATTTGCTGTTCAGGGTCCTAGGAAAATATATATATGGCGGCTCCCAAAGGGTCCTTTTCACACTTAGCTTCTATAATGTGCAGGATATCAAGTAACGATACTGGAATAACCAATGCACTTTATACATTAGTTATGCTGTAGGCGCAGGCACACCTGATGTGAATAGCTAAAATGCTGATACATCAAACTTCTACTGTGATTCTGTGGGATACTCTATAAAGGAATAGATTGGGCCTAATTCGCACAACTGTATTATGTATCCAAATTCCGTAGAATAAGGCCTCCGGCACACTGGCGGTTTGGTGCTGTTCGATTAAAAAAAACTTCTAGACAGCCTATTAGTCAATGTGGCAAGACACACCAGTTTTTTTACACAGATTGTGGGGGAAAAAACTCATAGCATGCAATATTCTGATGCATTCTGCAGATTAGACCTGACTATTCAAGTTAATGGGGGATACAAAAGAACAGCACTCTGATGCCACCCGTGTGCCATCCATATGCAGTCTGTTTTCCTAAAGGATGCAGATATAATGAATTGGGCCTGTTTTAGGTTTTTTTTCAGACATGAAAAACGGATGGCATACAGAAGCAATAATAATGGATACATGGAGGCCACAGAGAACCACATGCGGATGGAAAAACAGTTTTTCATGAACACTGCTGAGTTTTTTTTAACGCTTGTGTACACCCAGCTGTATACAAGGTGCATTCAAGTTCTAAGGCCTGCTAATTTTTTTTCCTTAGGAATAGGGGTAGATAGAAACGTGTCTCATTTTCGAAGACGTGGGCATTCACCGGAGATGGCAGCATCGTCCAATGCACAGAACTGGAGTTAGAAGCATTTTTGACACCTAAACTGGCGACATTTACTTATGAAGAATAGTGTGTAATCAATCCTTTTCTTAAACTTGCGTTGAATGTCAGCCATCAACATTCATCATCAGTTGAGTGAGACATGCGGTGGAGGCGTCATGGACATGAAAAATGAAGGAGCCTCAGCCAATCTGACAACATGATTGCCCAAGTGGAGCAAGTGGTTGTGGAGATCCACCAGTTGACTATGGAAGAGATTTCCTGCAAAGTTGGCATTTCCATAGGACATGTGTAAAAACCTGAATGTACATTGCAAAAAAAAAGAAACAACGTCCGAAACAGGCTGCACATGTGATCTTCCATCTGGGAACATCGGGCAGCCCTTATTCAGGAATTTCTTCATGCCAACAACTTTGAAGTGGTTGCTCATACTCTACTTACCTGACCTTGCACCTAGCGATTTTTGGCTTTTTCAAATGATGAAGAATGCTCTCTGTGGTCACGTGTTTTCCAGTTGTCCCGCTCTTGCATCAACGATTTTCCCGTTGGCCAAACAGACCCCTAAAGAAGCATTCACAGCAGCCATGCCATCATGACTTCAACGTTGTGAAAAATGTGCAAGTCAAGAGGGAGATGATGTCGGGAAGTAGCAATACTTTTAGCTTTTTTTTACAAAACAACTAGGAGACCTTAGAACTTGAAGACTTTTCAAAATAGGACACCCAGAGACGTACATGGGGTGCTACATCCCCTCTCGAATAGTGGAGGTATTCTGCTCCTGGACAGGTTCTGCTGCGTGCATGAGGCCTAACAGTCAACTCTTAAAATGGTTAATAATGGCCGGTGCTTGCTAAAAAAAAAAGCAAATCCTAACATCCACAGTTTACAAGCAGTCTGCGGACAATCGGAAAATGTCACTTAGTCAATTAATCCCTAGGTTTAGGTAACCTCTGGCTCTTCAGCTGTTGCCCGATGACGACTCCCAGCATGCCCCGCTCCTCAGAACTACTAGTGCATGCTAGAATTTTATTTCAATCACAGCTGGAACTACACGTGGCCTCAAAAAAGTTTTGCGGTTTACTGGCATTAAAATATCGGTAGTGATTTTAATTGACTTTTCTTGCTTTAGTTTAATTGAGGTTCATGCTTTGTGAGCGCAAACAGCCGCATTATGTACATACTGTGCAGCACCGGAGGAAAATTTATTGCCAGCAAACATACAGTAGGGCAGGTTCTACACCTCCTGGAGAGGATATAAAAAGTCTAAGAGTACATCTGTCAGTCAGAGCTTTAAAGATTTCATAGCTGGAGCAGCGTAGAGGAGCAAGGGTGGGGGCAAGAGGAGCTGGCTTTGAACTGGTGCCATGAGGTGCACAATTAAATACCTATCTGCCTATGACATAAATCAGCTGCTATCCGACTTGTCACATCAAACAAACCATTATGAGTCCTTTACACGCCCACATCATTAATCTTCCAGTACACCCGCTCACCCTGACAGCCCAAAAGTAAAAAATATCTGCTATGAAAACAAACCCAGCGCTGGAGTTATAGGCGCCTGGCGCTGGGCACCGTGGAGCTGAGGGCTGCATTTTGGCACTGCACAAGTTAAAAATACCCTTTGCAAAGTGTTAATTGATGGCGTAAAAGCATTATGCTCATAGCAGCACTGAGAGGGTAATGGAAATCCTTAACAATGTAACCTGTTCTACCATTCTTAACCGCTGATTTATGGCTTGAAGTGTCTATTCTCTTATGAACGTAGACAGCCATTTAGCTGAATATATTATTTCTGACATGTTGTGGCAGATTTACTAAGAAGCCTTAAGCTAGGTGAATTTTGATGCAATGGTGGCTACTTCACGCTGTCCGTGTGAATGGACATAGAAGTTCCTATTATTCCCTGTTGTCATGGTACTTTAATTACATACATCAATACTGATCTTCACGGCTCACGTCACAGGAAATGTGGTATAAGGAGATATTAGCACTTTTGTTGGGTTCCGAACAAGAGCATTTTCTTGACACCTGAGCAAAAATTAAAAGTAACATAGTAACATAGTATGTAAGGCCGATTGAAGGCAATGTCCATCTAGTCCAGCTTGTTTATCCTCCTATGTTGTTGATTCAGAGTAGTAGTACTTATTTCCATATGTTCATACATAGTGGGGCATCCTTTAGCCATAAGGACATTAGGTGCTCTTTGTGGCATACTTTTTACTAATGTCTGATACATTTCAGCTGGAATTTCCCTTAATTCATCCTGCAAATGTCTGTTGGGTTCTCTCAAAGACGATGTACACTGTTCAGAATGAATAGAGCAGTGGAGCACCTGTGCTACCTCCACTTCCTTCCCTTAGAGACCAACCGGCCTTCTCTTCTCAGAATAGGTGGGGTTCCCAGTGGTCGGACTCTCACCAATCTATTAGTTTTCACCTATCGAATGGACAGGTGAAAACATAAAAAAATATGAAGTATTTTGAATACTACTTTAATGTTTTAGGAATCCTGTAATGGGGGCAAAGGATTGATGGTGGTCCTAAAGGCCCCTAAACACATTAGGGAAAAGTTATCTTTTGAGATTGGCCAACTTTGAATGTCTATGGGGGCCTCCTAAAAACCAAGAGACTGTTGGCCCGTGTAAATAGGCAGTCATTCATTTATTATCTAGATGGCCGGAAGAGGCCTCCATGCACTCCACCTCCATTCATTGAGTGATTATCGCT
This sequence comes from Eleutherodactylus coqui, assembly GCF_035609145.1. Lineage (NCBI taxonomy): Eukaryota > Metazoa > Chordata > Amphibia > Anura > Eleutherodactylidae > Eleutherodactylus > Eleutherodactylus coqui. The sequence goes on from NC_089838.1 coordinate 269,275,877, forward strand.
CCCATGTGAAAGCAGGAGTGATAATAGTTGGACAGCTTAAGCACTTGACAGTTGTCTTGTGTAAAGGCACCCTAAAGGTGGCCATATACATTAGATAGAAGTAGGTTAATGGTTGAACAACTGCTGAATGAGCGGTTGTCTAGTGAATAATTGTTATGCTGATTCAGCTATACACATTTTAGTCTATATTGGCCATTACAGTCATTCAAACTGGAAATACTATACATTTTCAATGACACTGGGTGAAGAAATTCAACATTCATGATACTTCTATACCACGACATCATCTGTCAGGGGAGAACTGGGAGATTCCCATGCATTTATGAGGGTTTTCAGGGCAAATACAGTGGTACTGGACGCTGTCATGTGGCTGTTAGCAGTTAGTATCAGAGGCAGTTTAACTCCCATTGAAATCAATGGAACCGAAGCCATCTATTATATTTCCAGGTCCACAATGGGGTCAGAACAGAAAGTCTCGAAGTCAGCTTCACTCCCATTGATTCACTCCGATCACGACATCTGGTCTTGCTGCACTGACAGCGGGCCGAGTCACTGGGGATCCTGAGCAGCAGATCCTTGGCGATCAAATATTGATGACCTGTCCTAAGGATAGGTCATCAATAGTATTTGCCCGGAAGACCTCTTTAATAGATGTCTGTCACATCACTTTTGCTGTCTAAGGCTTTATTCCCACGAGCGTATATCAGTAACCGTTTTCACGGCCGGCTGATATACGCTACATTGCGTGAGATAAAAGTGGTGAACGGGCGCATATACGCCGAGACTACCATGCTGTCGCCCCTTTTCCCTCCTTCCCCATCGCAGGCTCACCTCTGCTCTCCTCCCCGCTGGCTCTTTGCAACGGGAGGGTGCGGAGCTAAGCGCCAGCCTGTCCCGCCTCCTCTCATTGATGGCTATGGACAAGGCGCGGGGAGAGGGCGGGAGTTTATCTCCGACCCCACCCTGCCCTCTCCCATTGCAAAGAGCCAGCGTGGAGGAGAGGACAGGTGAGCCTGCACAGAGGGGAGGAGAGCAGAGGGAGGGAGTTTAGCAGCCATGCTGCTTAACTCCCTCCCACCTCTGGCCGCTGCCATGGGCTCCCATAGGAGCCCATGCAGCGGCTGACGTATTCTAGACCCAAAAGATAGTTCCAGGACTATCTTTTGGGCCCGACGTAAAAATGCCCAGCACTATATTGGCCTGGACGGGCACTCACATCTCAGGAATATGGCCCTGTGATCTGATGCATTGGAACCCAATGCATCAGATTACAGCGTATATCGTACGACCGATATACGCTCGTGGGAAAGAGCCCTAAACCAAATGTAGTGTAATTAAATGCTGCCATCTTGAGATATCGCCCTTGATGTGATTCCCACACGGTATGATAATGCCGGTTGGTCCATCCATGCTGTACACCTCAGTCCTGTAAACATGCCCCCTTTGGAGTGATGACTGACATCACCAGCTCTTGCAACTTGAAAATTCTTGTGTTTCAAGTTTTCAGCGAATGCGCTGTATTGAGGATGGCACATGCACATGACATCATTTATGATGTGTCTCCCAAAAGTAATTCACTGTGCATGTATCCCATTCCTCAGTGCGGCGCGTGCACTGAAAGCTTCAAACAGACGTCCAGAGCTGAAAAACTCAATCACCACTCCAAGGGGGCGTATTTATAGGGCTGAGGTGGGTGAGGGCCTGGACCAGAAATTAAGTTGACTTGTCCTTTGGACGATCCACCTCTAGAGCCTTGTGTGGCACATTGTGTGACCTGAAGGTTGTGAGTTCAATCCCCGCCTGGTCCAGGTAGCCGGCTCAAGGTTGACTCAGCCTTTCATTCTTCCGAGGTTGGTAAAATGAGTACCCAGCTTGGTGGTGGTGGTGGGGGGATAATAAATAAATTACCTGAAAGCGCTGCAGAATAATTTGGCACTATACAAATAGCAAGATTTATTGATAAAAGAAAGCATGAGATTGTGAGCTTGTATATTAAAAATGGAGTACATGGTATAGTTTGGCTATTAGCCCCTCCACTGCTCAGGGTCCTCAGACAGTCCCTGGTATGTCTGATAAATCAGTTAATAAATTACTTTGAAATGCCTTTTTAACACCATGGACAATCTATTTGTATGTTAATTACTGATTAATAATTTAGCATCCATCTAAACAACACATAATTAATTTTGTACCTCACTTTGAACTATGTAGGAACAATAGCATTGTGTATATTGGACACTTTTATACAAATGTGTTTTTGCTCTATTTATTTTTGTAGTCTGTTTTTTGTCCGGGCAACTTTTTTGTGTTTATTTTATTTTTTGCTCCTCTTTAGTTGTGTTGTTTTTGTGTCTGTGTGTATAAGTACTAGCGTGTGTGTGCTGTGTCCTTTTATTGTCTTGGTGATGAACACACACGCACAGCAATGCAGAATATCCATCATCCGCACATTTAATGGGCAGCCTTTCTAAAGCTATAACTCACAACTTTAAAATAGAAAATGGTGAAATATGGGGCCGTATATATTCCAGGCTGACATATTTATGGGCCCGTCCCTTCTTATAAATACACTGATTGCTATTTCCAAAGCACCCTGTCAGGTAGAGGCTGAGCGAAAACAGCTGGTGTGGTTGAGAAATGATAGCTGCTTTGGACATGTTTTCTGAACCAGTTTCTAGCGGCAGTAAATTTACATTGTTTGAACTAACTGTTATTAAAACCAAATCCCATACCCTTAGCAACAGCAGCGGATGGAGGGGAGTGGAGGGAAGACACACAAAACCTTGAAGGTGCAGACCAGGCCTGTATGTGCGCAGCCATGTCACAACATAAGGATTGATGATGGGAGAAAAGTTTCTTCAAGCCATTAACGACCTACACATACAGTACTGTGCAAAAGTTTTAGGCAGGTGTGGAAAAAATGTTGCAAAGTAAGAATGCTTTCAGTTGTCAGTTAACTAAATGCAAAAGTGAATGAACTAAAGAGAAATCTAAATCACATCAATATTTGGTGTGAAGGCCTTTCGCCTTCAAAATGGCATCAGTTCTTCTAGGTGCACTTGCACACAGTTTTTGAAGGAATGTTAGATTGTTCCAAACATCTTGGAGAACTAAGCACAGATCTTCTGTGGATATACTTGCTCAAATCCTTCTGACTCTTTATATAATCCCAGACAGACTGGATGATGGTGAGATCAAAGCTCTGTGAGGGCCACATCATCACTTCCAGGACTCCTTGTTCTTCTTTACGCTGATGATAGTTGTTAATGACAATGCCTGGATGTTTGGGGTTGTTGTCCAGCTGCAGAATATATTTGGAGCCAATCGGACGCTTCTCTCATGGTATTGCATGATGGATAAGTATCTGCTTGTATTCCTCAGCATGGAGGACACCATTAATCCTAACAAATGCCCAACTTCATTTGCTGAAATGCAGCCCCAAACTTGCAAGGAGCTTCCACTATTTTTAACTGCTGTCTGCAGACACTCATTATTGCACCGCTCTCTGACCCTTCAGAGAACAAACTGCTTTCTGTTACAGCCAAATATTTCCTATTTTGACTCATCGGCCCAGCGCACCTGCTGCCATTTTTCTGCACCCCAGTTTTTATGTTTTCTTGCATAGTTGAGTCGTTTGGCTTTGTTCCTTACATCGAAAATATGGCTTTTTAGCTGCAGTTCTTCCATGAAGACCAATTCTAACTAGACTTTGCAAATAGTAGATGGGTGTGCAGTGTCTGAGTAGGGCGCCCCAATGTAGGGGAGCCCCTTGCGTTTTCAAGCTGGTTGTCATGGGTGGCTCTGGGATCTCTCCCGGCAAGGGTGGCAAAGTGCCTGGCTCGGCCATACATGGTGGCAAAATGGTCAATATTGTAAACACAGTTTAACAGTGGTTTGTCACGTGACACCAGTACCTCTTCAGGGACTTCAGGGTTAATGATGAAATAATTGACATGAGTCCTGTTGGCTTTAGTTTGCAAACTGGAGATACACAGTTTACTAGCTTTTGAAACTGTTGAACAATAACAACAATGGCAGACTTGCAGACTATGGCAGAAGTATTTACCTGGCATACAGATGATAATGTTGCTTCACAAATCCAGTTCAGTATATTTTACACTTTACTCTTCAACGCTCTCTCTATTTGCTCCTAGAGGTTACCTAACAATGCTCCCACAGTCCTAGTTATCTCTTGGGGTGTTTGTTTAGAAGACTTTGCGGTAGTAGCTGAAGCTGGTTTAAAGATGGGCCTCACTAACTTTCCCTGAATATATTTGACCAGGGTTCAGTGTAACTCACTGTTAGATGAAAAGATCCCAGTTTGATTCTCCATGCAGTGGGTTGATTCGGAAGCTTATTTAATCCTTTCCGATTCACTGTCTGATGTCTAAAGACATTCTGATTGAAGGCTGTACAGCTCTGATGTCGGAAGACGTCCGACAGGGTATTCTTACTGTATATTACTGGCCGTTGGGGGGGCCTCTCCAGCGTGTCTCATACAGTACTGGCTCTAGCCAGCAGATGGCACTATTGTATAATGGCAGAAAGAGAAAACCCCCTAGGAAACCCTGAATCCAAAATTGGATTGCAAAGGGTTAATCCTGGCTTTCTACTCCAGGCAACATTCTCTCTCTCTGATATGTCTGTGGAAAACCTCCTTCTCTTCATGTCCCTTCTCCTGCTCTCTCTTTATTGCTTTGCCTAACATCTTGTCTCACCCCGTGCTTTTTCCCGCTCTTGGGACTCTCATCCTTCCCCCTCCACCAATGAGTGTCTGTGTGACAAGCAGCCAATCAGCAGCCAGCTGTTGCCAAGCAGTTAGTTTAGCTTGCTGAAAGAAAGGGGAAAGACAGGGCTTTCCGATGTACAACAATTCTATGTTTCCGTCTGAGCACATAGCCAGGTGTTCACAGGACAATGAATGTGTGAATATTCTGAAGAACCCCCTGGGCCACTACAGGTGTACCCAGGTCACACTGGTTTCTGACAGTTCTAAGCTGATGGCACTGCTAGACACCCTTCTGTATGCAGCTGCTGCGCTATCCTGAACCTATTGTAACACTACCACCCACGACATATCCATATGCCATAAAAGTCAGGTAGGTGCAGGTGCCAGAGGTGAGACCCACACCTATCTCCTGTTCTGGCCAGGTGCTACAAGGTCTACGGGATTATAGAAATAGCCAAGCTTAGCTACTTCCAAAATAGTTAATGACAACATAGCACAGTGTACTACACTGTTTGCGCAACTTGTATGAGAGTTAGGAAAACAGCATACCCAGTCACGCTTGGCTGACTTTGAAATCCCAACCAGCTATCCACTTCAGACAGAGTGGTGTTCCCATTTCTGACATGTTTCGATAGGATGAGATGACTGCTTTAAGTACCCGGCTTGCAAGAAAGTGACAGTTTTATGTACCCTAAAATAGTACCAATAAAAACTACAGCTCTACCTGCAAAAAGCATGGGTCTCACCATATGGTGACACAGTATTTTTTTTTAAAGTATTTATTTTTTAACTGTAAAAAACACAAAAAGCTATATACAGCACCTATTCTATAGCCTTAATTGTACAGACCAGCAGAATAAAGTAAATGTGTCATTTTTACCACAATAGTAACAATGTAAAAACAAAAGCCCCAAAAATGGAGCAATTGTGTTTAACTTTTCCCCCCAACAAAAAAACGTTTAAAAGTTTTTCATTACATAATATGGTACATTAAGTGGTACCATTAAAAAATCTAACTTGTATAACAAAAAACAAGCCCTCATACAGCTATATTGACAGAACGATGCTTCTTGGAATCACAGGGATGAAATAACAATAAAACTAAAAAATGTCTGGTTTAGAGATGAGCGAGCACGAAAATGCTCGGGTGCTCGTTGCTCGAGTCGAACTTTCCGTGATGCTCGAAGGTTCGTTTCGAGTAACGAACCCCATTGAAGTCAATGGGCGACTCGAGCATTTTTGTATATCGCCGATGCTCGCTAAGGTTTCCATTTGTGAAAATCTGGGCAATTCAAGAAAGTGATGGGAATGACACAGAAACGGATAGGGCAGGTGAGGGGCTACATGTTGGGCTGCATCTCAAGTTCCCAGGTCCCACTATTAAGCCACAATAGCGGCAAGAGTTGCCCCCCCCCTACCAATTTTTACTTCTGAAAAACCCTCATTAGCAAGGCATACCTTAGCTAAGCACCACACTACCTCCAACAAAGCACAATCACTGCCTGCATGACACTCCGCTGCCACTTCTCCTGGGTTACATGCTGCTCAACCCCCCCACCCGCACGACCTAGTGTCCACAGCGCACACCAAAGTGTCCCGGCGTAGCCTTCAGCTGCCCTCATGCCAGATGCTGGCCTCATATTTTTATAAATAGTCACAGGCAGGTACAACTCCGCAATGGGAATTCCGTGTGCACCCACAGCATGGGTGGCTCCCTGGAACCCACCGGCGGTACATAAACAAATCCCATTGCAGTGCCCAGCACAGCTGAGGTAACGTCACATTAAATGCAGGTGGGCTTCGGCCAACATTGCATGCCCCAGTCAGACTGGGGTTCTTTATAAGTAGGCACATGCAGTTACAACTCCGTGTGGACCGACAGCATAGGTGGGTTCCAGGAAGCCACCGGCGGTACATAAATAATTCCCATTGCATTGCCCAGCACAGCTGAGGTAACGTCAGATGAAATGCAGGTGGGCTTCGGCCCACACTGCATGCCCCAGTCAGACTGGGGTTCTTTATAAGTAGACACAAGCAGTTACAACTCTGTGTGGACCGACAGCATAGGTGGGTCCCAGGAAGCCACCGGCGGTACATAAATAATTTCCATTGCATTGCCCAGCACAGCTGAGGTAACTTGAGAGGAAATGCAGGTGGGCTTCGGCCCACACTGCATGCCACAGTCTGACCGGGGTTTTTAATACATAGACACTGGCAGGTACAAATCACTAATGTGAAGTCCCTGTGGACCCACAGCATGGGTGGCTCCTTAGAACCCATCGGCGGTATATACATGTATCCCATTGCAGTGCCCTGCTCAGCAGAGCTAACGTCACATACAATACAGGTGGTCTTCGGCCCACAGTGCATGCCCTAGTCAGACTGGTAATATGTACCTTAACAGTAACCGTGTTGGTGGGAAATGGCCTCGCCACCATCATGTCTTTGGGAAGCCTCCGTTTCCACACCACAGTGACATAGCATTAGCAGCGGTATAGTCAGAGCCCAGAATTAGTAACATTTCAGCGGTAGCATTAGGCACAGGCCCCAGTAACATATCACTAGCAGCAGTATAGGGGGAGCACAGTCTTAGTTCCATTTCAGTAGTAGTAGCAGTCAAGACAGGCCCCAGTAACATTCCCGTTGCAGCAGTATAGGGAGATAACAGTCTCTTTCACATTTCAGTAGTTGCAGTATAGACAAGGCCCCAGTTACATTTATGTAGCAAAAGTGTAGGCCAACCCCACACAGCTTGCTCTACCATGAGTGCAGGCGAAGCCCATAAAAATTACTAGGATTACACTGTAGGTGAGGGCCCCAAAAAATTGGTGTACCAACAGTACTAATGTACCTCAGAAAAATTGCCCATGCCCAACCAAGAGGGCAGGTGAAACCCATTAATCGCTTTGGTTAATGTGGCTTAATTTGTAACTAGGCCTGGAGGCAGCCCAGTTAAAATAAAAAATTGGTTCAGGTGCAAATTTCAACGCTTTAATGAGAATTGAAACGTATAAACATTGTTTACAAAAGTAATATGACTGAGCCTTGTGGGCCTAAGAAAAACTGCCCGTTCAGGGTGATTACGTGAGGTTTCAGGAGGAGGATGAATATAATACACAGATTGATGAAGCTAAAAGGTCCCCGTTTTTTATGGTGATAGAGAATGATGCTTCCATCCGCGGGTGCAGCCTACGCATTGTTTAGGTACCGCTGCTGTCCGCTGGTGGAGAAGAGAAGTCTGGGGAAATCCAGGCTTTGTTCATCTTGATGAGTGTAAGCCTGTCGGCACTGTCAGTTGACAGGCGGGTACGCTTATCCGTGATGATTCCCCCAGCCGCACTAAACACCCTCTCTGACAAGACGCTTGCCGCAGGACAAGCAAGCACCTCCAGGGCATACAGCGCGAGTTCAGGCCACATGTCCAGCTTCGACACCCAGTAGTTGTAGGGAGCAGAGGCGTCACGGAGGACGGTCGTGCGATCGGCTACGTACTCCCTCACCATCCTTTTACAGTGCTCCAGCCAACTCAGCCAACTCAGCCTTGATTGGGGAGCGGTGACACAGTCTTGCTGGGGAGCCATAAAGCTGTAAAAGGCCTTGGAGAGTGTTCCCCTGTCTGCGCTGTACATGCTGCCTGATCTCCGTGCCTCCCCTGCTACCTGGCCCTCGGAACTGCGCCTTCTGCCACTAGCGCTGTCGGATGGGAATTTTACCATCAGTTTGTCCGCCAGGGTCCTGTGGTATAGCATCACTCTCGAACCACTTTCCTCTTCGGGTATGAGAGTGGAAAGGTTCTCCTTATACCGTCGGTCAAGCAGTGTGTACACCCAGTAATCCGTAGTGGCCAGAATGCGTGTAACGCGAGGGTCACGAGAAAGGCATCCTAACATGAAGTCAGCCATGTGTGCCAGGGTACCTGTACGCAACACATGGCTGTCCTCACTAGGAAGATCACTTTCCTCCTCCTCCTCCTCCTCCTCAGGCCATACGCGCTGAAAGGATGACAGGCAAGCAGCATGGGTACCCTTAGCAGTGGGCCAAGCTGTCTCTTCCCCCTCCTCCTCATGCTCCTCCCCCTCCTCCTCCTCCTCCTCAACGCGCTGACATATAGACATGAGGGTGCTCTGACTATCCAGCGACATACTGTCTTTCCCCGCCTCCGTTTCCGAGCGCAAAGCATCTGCCTTTATGCTTTGCAGAGAACTTCTCAAGAGGCATAGCAGAGGAATGGTGACGCTAATGATTGCAGCATCGCCGCTCACCATCTGGGTAGACTCCTCAAAGTTTCCAAGGACCTGGCAGATGTCTGCCAACCAGGCCCACTCTTCTGTAAAGAATTGAGGAGGCTGACTCCCACTACGCCGCCCATGTTGGAGTTGGTATTCCACTATAGCTCTACGTTGCTCATAGAGCCTGGCCAACATGTGGAGCGTAGAGTTCCACCGTGTGGGCACGTCGCACAGCAGTCGGTGCACTGGCAGATTAAACCGATGTTGCAGGGTCTGCAGGGTGGCAGCGTCCGTGTTGGACTTGCGGAAATGTGCGCTGAGCCGGCGCACCTTTCCGAGCAGGTCTGACAAGCGTGGGTAGCTTTTCAGAAACCGCTGAACCACCAAATTAAAGACGTGGGCCAGGCATGGCACGTGCGTGAGGCTGCCGAGCTGCCGAGCCGCCACCAGGTTACGGCCGTTGTCACACACTACCATGCCCGGTTGGAGGCTCAGCGGCGAAATCCAGCGGTCGGTCTGCTCTGTCAGACCCTGCAGCAGTTCGCGGGCAGTGTGCCTCTTCTCTCCTAAGCTGAGTAGTTTCAGCACGGCCTGCTGGCGCTTGCCCACCGCTGTGCTGCCACGCCGCGCGACACCGACTGCTGGCGACGTGCTGCTGCTGACACATCTTGATTGCAAGACAGATGTTGCGTAGGAGGAGGGTGGTTTAGTGGAGGAAGCATACACCACCGAGCTGGGGCCCGCAATTCTGGGGGTGGGTAGGACGTGAGCGGTCCCAGGCACTAACTCGGTCCCAGCCTCCACTAAATTCACCCAATGTGCAGTCAGGGAGATATAGTGGCCCTGCCTGCCTTTGCTTGTCCACATGTCCGTTGTTAAGTGGACCTTGGCAGTAACCGCGTTGGTGAGGGCTCGTACAATGTTGCGGGAGACGTGGTCATGCAGGGCTGGGAAGGCACATCGGGAAAAGAAGTGGCGACTGGGAACCGAGTAGCGCGGGGCCGCCGCCGCCATCATGTTTTTGAAAGCCTCTGTTTCCACAAGCTTATACGGCAGCATCTCCTGGCTGATCTATTTGGCTATGTGCACGTTTAACGCTTGATCGTGCGGGTGCGTGGCGGCGTACTTGCGCTTGCACTCCAACACTTGCGCTAGCGACGGCTGGACGCTGCGCTAAGAGACATTGCTGGATGGGGCCGAGGACAGCGGAGGTGAGCGTGTGGGTGCAGGCCGGGAGACGGTCGTGCCTGTGTCCTGAGTGGGGGGTTGGATCTCAGTGGCAGGTTGGGGCACAGGGGGAGAGGCAGTGGTGCAAACCGGAGGCGGTGAACGGCCTTCGTCCCACCTTGTGGGGTGCTTGGCCATCATATGCCTGCGCATGCTGGTGGTGGTGAGGCTGGTGGTGGTGGCTCCCCGGCTGATCTTGGCGCGACAAACCTTGCACACCACAGTTCGTTGGTCGTCTGCACTCTCAGTGAAAAACTGCCAGACCTTTGAGCACCTCGGCCTCTGCAGGGTGGCATGGCGCGAGGGGGCGCTTTGGGAAACAGTTGGTGGATTATTCGGTCTGGCCCTGCCTCTACCCCTGGCCACCCCACTGCCTCTTCCAACCTGTCCTGCGGCTGCAATTGCCTCCCCCTCTGAAGACCGGTCCTCAGTTGGCTTATCACACCAGGTGGGGTCAGTCACCTCATCGTCCAGCGGCTCTTCCTCCGAATCCTCTGTGCGCTCCTCCCTGGGACTTACTGCCCTTACTACTACCTCACTGATAGACAACTGTGTCTCATCGTCATCGTCCTCCTCAGCCACTGAAAGCTCTTGAGACAGTTGCCGGAAGTCCCCAGCCTCATCCCCCGGACCCCGGGAACTTTCCAAAGGTTGGGCATCGGTCACGACAAACTCCTCCGGTGGGAGAGGAACCATTGCTGCCCAATCTGGGAAGGGGCCCGAGAACAGTTCCAGGGAGTCTGCCTGCTCCTCAGAATGTGTCATTTTCATGGAGTGAGGAGGCTGGGAGGAAGGAGGAGCAGCAGCCAGAGGATTCAGAGTTGCAGCTGTGGACGGCGTAGAAGACTGGGTGGTCGATAGATTGCTGGATGCACTTTCTGCCATCAACGACAGGACCTGCTCACACCGCTCAGTTTCTAATAAAGGTCTACCGCGTGGACCCATTAATTGTGAGATTAATCTGGGGACCCCAGAAACTTGCCTCTCTCCTAATCCTGCGATACACCTGGACCAGGGGCTCGGCCTGTGCCCACATCCTGACTTCGGCCTCCGCGTCCTCGCCCGCGTCCACGTCCTCTAGGCCTACTCCTACCCCTCAGCATGGTGTATTACGAGTAGAGCAGAAACAGAACGCTGTAATTAAATGTGCCGCTTATTGGCCTGTGGTTAGAGGCTGACGTCGCTTACGGAACGCACAGCGGAGCCAGGAAACAATTATGCGCAAGCCTGTAGTGAGACCTAGGTGCGTATGACTGAGCTGCTGCAATTCACAGCGCAGAACCAGTGAAGTGGACAAAGCCCAATGGTAGGCCTTAAGTATTTTGCCTCAATTTTTAAAAATGGTGAGGTGAAAAACCAGAGACACCGCATGCAGTGGATATAATGTATACTGTTTCCCTGTGGCGGGATGACGACAATGATGTTACAGAATGCACAGCGGAGCCAGGAAACAATTATGCGCAAGCCTGCTGTAACGCTTAGCTGGGTATTAATTAGCGACTACTACCCCCAGCAGACACGCAGTAAACTGAAGACGGTCATAGGCAGCCCAAATATAGTATGTTTTTGAAAAAGCCCACTGGCTATATAGCCAGTATACCTTTTTCCCTGTACCACTGTCCCTGCCTCACCAGTACTGCCCCTATACTCTGTAAAATGACTGCAGACTGAGGACGCTATGGTCTGCACGCCCGATATACAAAAAAAAAAAAAAAGTGCAACACTGCTAAAAGCAGCCTCAACAGTACTGCACACAGTCAGATGTGGCCCTAAGAAGGACCCTTGGGGTTCTTGATGACTGAAATTAAACCTAACACTCTCCCTATAGCAGCAGCAGCATCAGCAGCACTGTCCCTGATCTCTCGCAGCGTGCATCTGTGGCGAGCTGCGGGCGGGGCAGATTTAAATACTCGGGTGTCATCTGATCTCCCCAGCCACTCACTGCGAGGGGTGGGATAGGGCTGGAATGTCACAGGAGGAAGTTGTAATGCCTTCCCTGTGCTTCTATTGGCCAGAAAAGCATGCACATTTCTCAGGGAAAGAAATGTAATGGAGTCGAGCACCGCGTGGTGCTCGTCTTGAGTAACGAGCATCTCGAACACCCTAATACTCGAACGAGCATCAAGCTCGGACGAGTACGCTCGCTCATCTCTAGTCTGGTTCTTAAAGAGGTTCTCCAAGTTAAAAGTTTTCTTGAAAAAGGGTCCTCCATGGCCACAACATAACAAATATCTCATACTCACCTCTCCCCGTTCCCTGCTCATCTCTTGTCAGCGGCTGAGGTTCTTCCAGCTGTCATGAGCTGCAACGGCCTGTTTGCGGAACATCACAGGCAGCTTGTAAACATAACATGACAGTGGAGAATACTTTTCTATAACTCTAATGGCCACCCCCTACTGCCCACAACCCCTTTCACACATACCTACCAATGCTCTTCTTCTTTAGTGTAGCAGCGCATCATATGTCCTGTGATGTCACCGCTGGCTCCTGCCCGGGGGCATCCTATGTGCAAGTCACATGGGCTAAGAACATGTATTGCTGGCCCTGTACATGGCATATAATAGATGGCGTTCTGTTCTTGGCTACTGCTGGGAAAACATTGGCTGAAGCAGTCAAGTGTATATAGACATATAACACGTCATCACTGCTGCCAGATTGGTCAGGAGGACAGAGCGGTAGCAGGAAAGCAGCGAGCACTTAAGAGGTAAGTGTTTTTTTTTTACCTACAACCTCGTTCCCACTGCCACAAATGTGTAAATTATGTCAGAAACCTTTTTAAAGGGGTTTTTCAATATTTAAGAATAATGTGAGAGACAAAGACAGCTTCAAGAGATAATGGAAATATCTCTTTACACAAGTCCATACGGATCCCGGTGTTGTTCCAGACGAAAGTTTAATCCAACATGCAAAAGTAGATAAAAGTTTCAAACATTATTGAAGGGTCGGTGATCCAGGGATTATTCTGATTGCCAGAGTCAGGAAGGATTTTTTTTTTTTACTTTAATAGGGAAAATTGAGTTCTACCACATTGAGTTTTTTTCTGACTTCCTCTGGATCAACATTGGGGGTGGAATAGGCTGAACTAGATGGACATATGTCTTTTTTTTGGCCTAACATACTATGTTACTATCAAAAACCACTGACTGCTGACATGTTTCAGTTGGACCCATCTTTAGCCATAGCGGGCACGTAGGAGCGAAGTATTTTTTTATTACAACCTCCATCACATTGCCACCAATGTGTAAATTATATTGAAAACCCTTTCTAAAGGGGTTGTCCGAAATGTAAAAAAAAAATGACAAGGTAGAGATAACGGTGGAAAATAAGTAAAATAGCCATTCTTATCTTTCCACTTATCTCCCCACTGCTGCTTTGGTCCACGCCAGTCCGATCTCAGAAATTACTGTCCATCTCTCCTGTGACCACTCACCAGTCACTAGCTTCAGAGGGCATCTGTGAATGACTCGCAAGTGACTGCTGAGGCCAGTGGTTTGTGAGTAGTTACAAGAACCATGAATGGCACTTGACCTCTACAACTATTTTTGGGATCAGGCCGACGGGGACCAGAACGATGGCCGGAAAGGATATTGAAAAATGGCTTTTTTCTTTACTCTCCATCATAAATCTCAGAAAACCCTTCAAGTAGTATAAAAATTAGCATTAATTGCACCCAAGGGCAGACGTCAACTTTTTTAGAACCATTTCCCATTATAATATTACGTTATATTATGCTAGGTAATTGCTGTTTATACAATAAACCAATATATTCTGTTGCTGTATTTTAGTGCATTCCCAAAATCACATGATCTAAAATGAGGTATTGGCACAATGGGGTGGGGAATGGCTATGCCAGTACCAAGGATAGATTATTAGGTGACATGCTAGGAGTTTCTATCCACTTAGCAAATGTATGTGGAAATATTTACTCTCCCATGGTCATGTATGTCAAGCAGAAGAAACCCTGAAACAAACAAGTTATCTATAACATCACCTCTCCACTCCCTGGAAAAACCACAGAGAGAAAATCCCTTGAGTTATTTTAATTACATGGATGAGTGGTGAGAAGTTTAGCAGCCGAGCCGAGCCAGCAGCACTTGATTGAAGTTTGTCTCACCCTGCGCTATTTAAACTGCCACCATTGACCTTCAAAAGAGGAGACACTAATGCAGGTGTTAACCTTAATGCCACTCACTCAGGCCTGTCATTAGCACTTCACTCTCTGACAGGTGTTTTGTTCACCTAAGACAACCAGCCACTGTTTGCTCATACTCTGCAACCAACTTTTTACATGTCCTGGACTTAACCCCATTCACTTTCGTATAAATGCTCAGATTGATGCCAGCATAGGTAACGCAGTCCTGCTTACTGTGCACATATAAAATGCTAATTAAATACCTAGCCAAGAGGTGCAAATAATGGTGCTGAAATCTAATGGACACCTCTCCCGGTGGTGGTTAATGCCAATATCAAAGTACAGAAGGCCCAAGAGCTTATATGCCCATTTCTCCATTTTTATAGGAAGTCAGATTAGTTCTTCCTCCACTTTTTTGTTAATATTTTGCTGCCAATGCAGTGGGGTGACATCTGTCCTTCACCCATGTGGAAGATGGATGTGACCAATTTTAGCTTCTGTCCATTTTTTGTGGGTTTTATACTAAACATTGGATTGGCTTCATATTTATTCCAAACTATTTATTGTACTTCCAGCCATAATGGTTTCACCTCATGCAGTCATACAGCTAATGAAATATTTTCCACCCATTGTTCCTTAGGGTACTTAGGTCAAGAATGGCTCAAGTCCATCAGAATGGGAGCTGCTCAAAGAGAGGGGTACCAATGGATGGTCCCAAGAGAGACCCTTTCCTCAATCATATATGTATATAATGATACATATTTGATATAGCAAAGCACAGGACACAACAATAGCAAAATAATAATTTTGCCGGAAAAAAGGTTTTAAAATTGAAATCAATGCCAGGACATGATTAATTGCACAAAGTGCAAATTCATACTAACCTATGACTTATCAGAAATCAGACTCACGGGTCCCCATCTTGTCAGTGCTCACATGACTTTAATCAGCCTACAAATGGTGGCTTTGATTCTTAAAAAGGCCAGTTTTATTCCCTGTTCCTTGTTCACAATGGCAAAGCTAAAATGCTATTATCACCAAACACAAACAGTTTTAAGGGTACAAGACTATCTCCAAAGACTTTGGCATACAGGATTCAACAGTTCAAAGTGTTATCAAGAAGTTTGCTACTCGCAGACCAGTCAAGAACTTTCCAGGACCTGGTGGAAAGGGGAAAACTGAAAGAGAATCCTACAAAAGTTGGTTCAAATTGTGGCAAAGAAACCACATGCAACATTCAAAGAACTTCAGGCTGAACTGGAGACATCTGGTTTCAAGTGTTCAAGATAGTGTTCCATGGAAAGATGAAACCAAACTTGAGCTCTTAGGTAATATATATATATATATATATATATATATATATATATATATATATATATAATTGTTATGTTTATAGAAAACGAAATGAAGCCTACTAAAAAAAAACGTGCACCAGTGAAACATGGTAGAGGATCCATAATACTGGACTGCTTTGCTGCCACTGGAACTGGAGGCCTTGATCCACTTACAGGTCGATGAAATCACAGAATTATCAAATATTTAGAGTGAAATGTACTTCCAAATGTACTTCAAAAATAGGTTTGAGTCAAGCAAAATTGGTCCTACAGCTGGATAGTGACCCAAAGCACACGTCCAAAAGTACACAAGAATGGTTAAAAAGGAAAAAAAAGACTATTTTAAACTGGCCAGCAATGAGTCCTGGTTGCAGTCCAATTTTTGGACTGCTATTGGGAAGAAGAGCCCTGCAAACACTCAAGAGCTTGATAGAATTGTAGAGGAAGATCCTACCAGCAGACAGGTGCGAGAAGATGGCTACAAAAACATTTGGAGTCTGTAAGTTTTGCCAAAGCTTTTGCAAACAAGATTTAATAAGGATTAGTATCTTTAATCCTGTCCATTTCTTATACCATGTTTATTTGGTATTTCCTATTGGCAGTGACTGCATGTACAATGACAGATTTTATGGTGAATGTATTTGGACATGCTATTAAAATATTTGAACGATTCCAAGAGCTACTTATCCACTTATTTATGAAGATATTGGATGTCAAGGGTGCCAATAAGGTTGACCAAATTGTAGATGTTTATTGGTGACCATAAAAAGGCACAAAGTGTAAAGTTACCTTTACATGGGAAGACCGTCTGGCATATGAATACCTGATAACTGTCCCACCGACTATCACTCCTGTGATTTCACACAGGAGTGATAAGTGTTCTTATCACTCCTGTGTGAGTGCCCCAGGAATCTCTCCGGCCATTGGCCGACATTCACCGCAGATAGGCAGTCGGTCATAGGTAAACAACTGCCTGTTTCCTTGGGCAGATAGGTGCTTGGTTTTTCGATGAGCTGAAAACCAAGCGACTCTGGCAAGTGAGTGATTTCTCACTCAGTGCCCTGTCGGTGGCCATGTATACACAGGATGACTATTGCCAAATTCGTTGTTTCCAGTGGTTATAATCACCCAAGTAATGATACCTTAAGTGCTCATACATTTATGCGCAACATTTACTGACCACCAATGTGGCATTTTCACATATCCTTTTATCAGGTACACCCCATTTCTGATTTTACTGGTCAATCCCAAGTTCTTCTGCAACATAGTAGACCACTTTGGAGACTTTTAATGCCTTTTTGCATAACATAGCAAAATTAGCCAAGACTGTTTGAGCGTGAAGGAAAGACAACTTGAAGAGTTGTCGATAGCTATGAATATACATGTGTTATCATCTTCCTTGTCTCATCACCATCAACAACTCAAGAATTCAGTTGACCCCTCTTTCAAGAGCTGCTCTCTAGGTGACCCTCTGGAAAAATATCTCACCGAGTCATGAGACCATGGGGGTGTGGGATTATAAGTGTCTCTTCATATTAGGGAAGTGAAGAGTATGAGTCTATGGACTGGAATGTCATCAAAACGTCTTTGTTCTGCCCTAAGTTACAAGAAAAAAAAAATCTAATGCGTTAAACGTATTTGTTGTTCCATGCTCACTGTAAAGCAATTTAATCCCTTTAAATCTTACATAGGTTCATTTTTTTTTCTTCAACGTTACTTCAGTGAGAAGTTTACAGAGTTACAGGGAGGGGGTGTAATATAAATCTTATATATCATACAAAAAGGATATGTTATCCCTGTGAGTATCTCTGTGTTGGATTACTGTCTGGAGTGCTGGTTTTATATGTGTTATGTGCTTTGTGCCTGACTGCGTATAAATCCCCCCTGATAAAACATTTATCTGAACTTCACAATGTATACATTTAATATATACATACAGTGAGTATGTTCTGAAATGTTTATGCATTCTATAAACATGTCATCAGTCCCTCATCTGCTCTCATAAGCCGGAGGTTTTGAACATCGGCCAATAGGAGCAGAAGACAGCAAGGCTCTTAACTCGGTACATATTTCGCTGACAGCTGGGAACAAGCCAAGTGTTATCAGGAAACAGATCTAAACAAAGGAAGAAAGTCATGTACGTAGAGGGGCATTAGAGCGATCCCCGACTGCTCCGCCGTGGTGTAAAAAGCAACTCAACAAACTCTCCCAGGGGTGTAGCTACAGGGGGTGCAAAGATAGCAGTCGCATTCGGGCTTTGATGCCTGAAATTGCCCAAATGTCCTCAGCCACATAAGAAGACGCCAGTATTATACATGACACATAGTATGTAGGAGTCCCATGTACAGATATTACATTGGGGCTCAGGAGTTTCCCGTTACACCTATGGGATCTCCTCTTGTAGTGCACTGTAAGCTTATGGTCACATCAGCATTTGGAGCCTCCATTTGAAGGCACCGTCACAGGTCCGGTATGGAATTCAGAAGCAAAACTCCTTCATGCAGACTTTTTCATCTGCTAAATGCTGGATGGTCGAAGGGCAATTGAACAGAATCCAATATAGTCAAGTTCAGCGTTATTCAGTTCCGTCATAAAGTAGATTAGTTTGGCCAGGGAATTACTCTTTCCTGCTCCCGTAACGGAGCATGAAAACAGAATCCCCAAGTGCAGGCATGGATATAGCCTTACCGTAGTTGTTTAAGTGGGTTTTGAATACAGAATTTTGTTTTATGCACATCATCTATACCAGCAATGCACAGCCTGCGACCCGAAGGCCCCATGTGCTATTCTGTATAGTCCCCCAACCATCGGTTCTCACGCATTGTTGCCTGATAGTTGCATACATGTATTTTCCATGTCAGAGAGAAGTGACACATAGCTCTGGAGTAAGTAGGGATGAGTACTAATGGTCATCTCTATGATCCTCACATTCCTCTAGAATGGGGGTTTCCTGGCCCCACGTATTGCACTCCAGAAAGGTGTAGATGAGGCAAAGAAGTGGTCATGCATGCGGCTGCCTGCATTGTAGTTTTAGGCTGTAAATTTGTAAAGGATAATGGGCTCATATAGGTGAAGAATGAAATTTTCAAGGGCATCCCTTCTGAGCAACTAACGTCTTGAGAAATCAAAGCAGGTAAGTGCAGAGAAGTGGAATGGGAACTTCTCTGACATGAATGCCTATACTTTTGATGTGCCATAAAATTCTCAGATGATTACACCCCACCAAGTTTTACCGTGGCCTTTGGAAGTGGTTCTACTTGGCCCTCTGGTCAGGAAAGGTTTTGTATCGCTTATGTAGACCTATGCAAAGTTGCCTTCTGGCCAGTGCAGTTTCTTAGCAACTGATTGTGTTTGCCACAGGCACCATGAGTCCTGAAGACCTCTTCCCATTTTAGACCCCCACTGTGTCAGAGGTCTGATTCTTCCCTTTTTCTATAAGAAAAGGGAAGGATCAGTCAGGGGCAAGTGACACTGTCCCAGGACCACAACCTGAGACTAAGGAGGTCACTGTGCATGGTGATTAATAAGTGCCAAAAGCTGCCTGTGAAGCAGAAGGTTATCTGCTTTACTGAAAGCTAGAGATAAGAGTCCAAGACTTATTGTTAATCTAGCCCAAATGGACACTTTTGGCTTAATGACCCCTTTCACACTCCCCTAATGCTCAAAACTGAGAAAATCCCTGAGACCAGTGGTCAAGTTATATAACATCTCAAATTGCTATGACTCTACAATATCTCCACATACTCTAAATGGCTAATTTATTAAAGACGGCTGTTCTTTTATGACTGTAACTTCCCTGTATGGACATTAGACATGTGATCTCTAAGTGCCGCATAGTTTTCTGTTGACCATTTTCAGTGTAAATCCACATTAGATTGGAACATCAAATTATCAGAGCAACTTAGAATGAGGCCTTATCAGCAGTGCTAGGCTAGCTAATGTCATTATTTCTAAAAACGCCAATCTTCTGCAATGGTGTCACCTGTTTAGCGCGATTGGTGTGATGGAGGAAAACATCCATCAAAAGTAGATTCTGTGTCTATAAACAACTTGTCAAAGAAAGGGGTCATTGGAGGATGTCAGGAATCCTGACGGACAGGCGTTGCACAGTCAAGCAAATTGTAGCTGAATATAGCACTGGTGTTACAACTACTGTGTTGAATGCACAAGTCTTCATCCAACGTGGATGGGCTACAACAGCAAATCACCAATTTAAGTGCCATTGCTGTCTAAGAGAGACAAAAAGTCAAGAATCCAGAAAGAGCGCAAAAATTGGACCCTGTGCCGTTAAAAAAAATCACCTGGTCAGATAAGTCCAGTTTCCTGGATGAAGGGGCCAAGCTAAATGGAGGATTAGAATTTGGGGTGAGCAGCATCAATCAATAAACTCATTCGACGGGTGGAGTAATGGTGTGGGATATGTTTTCTTGGCACACTCTGGGTCTTCTGATATCTGCAGATGGACGCCATGACAAATCGCTGTGGTTCTGAAGACCAGAGGAGGTGCAATATACTACTAGGTGGGCTTTTCTAATAAAGTATTAATTCAATGTACATTAGTCCATATGAGGCCACCTAAATGAAAATTAACAGCAATTAATTCTTTTGAGCCACAAATAGGTTGGATAAAGTGAAAACAATTTACAAACTTGTAGGAATTGTAGTCCTTTTTGGATAATGAAGTGGTAGATGAAGAGGCGGTAGGTCATCTATCCAAAGGTTAAGAAACAAGGTTAAAGTTCAAAAACAATCCTAAACTTTTCCCGCTTGGGAGTCCGTTGTATTGTACAATATCCAGTGTCGGAAGGACAAGATCACTCACTGCATGTGTAGAGCAATATGGACGACAGCCAAATATCTGACCTTTGGTTGAATTGTACAAAAATGTAGCGTATGTGTGGTTGTAAATCTTCTTCTATTATGGACTAGTTTTCAAGATAAGACAGAAGTTATGGAAAGGCCTTGGGCATTTGGTACATATTTAAACATAAAATCCCGTATGTACAGTAGATTTATGGAGGGTATGTGGTTACGTAGCAGAACTTAACTTTAATCTTGACAAATACCGGTGAGTCACGTCTGTGTTCTGAAGGTGTTGAGCTGGTGGCAGCCATTGTATATACGTATACCTGTGTTCACTGACCAGTCATCAATTAGCACATTATGGCCATGACACAGGACTTTCTTCATCTAACATGTCAAACATATCCACACAAGATGCTTTGTCAAAGGAGCGTTCTATGTAACTCCGCTAGCATTAGCATAACAACCATATATGTCAGGAAGTAACAAGTATGGATCCAGTGAGCTTATATTATCTCTGATTGTCAATCCTATGATGTGTTGTAGTGGGAAATGTATGTTGGACACAATAGTTGTAGGGGTGCTCTAATCTAAGACATGCATATAACCCATATCCAACAGTATGGTTTTTTTTTTAACCCTTTAGTGACCAGCCTATTTTATGCCCTAAGGAACAAGTGTTTTTCATCATGACATTGCAAGAGACATGACTCATTGACATAGCCGTATGAGGACTTGTTTTTAGTTGGACAAGTTGTATTTTTTAATGGCACCACTCTGGGGTATATATAATGTGCTGTATAACTTTAATTACATCTTTTTGAGGGGGAGATGGAAAAAACATCCAGAAATTTCACCATTGTTTTGGGATTTTTGTTTTTACAGCGTTCACCATTCGGTAAGAATAACCAGATCATTTTCTTATCTGGATCAGCATGATTACTGCGATGCCATGTTTATAGAGAATTTTTTTTTTTATTATTTACTACTTTTGCACAATAAAGATACGGTTTTAAAGAAAAACATTTGAATCTGCATTGCTGCATTCTTAGACCCGATTTTTCTGGTAGTAAAGCTATGTGAGGTCTTGTTTTTTGCGGGAAGAGTTGTAGTTTTAATGGTATCAGTTTGAGGTCTATTTGACCTTTGGATCACTTTTTATTCGGGAGGCAAAAAAAAATAATGATTCTGGTATAATTGTTATGTCATTCCCAATGTGAGATAAATAACAAAATATTTTTTATTGTCTGGGTCGTTATGAATGCAGTAATGCTTATTGTATGTTGCTTTTTATACATTTTTAAGGGAATTTTATCCATTTAGGGCTCAGTCAGATGAGCAAATTTTTCATGCATGTATAGGCAGGATCACAGGCAGGATTACACTGAAAGGTATCAACTATATATAGATAACACAGGATCCACCATTCATGATAGGTGATGGGCTGTGACAATCTTCTTCCCCTTCCTGGAAATTGACCCCCTGGACAGGTCACAGAGCATTTCTAGACCAGTCACCCATACAAGTCAATGAGTCTCCTCCTGTCCATTGTGGGAATGGCCCATGAGGCTGCTGTAAAGCATCTCTCTAAATGCTGGAAAATGCTTCTCTGTTTGGTTTTAATTAATAATTTTTTTTGTGAAGTCCCTTTAAAGCATACTTGAGTTTTCAACAAGTTTTCTAAAATATACCAAATTCTCCTTACCCTGAAATTTGCTGCTATTTGCACACTGTGTCCTGTCTGTAAGTTCTGCTTTTTAGGTAGTTTTCCCTAATTTTCTTTTGCTCTGCTGTTTGCAATCCACTTTCAGAGAGGGGGCATGTAGCAAACCTACCATTCTGCCAGCAGTTCCCTGTCCTGCACTTCCTTGCCCTGACTTTCCATGTTGCATTGTACTGTCTGTGATCCAATCAATGGAGGGCATTATCTGAAGGCCCACACCCTCTGCTCTCCCAGGAAGATTCAGACATTATGGACAAATGGTGAATAAACACAATTTATCAAATTATATTGGCCCATCCACCAACTTCCAGGTGACTATGCTTTCAGATGGGTCCTAGCACTAATACCAGGTGGTTTAATTATAACCTGGGAAAGATGGGTTCTTAACCTTTAGCCTACATCTCTCTTGGGCCTGAGCTTACAAATAAAGCCAAGGAAAGTAGGATACCAGTTCATATGGTCCAATTAAGGGGACAGGAGGCAGATGGGCGAAAGTGCACGACAAGATGGAGGCAGCCACAACTTCACTACCGGACATGCTGCACAAACAAAAAAAGGAATGTCAGCATTTCCCAAAGATAAATCTATAGGGGTAAAGGAAACGTCTTTCTGTCTTTGTTACTACAGAGGCTATGTACCTAACGACAGACAGTGGATTGCAGAGAAGCTGAAAGGGAGACCCCTCGTAGCAGCCGTTTCAAATGGGATTTACAGTGGCAAAGCAAAAACATTTTTAATGCAATTATATTACAGAAATGATGAAGCTAGTAGATGAGCAGAAGCTGTATGAAAAGTTAGTGCACCTTTAACCCTTTGCAATCCAATTTGTATCCTGTGTATAGTGTTAACACTATGAGACTCACTCCTTACCTCAATCCAAGTAGATCCATCATTCTTGCTAGTCAAATGACCATTAGCCACTTTTGAGCACCCCTTTCAAGGTCCGAAGGGCAACATGCATCTGATGAAACTATTAGATATTCCTTCATTTCAATGAGAGCCCTGTGATACTCTCTTGCCCCTCCACCTCTGTCTTTCGAGCTTAAGTTGCGCCTGGCGTGGAATCGTCCCATGGAATGGCCCTAAGTGTTTGATCAGTAGAACCACAGATGGAGAAGAATAGAACATACATCTGCTATATAATGAACTATTACATTTTTTTCTCAGGGGGGGAATAAAAGCTCAATGTTATCACAATTTAATGAATGCCTCCATTAGATTGTGATAACAACATTGTCCAGGTGGAACCAAAAAGTCATTTGTAGTGATGTCAAGAAGCCAGTCCTATCCAGCTTGGCCTACATGACACGTCAGTGTGTATAGCCCTCATGTCTGTTCCTCTCCTATTACAACCTGCTTTTGTTCTGACTCTCCTATTAGTAGAATAGGTGTGTCAACAGAACAGCTCCGATACCCAACCGCTGTCAGTCCAAGTCTCTGACACATGGGAAAGCTAAGTATCTTTATGACTTGAAAATTACAGCCCCTTCTCACTTCAAAGGCTCAGGAACAAGGGCTCTTCCCTTTGATAAATGACAGAATTGTTTTACTGATTTATGACACCGACATTTAATCAACAGAAACAGGCTGTTTTTCTGTGATTCCTCTCAGTTTTATCCCCCTCGGGCTATTTAACAGCACAGAGTGAGTGGTGACATCTGTTTAACTTAGTGAGACATCTAACTTATTAAACTGTCAAGTCAGTGTTTTGAGGTTTAGCCAACCTGTCATGGAAGAAGCCAGAGGGAGTGAGCGAGGAGGGAGCGCCTTTTTGGGGCTTAACCACTTCGGCTCTGTTTAAGAAGCATTGTTAGCAAATAACGTACAGGTACAATCCTGACTTCAGTTTCGCTCGGATGCAAGTGGAGACTTTTCGTTATTCGCGGGGCTGTACAATGGTTGCCGTAAACTTTCGTTCAGACGGCTCTGCAGTTTACGTCTTGTGGATAGAAGCACAATGGAGCATTGTAAGCCTGCTAGACTAAAACAAATGAACAAGGCATCGGGAGGGCATGAGTGTGGCATTGTTGTGTAACCACAGAGAAAAGATGTGACACGAGATAGGAATTGATTGGCCCACCCAGATGGTGCCATCTATTACTCTTCCACCATAGCTAGATGTATATTACCTTGACAAGTTAGGACCCTTTAGCAAACGATTGTCATTCAGATTATTGCTGGATCGTGCAAATCTGAGCAAGGATTGTTGCCAGCCAGAGGCGTAACTTGAAGCTTCTGAGCCCCAATGCAAAACCTGGCTCCTGGACACATATTTGGTATTTCAGCCGCACTTCAGTAGCGGTGAGCGATTCCAGCGACCTGATTTGTTGTTGGGTACACACACCCCTTTGGAGATGTGCACGAGTGCTACTTCACGAGACCAGTGGGGGGTTAGGGTTTAGGGTTAGGTTTAGGGTTAGGGTTTAGGGTTAGGGTTAGGTTTAGGGTTTGGGTGTAGGGTTAGGGTTTAGGTTTTGGGTTTAGGGTTAGGGTTTAGGGTTGGGCTTAGTTGCCGACCCTCCTACGGCCCTGCTGCTGCTTATTTAACAGGCCGGCCACTCGTGCACATCTCCAAAGGGGGGTTTGTACCCAACAACCAATCAGGTCGCTGGAATCGCTCACCGCTACTGAAGTGCGGCTGAAATACCAAATTTGCCTCCTGGACCCAGGTGCAACCGCATCCCCTGCATTCCCTACAATTGCACCACTGTTGCCAGCGACTGAGTGCCGAATGATAATTTGTCCCCTTATCATTCAGTTTTGACAGGCATAAAAATCAAGCAATGATTGGCTTATGTAAACAGACAGTCATTCATAGACTACTGTGAATGGAGGCGGGTGGCTGTAAGCGATTCTCAGCCCGCTCTGTCACCATTCACTGAATGATTATCGCTCTTGTGTCACATTGCTGGGACAACTGTCAGGCACTTAGCACCCGATGGTCTTTCTGTGTAAAAGCACCCTAAGGTCATTTTTTGCCTTACAAGTCAACATACGCAAAACTTTGTTCACTGAACTATTAAAAGCCTCCATTCTGTTGTACGTGGTATTTAGACTGGCTGTCATGCATGCTAAGTGTTGTTCAGCTGACAACTATCTTAACCCAGTGTACCCATAAACCAGCACGTTCTTGTAGATTTAGTCAATAAGAGCAGGCAGATTTAACATTGAACCTGTATGATACTCTGTTAAGTGACTCCCTCATAGTAATAGTGCCTCTTAATGACCACCTTACAGTATTAATGCACCTACCCACATCAACCACCTTTGTGGGCAGTCGGGTGGCAGTGACCAGTGCATCGGGCCAGGTATTGCCTCATCTTGCTCTGGCAGTGACTGTATCAGGGGTGGTGCTACAATCTGTGCTGCTTAGCAAACCGTGGGCTGAAGGTAATGTTGAGGGTAGTGGTGTAGTCACACAGAATTCAGGATATGATACAGCTGATGGAGTAACAAATATACAATGTTGATTTAAGAGTGAAGGAATGAAAGTGAAGAATGAAATGATAAGGTTTACGAGGTTGCAATTTTACCCTTTTGAATAACTTGTCGCTAGCTACGGCTATCTAAGTCCTAGATAGCACCTTATAGGCAATAACTCCTTATAGGCAATGCAAAATAATAGCAGTACCTATAGACCAATAAATAACACTTGGCGAAAATTAGTTCTGATACACAAAACACGTGATATAGCATATATTTCCTCTTCAGAGGTTAACACTCTACAACTATCAACACAAGAGCCTCGTGTCGCGCAGAGTGTTAGGGCAGCAGAAATGCAGTCCTAAGCTCTCGCTCATGACCTGAAGGTTGCAGGTTCAGGTAGCCGGCTCAAGGTTGACTCAGCTTTCTATCCTTTCAGTAAAATGAGTATCCAGCTTGCTGGTGGGTAAAAGATGACTGGAAGGCAATGGCAAACCACCCCGCAAAAACAGTCTGCCAAGAAAATATCACGATGTGACATCACCATAGGAGTCAGTGCATGGCTCGGTGTTTGCACCAGGGGACTTTACTATCAACACAGTTTACAAAACCTACTCGAGTGTCCTTGTTACTTTAGGCTCATGCCCCTGTATAAATATCTCAATCTGTAATTGGGAGTAACAGAAGTTTACTAAAGAGTCCAAGTCCTCTGGGCATAGTGCCCTCATATACAGCAGGCCTGTTGATTCAAAATTTGTGTCCCTAATGGTGGCATACATAATATTTTGGTTGAGACGGGCATCACTTACAATTCAATTGGATGGGAAGCAGCACTATCAATGGAGTAACAGGCTTGTGCAGGATCAGAAACGCAACTTCACCACTGCTTGCCTTGGTCTGTATTGCAATCCAGATGCCCCATCCAATCAGCAAGTATGTTTTGGCACAATTTTAGCATACACGATAATTTTAGATGCATTTCACAATCCACCACCATACCAACAATTAACCCTTTAGGGGAACCCCTTTAGGGATGCAGATACAGTTGAAATTGGGACTTATATCATGTCTCTCTGGAAAGCAGATATAGTGCCCAAAATCCGGGGCTGTCCCGCAGGATCCAGGATTGCGTCGTTTAGACTGAACAATTATAGTTCAGAAATTCATTCAAGCAAGCAAAACTGACCGATAATCTTCCGCTTAAACGCGAACCAATAACTGAATGACGAATGAGAATTGTGCGCTTCTCGCTCGTTGTTCAGTTTCAGCTGGCATAAAAATCTGCGCCGGCTCATTCCCTCATTGAGCAGTTTAATCGTTGCTCCTTCATAGGAATATGAACAGGGAACGAGAAATGAATGTGTCTAAATACGCTACCCGAGCGCGGACGAGCTGGTGATGACAGCACGGTATCTCTATGTATGAAATTGGAGGCATATGGACTTACAGTAGTGCCCAATGTCAGTCTATAAGTTTAGTCATTTGGTTCCTTATGCAGCCATAATACGGTCATGTATGTGAAGCTTTAAAGTGAGGGTTCGGCTTTTGTTAATCTGCTTTTATTTAAGAGAATTAGATAACTAGTGCTTCTGTAAGGAATCCCAAAACTTGCCTCTATTTTGCTGTTCTTTGCTTTTACCTAAATGGCTTGTAAATGAAGGGATTGCATTAGAGCAGCCCTGTAAACATACGGCTCGCGGCCCACATCTGGCCAGTAAAAGAGCTCTGGTGGCCCGCGAAGTGCCTTGGCTTGCTCTGACAGGCTCCGCTCCCGCATGCAGGGAGGACTCGTTTAGTAAGATGGATGGGCCTGCCTCCTCTTTACCACTGATATGAGGAATTGTTGGTGGCGGGTCTACCTTTAGCTATCAGTGTCTTCAAGTCACACTGATCCTGGAAGGAGAGCTTTAGTTGGGATGGAGATTCCTGAGCAGAACTGCCAAGACCTCGCAATGTCCATCACCACCAAGCAGCAGCAAAAGAAATAAGCCCCAGGCTTCCCCATCTCCACTAAAAGACTAAAAGAAGGTATTTAGCATACAATTATACAAGAGTACATTAGAATTAAAATAGCAAAGAAGTTTGCAAAATAGTTTAATAATTAAAGTTGAATCATTCAACTATAGAATAGATAGGTAAGTAAGTCACTAAAAACCTATCCGCGGTCCCAAGAGGTTTGCCTATTTTTAATTTTGTCCCCTACCTCCTGCCAAGTTGTGCGCGCCTTTATTAGGGAATTGCTGTTGTGCAACAAATGAATGGGCATTACCATCAGACTGTGCGAAAGGTGACAGAAAAAGGTGAAGTTCAGACCATTAGCCTTAGGTGCGCCGGCAATTTACGGATAGTCCTTGTTGTGATACAACAGCCTCAAGTGTGTGTAGACCTATGGTGAGCATGAACGGGGAATCCCTGGAGCACTCTGGCTGTCAGCAGCCTCTCCAGGGCCCCATCCTGATGACAGTGAGGTGTAAGAGACTCTGATCTTGCTCTGTCCATGGCCCGATCCGGTGACAGGAATGTGCGGAAGGCGGCGTTTTCCTTGGGACCTGACACTCTGTGGGTTTGTCATGTCCCTATCCAATTCCTTCAGGGTAGGCCAAGTGGTTTCACCTCCGAATACCTTGTCACTCAACTGAGCTCTCCAAGTGTAATTCAAACCTCTTGTCCTCGCATCTTATATCCTCTAACCTTCTATGTAGAGATTCTTCGCTAACTCCTTAGGTGCCTGAGTTTAATGAGTTGTATTAAACACATGCCTTGTAAAGTCTGTTTACAGCAAACAACGTCATAGATTGTCTCTTTGTTATTCCATTTCAATGCTTTTTTCAAAAGAGTCCCTATGGCAGCGTTTCACAGCCGTGGTTCCTTGGAATATGGTCAGGGCTTCCCCAGAAAACAGCGGCATGTAGACCTAGACCTGTAGAGCAGGGATTGACTTTTTTCATACTGCTTAAAAATACTAGGAAAATGTAGAATATAGGGGCAAAAAGAAGGGCGCAAAAATAAATCTGATTTCTTCATTCACGAATTGACATACAACAGCCAGAATGACCTGAAAGGATAGAACTCTTCAAGTTTTGCTTGCACCTTCGATGTGGGTACTGTTGGTGACACAGTGGCTGTCAGGTCATAGAAGTATCATGGCATAACTTCTTGTTATCGATTCCATTACAGCGGAGATTTGCTTTCTTAGGCTGTCTAGGGTCCCCGATGGCACACACATCAATCTCATCATCATACATGAACTGACACACATTGTATGTCAGTTCATGTATGAAGAAATCAGCTATGCATTTGTACCATTTTTTTTTAATAAATCCCCTTGTATAATACTTTACCTCCTTGAATGGAAGAAATGGTTACCTGAATGCTTATCAGGCACTATCTGGGAAATAAGAGTTTTTAGTTTCACTTTCACATCTGTCCCATGGTGCATCAGCACAGCATTACCTACAGGTTGTATTATTTCTGCCTGGAGATGTGTGTGTGGGGGAGGGATTTTAATTATCATCAGCTTCTGTATTCACCTAAATAAGCTACAGACCATAAATGTATAGTTAGGAGGGTGAGCTGTGATCTCCTCTATTATAACTGTGTGATCAACAGTGTAACTGTGATAGGAGACCCTATGTCCCCCTCTAGGCAGTTTCATGCATTCATGCATCGCACAAACTGATAAACTGACTAGAAACTGAGCACATAACCCCAAGTAGATTTGAGCTGCTCATATTTAAGATCACATTTTTAATCATTTAGATCATATTTAAGATCGGAGGAAAACGAGGCCAGGAATTGCAGATAGAAAGGAATAACTAAACACTAGCGCAATTATACAGTATATACTCTGGAGTGGCTCTTTAAGCCATATTGTAGATAGATTTGCTCGCATAAACATATATAATGTTGATCCTTATGTGCATCCTAACACTGAATAGCTTATGATCATTAGTATTCCTCTGATATAGATTTTGCACTGGGGCACAGGAACATGAAGTCGTTTTCTGGGACTTAAAAAAAATAATTACTGGCTTAAAGTGCCTTAAAATAAAGAAAAAATGAATAGTCATCTACTCTAGCGGCTGGCCCTGCCGCTCTTTCATGTGCCGTTTATTGTGCATGTGACCATACAGGAGACAGAGGATCTTTCTTTTACGCCTGTGACATTTTCTTCTAAAGCCCCCCCAAACCCCTTTAAAGCTACACCCACAGGTACCTAAAAACCTTATTTTGATGTAACAAAAATGTGATATTTCCTAAAAAGTTTCCAAAAGACAGAATATGTTTCCAATCCTGTGTGGGACGCATTTGACTCCCGTATTTTCTGCGGGAATGACTAGTCATTGGAATGCCTGGTGTAAGACGAAATAAGCAGATGAATGTCTGGAAAAAGCATCTCACTCTATGGACAGGTGTGACTAAATTGTTCTACCATTTGCTGCTAACGTTTGTTTCTTGAAACCTTGTATATGGTCAAACAAACGTTCAAATGGAATGTGTGTGAGTACTTTATACGAGCACTTTCTGCCAACGGGCACTTTATGTCTATGGGTACATTATGTCTAAGCCTATTGTTATCAAAATATTCCCATCAAGGGTAGAACTCATATTGACATAAGCTACATATCATTCTTTTCTACCTTTGATGACTGTTGCAGTGGGCACTTAGTTCATAAGAAATGTCATGAATGATCCTCCGTCTCCTGTATGGTAGAATACTGATAAGACATAAGTAGTATTACTCAATCCCAAGTAGCCTTATGCGATCAGTTCTCATAAATCTGGCTCATTGCATAAAGTTATGAAGTTTTATGAAGTTAATCCTGCAAAGCAGGCCCCATATCCATAGGCCTAGGCCTTTGTTGGCGTGATATTAAACACGTTCTACCCATTCCACCCCCTTTTTCTGCTGATGAAGACGAAAACCAGGCAGCTCTGGACTACAGAACCCGCTGCTAGACCAGCCTGGGGTCTGTGTTTCAGATGTTAAACATTCCCAGGGCTCAGTCAGATCCTTCAATAGGCTTCCATTGTTTGAAGTTTCCATTAAAGGCAAGTGCTTCCCACAAGGGCGTATCCAGACCTGGACTTGAAAGAGAGCTGCCTCCCCCTTCTATATTATACTAATTGCCTAGTTTCACCTTTATTTGTTGTCGTTAGGTTTTTATGAGGGTCCCAGCAGGATATCATGCTCACTCTACTGTATGACTCTACTTTTATTCTATTCGGGCAGGAACTGCACTGAAATGCCTTTTCTGATTTGCTTTGGGCAACTGGTAGTAACAAGGTGATTCTTAATTGTGACATTTTGTGGTTTAGGAGTAAAGTCCAGGTTGAGGTTTGGCTTTTTGTAAATGCTGCTTGTGAAAGGGAATGTTACAAGACTGTAGTTTAGCTAACATCATTTCACAAATCACTGGCAAGGGTCTACAAGGCTAAGACGTTCTTTTCATTAAAGGAGTTGGCTGACGTGTTAAAAAAGAGAGAAAAAAACAAAAAACAGCATATATCCTGAAATTTTAAAAAAAATAGTACTCGGTGTGGAGTGTGATGTCAATAAGTACGGTACGTGATCACTGATGTCGGCAATTGTCTGTCAGTGACAACACACTCCGCTTTGGCTCTCCCAGTTAACTGAATGCCAAACCAATATGCTGAATTTTGTTTTTGCCATCATCAAACATTGGGAGACAAAATGTAATGGAGTGAAAGATCCCCCTTGAAGAAACAAGTGGTGGTGCCGCTCCTACAAGCGCTGGGATGAAAAGCTCTGCCCTCTCTATGACACAGGATATGATTCAACTAGTGTGTCACTCCTCAAAGGAGGATGTAGGGAGGGGTGGTGGCCTTTTGGTGACATGGATAGCATCACCTTGATGGAAGGGTTAGGTTATAAGTGCTAGCAGACACCATCTTGGGTCTGTAGCGCGGCATGATATGCACTTATTCTACTGCTGGGGGTGAGCATCAGAAAGGTCCAGCAGACCACTAGGAGGGTCAATAAGAGCTGGGCACTCAGAGACCTTCAGGGCCATAAGATGATTGCAGGCACCAGTGTGGCCCAAGAGAGCACCTGCGTAGGAGGAAAGGGAGTCTTCTTTCCTCTTTGAACAGAAAGGGCACATCTGCAGCTGATTATCACTAGACCACAAACTGCCCAAGATGAGAGATGGATGCTCAAGAGCGATGGGGTAGAAAAGTGACCTCCAGCTAGAGAGTGAGAGATGGGTCCAGAGACTGAAAATCCATTTAGTGCAACAGATATAGAGTACCTAAGGCCTTCCCTTATGCAGGACAAAGGACTGAGAGTGGAGTGTGACCTCCTGGGATGCAGCGGTGGGCAAGAGAGAGTAACGGGAAGTGTGTCAACAGTACAGAGAAGATGCTATTGGGCTGGAGAACATCACCTTTGATTCAGGGAGGCCCCATTGGTGACTAAAGGACAATTAGAAACTGTGTACACAGGTAGCTCATGTGACTGCAAGGCCTGAAGACTGTGATCTGTTGCCATTAACAGTGTGTTCCTGTGGATTCATAGCCTGCAATTTATTGTACAGTAAATATTTACTAAAAAAGAATTCCCCCACCAACCATTATTTAGGCAGCATGCCAAAGACCTCCTTCCCCCACAGTACAAGTGGAACTGCTAACAATTCTCTAAAATTTGTCTTGTAAGAGTTAAAGGGGTTATCCCAGGATGGACTTATAACCTCTCAATAGAATAGATGATTAAAGTCTGATCATTGGAAGTCTCATTGCTAAAACTCCCATCGATCCTGAGAATAGGGTCCTGTGCACCCCTCTTCCCCTCACTGTAGGCTCACTGCACCACATGGACATTGACTGTAGCGGCGGCAAAGCATGCACAGTGCCGCTACATTCATTTTAATGAGGCTGACGGAAATAGCAAAGTATAGGCACTTGGCTATCTCTGGCAGTCCCATTAAAGATAAATGGCACAGCACAGCGCATGCTCCATTCACTTCAGATGTGCAGTGGCCCACAGTGAGGAGGAAAGAGGGACATGGACCCCCTTAGGATTGGTGGGGATCTCAGTGGTGACACCACCACCAATCTGGTTTTTATCGCCTAACCTGTGGATAAGCGATAAAAGTCAGTCTTGGGATTCGATAGACGTGAGATTTAAACCTGTCTCATTTAGCTGAACCATATTGTCGATTAGTATTGCAAACATTTTGAACCATGAGGAGACAGATAACTGGATGCTTTGGGTGAAGAAACCAAATATTGTTGTAAGCAAGTTTGCTCCTAGTACAGCCGGTAGGATCGGCCAGCGAGGGTGCAACTGAGTTTGTTGTCTATTTTCAACATACCACCAACTCAATGTAATTCCTGACACAAGCTCTATTCTTTCTTACTATCACTGATTTCTGAAACGGAACAAGAAAGAACATACATGTTTATACAATTAGCCTAAATACCAGTCACATAAACCAGTAAGACCAGTGAGCAGACTCAGCGGTGCCATAGA
Source organism: Eleutherodactylus coqui (assembly GCF_035609145.1). NCBI lineage: Eukaryota > Metazoa > Chordata > Amphibia > Anura > Eleutherodactylidae > Eleutherodactylus > Eleutherodactylus coqui. Next base: position 269,308,969 of record NC_089838.1, read on the forward strand.
CTGTCAGGGAACCGATTCTATGAGCAAATGAGGCTTGCAGTCCCCTACGAGGGACTAGAACATTAAACATCAGGCAACAAGGAATGACCCATCAGACCACTACTAGTCCACTAGCGATCAAGCTCATCGGCACGAAACTGGGCACCATAGCCTAACTGTACGATTCTTTTAGAGTAAGCATTAAAGCTGTGTTATGTACTGACTGTGGCTCCACACCGCAGCATTGACCTTTTTCTCAATGATGTCGTCATTCATGTTTTTCGGAAATATTTCCACACCATGTAAATATTATAGTCCGCTTATGTCACGCTATTTTAAAGCCAACAGCTCATGATAACCTTTACAATTAGGATTCCTAAATCACAAAAGACACTTATACATTGAAATGGGAATTACAAGGCAAAGAGGAAAGAAACAGTAGAAAGTTGAAGGATTTATGAGTCTACTCAGTAGCCCACAATGGTTGATTTATAACCGACCACTATTAGAATGGCCACCCAGGATAGATGCCAAGGAAGAAAAAAAGCTTTTGGAGCCTGGAAATGACCGCTTTACAGAGGATCTGCATACACCCAAGCTTCTAATAGGACTATGAAAACATTTGTCCTTTGGGGCAAGATTTAACCCTTCTTCATCTCAGGCTGGGGCTGATATAGTACATGATGACTGAATAATTATGAGTTGTTTTCCTCTGAGTTTATTGGGTCATTGGTTATTTTATAGCTTCTGAAAGGCATTTTATGTTCCAGTATGAAAACACCATATGTGTGGTTTATGTTCTTAGGCAATGTAGTCATTATTGAGCTTGCAGAGGGATCTGGTTATTATAACAGAGTTTGATGATCTACAGAAGGACAATATGGCACCTGGTTAGCCAACACAACCATGTATTTACACATCAAAGAAAGTGGTGTTTTTTTTACAAATCATTCCTGTAGAAACTTCCACTCACATTAGGGCGGTTGTAGCTGGGTAATAGGAATTTGGGCGGCATTGTCTTAAAACTATCAGCCCAAAGCTTTTTGAGTATTTAATCCCTTCCCGATGTGCGTCGTGAACGTACAACCGGTGCCATTGTATGGAGAGGTCCCAAGAGCCAAGCCCGCTTCATAAACAGCGTGTGTTCACCATCTTTGGCAGCCAACACGCCTACAGCAGTTATGATTGGAGATAAATTTGATTGTGGCTGTTAATTCTTTATATGCCACTATGAATTATGACAGCTGCATTTACATACCTCAAACAGCCCTGCACAATGAGATTGTAGGGTGCAGTCCTAGTGTCATAACAGCAGGGGGCCTTCTGCTATGAGTGATTGCTGTAACAGGATACTTGTCAGTATAATGCAGTACTTTAGTATTGCATTATACTGTGTAAGTGATGAAACGATGCAGGTAAAACTAAGTTTAAGTTCCCTATGGGGACTAAAAAAAAAAAAGCAGTAAATATAAATAAAATAAAGATTTTGCAATTAGTAGAAAAAAAAAAACGATTAAAAAAATTTCCAAATTGCTGCATAATTAAAAAAAAAAAAAAAAAAAAACTGGTATCACTATGTTTGTCAACATCCAATTTATTAAAATATCACATTAATCTTGCACACTGAACGCCATCAGAAAAAAAATGCAATGCCAAGTTGTTGGGTTTTTTTCAGCCACCCCGTCTCCAAGAATAAACTGACCAAAAGGCAATCAAAAAGTTGTATGTACCCCTAAATGGTCTCAATAAAAAATACAGATCACCTCACAAAAAATAAATCCTCACATAGGGCCACTGACAAAAAAATAAAACGGCCATGGCGGCAGAAAGCAAATTTTTTTGTAAAGGCATTTTTTTTTATGGTGCTACATAAAAACCTATGTAAATTTGTTTTTACCGTAATTGTATTGACCTACCAGATAAAGGTAAAATGTGATTTTTCTGCACCCGGAACGCTGTAAAAGCAACCCCCCTCCCCAAGAAAAAAAAAATGGTGCCATTTTTTTCCATTTTGCCCCACTTTTAAATTCGTAAACGTTTTCCCATATATTACATGATGTATTATTTTTGTACCACTGGAAAAATAGAACTTATCCTATAAAAAAAACAAAAACCATCATGTAGCTATGGTGCCAGAAAAATAAAAAAGTCATGTATTTTTTTAAAGTGAGGATGGAAAAATAAAAATGAAAAAAATAAAAAACAAACTAATGAAATCTGTAATGTCTTGATCTGACTTTTGGTCCGCAGAGCTCTTTCAAACGTCAATATTTTATGGACACCGGAGGCATTCAATAAGTCGCCCCATCAAACAGCAGCTCCAAGAGCTACATAGGATCTCTGGCATCATAAAAATACCATGACATGCGATAAATAAACTATTCTTAAAGACACTAACTCTGGATAAATAAAGGTCGCAGTGGTTATTCAAGGGTTACACGATGATGAAAACTTTTAATAAATAAATAGCTCAGAAATGACCAGTAACCATAATCATAGGGCTTCATGCTGAAGGCTCAAGCTGAAAAACTCCACTCCGAGAGACAAAAATGGGTGACAACTAGGGTTGAGCGAGTATATTCGCTCATCCCTAGTGACAACCCCTCTAAGAAAATAGTGTGACTTCCAATTACAAGGAAGGGAGGGAGCACCGCTCTGTCTTCTCTTCAGGAAGACACCGGACTCCAGGTCTGCTGATGAATAAATAGTCGTTCCAGCTTCCCACTGCTAACCAATCTCATTATGTTCCAGGCCACCTGATCAATCCTGGGGTATTTCAGAACTTGGTCATGGGGGAGTGACAGTTGACCTCAAAATGAACACCAAGACAGGTAAGAAACAACAAACCCCACCACAAAGGATTGGGTGGGAGGAACCATTTATATACTGAGATCCCATGTGGCCTGCCGCTAAGGATCTTATGGTCTGACATTCTTCTTCTGCAGCCTCAACTTTTTGTCCAGTGTGTAGTCAAAAAACTAAGCCGGTGCTATATCTCAAAAAAAACAATAGAGTACTTGAATCAGAAGGCATGGATGGGCTACATGATGGAATGATGCACAAGCCCCTCTGGGCCCTGGAACATGTATTTCAATTTTGCATTATACACCCTGTAAGAGATGGAGAGTAAAACCCAATTACAAAGTTGATGAGTAGCATGTGAGAAGCAGAAATCCACTTTCACATCCTCTCTGCATCCCGTGAGGCTGCGACTATGACTGAAGTAGGTAAAGCGTGCTCAAAATGGCCTCCTACTGCTGCAATACATACATGGAGCTGTTTGACAGTCCAGTCCAGGGCTGACGCTATCATTGTGAAACTGTGTTAGTAAATGGCGAAACACTAATTCAGTGCAGATGCAATGCAAATTACTAGTAAGAGCACAACCCAATCAGAAGACAATGCAAATTTCATCAAATGTGGGTTGGAATTTGGCACAATCGCCTCTTTAGACTTGTGTTCATTCCAGGGACTCTGAATCCAGATCGGTACCTGAATCTCCTGCAGATGATGGCGGATGACTTCCTGGATGATCTGCCTTTATCGTAGCAGTAAGAGGCCACTTCAGGTATGCTTTCATTTCCTCAGCCATAGCAGTGGTCCCATGGCTTTACTCTCTATCTCTTACAGGGGCTACAGCACAAAGTTTAAATCCATGTTCTGGGGCCCCCCAGGGATTGTGTACCATACTATCTTGTAGAGCATCCATGCCTTCCTATTCGAGTACGCTATGGTTATTTCACTACAGAACACCAATATTGAGATATAGTGTCGGATCCGTCTTTTTGACTACACCCTATATAGGATATCCCTACTGATCTCCATGTTCCTGGCAGCTCAGCATCTTCATGTGGGTGCTTGGGGTAGGAAATACACGAATGCATGGTCTTCAGAATAGGACAATAGATGAGATTTGGCTTCTTTGTTTTTTCAGCTAACCACTACAAAGGACCACAAACCCACCTTTCTTATTTCTAATACGTTTGATGATTTTTCTGCAGGTGCTAAAAGCGAGTAAATGCTACACGAACAAGTGCAGCCATGCTTAGGAAAAGCAGGTGTTAAAAAGCCCTCAGGGCTGAATGGGATTATTCTAGAATTCACTTTCTCACTCAGTTTATTAATGTGGACCTGTGTCTCAGAGGGGTTTCCATCTTTGATAACCATATGTTATGATTCCTTCCCCTTATGGTGTATCCGTCTTGCATGTGTCATGTAGGTGCTGTCCATGAAAATACTTTGTATGTCTGCAGTTTGTTGAATATTTACGCATACACGTACATACACATATAATCTGACCTAAAATTTGGAATTAATTTGATTTTTTAAGAATTAAATGATTGGAATTATAATTCTGTATCTGAAGATGGTATTAATAATTTCGTGATCACTTATTTTTGCAACATTATAGTCTACCTGGTGCGTAGATAAAGAATCACCAGGGTTTATGAAGGCTGTAGCGCCAGAGTTGTAGTGACTTCAAAGTCTTTCATACAGCACTTTCTGGCTACAGATTAAAGAGGTTGTACTAAGATAGACTTTTACCAGCTATCCATAGCATAGGTGCTAAAAGTCGGATTGGTGATGGTCTCCACCAGTCATGAGAATAGGAGCTCCCATGTTCCCCTCTTCTGTTAATGTTTGGATGCTTTTCCAACCCACAGCTATGTCAGATTGAACGCAGTGATGGCTGCACTTGTCTGGTCACCACTCCATTCATTTCAGTGTTGCTGATTGAAATAGCCATTGTATCTTCAGCAATCCCTTTGAAGATGAACGGAACGGCACCGTGCATGCCTGACCATCACTCCGTTCAATCTCCTTCTCACTGTTGTGGTGCAATGAGGTGGAGGGGGGGGGGGGGGGGGCATCGGACCTCCATTCTCATGATCAGTAAAGGTCTCAATAGTGAGAGCTCCACCAATTAGAGTTTTATGATCTACTCTATGAGTAGGTGATAAAAGTCTATCTTGGTACAACCACTTTAAGGCCTCATGTCCACGGGCGGGTTGGATTCCTCAATACATCTTGACCATGGCTCAAACAGTACCAGCTACCACACTGTCGCATAAACAGTGTCTTTTAGCTGCACCTATACATAGTGTCTACCCCTTATAAAGTCCTTGCTAGCTGCTTGTTAACGCCTCAATAAACAGACACGATTCCCAAATAAACAGTGGCAACAATTTGGGCTTCGTAAATAGTACCAGCCATATTGCACCCAAATATAGTGCCATCCATGTTTCTTCCATTAGCATTGCCTACCACCATAGCACTTTTAGTAACATTGTATACTTCCATGTTTCCCCTTATACAGTATTTGCCAATGCGCCTTGCTAGAATACCACCATAACAAATTCAAAGAATGCCTGAAAATGGCCTTTTACATTATTTGTGATTTGAATATCTTTTTCTTCTTTCAGATTAATGCTATAATGCTACTGGAGCAATGATTGAGTACATTAAAGTTAGGCAAAAAAGTTTTGCAAACTCATATATTACATAGCAAAACTTTCATCCTAAGACTTTGAGTCATGGGAATGAATGTTTGTGCTCCTTTTGGTGATCGATCTTGGTATTTGGTAATTGTCATTTCATGTACATAGTGTCATTCATTATTCTGTTTATCGCTGCTTAACTGTGGCCTTATTAATATAGTCGTAGCCAATCAAACTGCTATGTAAACTGCAGCTGGGTTCAGGAATGGGAAGGGCGCTGACAGGGTCAAAAATCCCTTTCAACAACGTGTGTTATATCATCTGACATATTAATCCATGCTGCCAGAAGCAATAGCCTTGCGTCACGTGTATGGCGTGTCCTTAAATAGAGTGTAATGTTTCATGAATTCTGGAGGAAGAGATGCTTTGGGCTGTCGAGAAGTGAAAAAAAACCTCTATTAGCAAACCTTATGAAAGCTGTTTTTAGGAGGAAATTCCACCATCTAACAAAGACGCGTGAAATGTGCGTGCAAATTATAAACATGAACTGTTGATTAAAGAGTTTAAAGAGGGAATCCCTTTTAGGGACTCTTGTACCTTGGTCATTGTGAAGAAAAGTAAAGGTCCATTTACATACACAGATGATCGCTGAAAATTCGTCAGAAACTGACAGTTTTGAGCGATCATTTTGCATTAACTACTAATGGGCTAATAAGCCCATTAGTAGCTAAATAGCTTCATTTGCATATATTTAGAGAACAGCGTGTAGTCTGTTCTCTAAATACATTGCTATTGTTCTCCATCAGGACAGCAGCTGAAAGAATGTTATCAGCACTGCCCGTGGAGAACTCAGCGCGCGGTCACTCTAATCAGGGACGACGGCTTTTAAGCTGAGCTGAACTCAGCGATGGACGAAAAGTGCACAGTAAGTGCATGATGGGCACACATTTACAAGCAACGATTATCGCTCAAAAGATGGCTTTTGAGCTAATTTTGAGTGATAATCGTTGTGTGTAAAAGGGCTTTAACAATGACTGTTTCTCGCATTGGAGGACCTGTCTTGCATTACTCAACCATAGATTTGAATAGGCACAATGGGGCTGCAAGAAAATAAAGCACTTATCAAGTTTCCCCAGAGATAACACTGCTAACTAGTAAGGATTGTCTAAAGCAAAGAACTTCTTTTAGTGCAGAAGTGGTTCTACCCATTCTTACCTCTCGTACATATGACAGTACCAGGATAGTAGTAGAGTGGAAGAAGATCACCTTTCATTTTTCTACTAACCATTTGTTTCAGTTGACTTAAAAATACTCACTGGTTGATTGTTATCTGGTGTAAACCTAAGACTGATTGTCTTCAACCTTCTTATGAACATTTTGCCCTCCCATTTAATGCTTATTGGTTCCCAAAAACACATAAATACATGTGAATGATCCTCGACTGAACATTTCCTGCTGTCTTCGAAAGAACACTCGCTGCTACAGTCTCTGGCTGGCTTTGGTTTTCGAAGTAACCCAAGAGAAGGACTGGTCTTGTACTGAAGGTTTCAGCAGTAGAAGAATAAGGGCACCTGGTGTACAAAGTGACTGAGATCAAGGGAAATACAGGGATTGATATTGAGATTGTTGTCCCTGTTGCAGTGCTGTATTTTCCACTGCATAATCCATTCTAAAGGAACAATTACTGCACCCCCTGTCTTGTGACTATTGATGCCTGCTCTCCTGCATTCCTTACATGGATAGCTTTTCGCTATCAACATTTAATAAAATAAAATTTTTTCATGTGTTTTTTGTGGGGTGTCTGTACCAAAGGTTTAAAATGTAAGTTGATCTATAGAACTTGGCAGACAAAAGAACGTGACTGCAAAATGGGCGCTCTCTTTTTGGGCCACTCAGCTACTACCCTGTTTCCCCGAAAATAAGACGCGTTTTATATTAATTTTTGCTCCCAAATATGCGCTACGTCTTATTTTCAGGGGGTGTCTTATTTCACCGCGGCAAATCCGTCTGTGGCCGCTAATCCCTCAATTGGCCAGTTTTGTGGACGAAATTTCTCAGAAATCTCGTTCACGGCAAAGCTGGGAGAAGCCGGTGTTGTGGTGCGGATTCACCGGCCACAGAAACGGACACGCATGCAGCCAGGTCGCTTCAAAACAAGCGGCTGATTGTGAGAACCCAGCCTTAAGAATCACACACAGGTTGCCTGACTCACACACAGAGCCATAAAAAAATAAGGGCTGTAAAGTAACGTACCTGTCTGCAGACAGAAGTTCCTGTACCACTTGTAAGCAGGGATGGTATTGCAGCTTCCGACCACCAGGGGGATCTCATCACAGCAGACATGTACAGCAGGAACAGAACGTACAGTATGGACTTTTCCAGCCAGCAAGTGGAGCTCACAACAGCACACTCGTACAGCACAGCAGGGACAGGATAACAGCAGACTGTCTGCAGATCTGCCTATACATCTGAAGGTAGGAGACAACGGGGATGGCAGCAGGGGACAGGCCTCTTGACTTGCCTGCACACTTTACTATGCCTTACTATCGGGGGGTGCCTTATATTTGGGACTTCTGCAAATTTCAGGGGGCGCCTTATTTTCAGGGGGTGCCTTATTTTTGGGGAAACACGGTACATACCTCTATTTTTAATCATAGAACTAATTAGGAAATTATGGAATGCTGTTGAGATTTTAATCCACAAGCGTGGTAACTTTATTTCTACATAGCATAGGCTGTTGTAGATATTCATATGGCCTTGTGTGAAGCAAAAATAGTAACTAGTGGACTAGGTGCAGAGGCCTCAGCTGAATTCGCCCATCAACTTACCGCAGGGTAGACCATGCACTCCGCAGAATGGATGAAGCGGCATCATCAGACTCCCTAGTCCCCATGGCTGAACAGTTCCATCTCTGGATGGAAACAACAGTGCCCAGGTGGACCTTATTGACTATAGTGGGGTCCGCCTGCTTACCTCCCAGCTGCCCGGCTTTTGGAAGCAAGAAAAAGCACTGCATTCAGTGCTTTTTCCTCTGGAATTTTCAGCTTGATCCATGACCGAACCTCCGACCGGAGGTTCCAATGCAGATGTGAAGCCGGCCTAATGCTTCCATAACCAAGAATACCCGAATGTGTCATGTGATCCTTCCAAGTGTGTCTCCGATCAGGGGTGTAATTACCTATTAGGGGTGTAAATGCAATCAATAATTTTCAGAATTAGGGCTTCTTACAGATTCCACCATTTAAAAGAATCTATAATGATGGCATATAGAGCCTTTAAGATCTCTTTAAAAGAAATCTAAAGAAAAACAGCATAAACACCTTTGCCCTGACCAGAAAAGACACTTCTAAACATAAAACAGTGATTTCAACCCACAAAATATGTTGTTGAAGTTCTTCTTGTGTTTATATGTGAAGCAGTCCTTCCAGTATAAGACTTCCTGAGAAGAGCACACAGGAAAGATTGAGCATTCCCAGAAGGCCATGCACATGATGAATGGACTCTAGCAAGGCCACTAAATCCTTTTAAACATTTATGGAAGGCTCTGTCTGTTCTTTCTCTTTCCCGGGGCCTTGATTATTCCAAAAAAATCAGATGACAGGCTAACAGGATATGCTTTTACTATTAGCAGCACTCTTTAACGACAAAATGTGAGAAATTCACAGAAAGAAATGGATTGCCATGGTAGGAAGTTTCCATATGTCATTTATATACTTATCAAGACATCATTTCCAAAAGAGCAAGAGATTAGGGCGATAACAGGGGTGCTATGTGGAAGTCAAGAACTATACCGGTCGTACAACAAGGGATGGGTACTATGAAGCTATATATCCATTCATGAAGGATGAGAAGTATCCCAAAGGAAAGGCACTCACAGTAGACTACAGTCCAAAGACACCAATTTCCGCAAGAACGGACAACTCTCTCCTGTGTATGGGGGCCTCCTGACTTCGCCTGGCAGATGATGTTGGGGAATAAGGATCAGGCATGTTATATTTAAACTCCTAATCCTTTTGTTCCCCAGAAGATAAGTCACTTTTAGAACTGTCTGGCTGTGGTGTTCTCCACTGTATCTATGTAAAAGATACAAACACTTGACCAAATAGTTGTAGGCCGAACCAGTGTTTGACCAACAGCTATTGAAGGTGTATGGGCACCTTTATTGGGCCACTACTGCATTCCGCACTGTCCTTCTGTTCCTGGGCCCACTGGAGCACATTTACTAATGACCAAGCGATAAATTGTGCCAGCATTTCTGGCATACGATGTTGTATTCCTAAGGCAGCTGGCTGCTACCAACGGCGTCTCCTAATTCCTCCCGCTATTGGTCATGGCCAGTGTGTCATCTGCAGTAGAGGCTGCTTCAGCAGTATCCTGGTGCCCATAGGGTACCTTTAAAAGGTGAGCTGGTCACATGTGTGCATCCAACTTTTCCATTCCTGGTCAATCCAAAGATCCTATGTATTTAAAGCACCCTACTGCACTACAGAATCTTTGAGCCATTAATTCTGTTTGTGTGTTCTAACTCCTGGTTTGACTGGTGCCTGTTCCCAGCTTTCCCATCTTCTTGATTTCTGACCTCGACTTGTTTTTGGACTACACTATAGATATCTGCTGCCTACTCTGACTCTTATCTTGTTATACTGTTAAAGAAGAATTCTTCCGCCCTGACCTTGGCTTTCTTTCCAACCATGTCTCTTCTTACTCCTCTGCTACCATGCTACAGCTGTCCTGGCCGGTTTACATCAGCTACTACAACACCAAGACTACTTCTGGGGCAACAGCTTGGGTGTCGCTGCAGTGAAGACCAGATCAAACCAAATTGCTTTGAGACAGTGTGGCAGCTACTATCTACGTAGAGGGCCTGGGACTATCTATATGGGGGCTTTGAGGATGATACTAAATTGGTTGTCTGTGGCTTGTAAAGTTATAAGTACACTGACTTTCACTATTATAGTCAGTGTGGGTACAAGTACGGTATTTTTGGGCACCTGCAAGCTCTGTTTCATGGGCACTATAGCTGAGTTTTATGGGCCAATGGATATGGCCTTAGGTACTATTACACGCGTGCTAGTGGTCAGCGCTGATGCTCATGATTCACTATTAATTGCTGTGCTGCTTCTGGACTTGCAACTTCAGCCTGACAATTAGCGGTAAATTGGAAACATTAGCGGCGACCGCTAGCACTAGTGTGATGTCACCCTTTGGTGTGTCCTACACTAATGCATTGTAACAAGCCCATCAGCTGGGTCAGCAGGACTAGTTTTGAATGGGTTTTTAGGCTCCAAATGTGTTAGGCCGGATTCACACAGGCGTATGAGCAAAAATGCGCGCAGTAGAGCAACGTATTTGTAGTGTGATCAAGTCTTTTTGTGTGCGTTTTTGCACATATTAGTGTATTTTTTCTGCTGGTGGGGTGATTTCACACGGACCTGGTACACAGCCGCGCTTCGATTTACAGGGCTATTTAGCCTGATTAGTTCCATAGGTGTTTTTTTTTCACGTGAAATTGTGCAGCATAATGCTCAATCGCGAGATTATTGTGCGTGCATCTGCGCACCTCCTATAGACCTCTATAGTAATAGAGCATGCTGCGTTTTTTAATGTGAATGGACCAATTGATATAAATGGGTTCTATTCTCTGCGTAATGCGTACCCAAATACAAACGCAAATATGTCTGTGTGAGTCCGCCATTATGTTTTTTTTTTCTCCTCTCCATTCACTCACAGCTTGCAGAGATCTTGAATACATGGAGAGATCGAACCACAAAGTAGTTGCAACCATTATACAATGGTTAGACTTTATTCACCTAAAACTGAACAGACCCTTTAAAACCATTGACCACCAGTACAGCCCCCACATGCATTATCAGTCACTAGAGATGAGCGAGCATACTCGCTAAGGACAATTACTCGATCGAGCATTGTCCTTAGCGAGTATCTACCCGCTCGGAAGAAAAGATTCGGGTGCCGGTGCGGGTGAGAGGTGAGTTGCGGCGGTGAGCAGGGGGGAGTGGGGGGGAGAGAAGGAGAGAGAGATCTGCCCTCCGTTCCTCCTCGCTCTCCCCCGCCGCTCCCCGCCCGCCGCCGGCAGCCGAATCTTTTCTTCCGAGCTGGCAGGTACTCGCTAAGGACAATGCTCGCTCGAGTAATTGCCCTTAGCGAGTATGCTCGCCCATCTCTATCAGTCACCCATCTTTCCCAGACTCCAGAATAACAGTTCTGGCCGGTTGTGCTGTGGGATGCATCACCCGCTGCTGTATCACTGCATAACCAGCCAGATTCAGGCATCTATGCTAGCCAGATGACAATCCCTATGGAAGACGTGTCTGAATAGTTTTTCACCAAAATGAGATTTAGTCCAGTTTCACACAACCGTACGCATATTTGCGCACGCCTGAACGCTGCATTTTTACAGAACGAGCAATGCTTTTTTCCTGCGCAGTTACACAGTGCTTCATGCATCTCCTTGCATATTGCATGTGCATAACCACCATCGACTTCTATGGTGTGAATGGGGGAATAGAACATGTTCTATTTTTTGGCGCTACTGCATTGCGCAAACAGAATACGGAAATGTAAACATACGCATTGGAATCAGCGGGATCTATTCTTTGAGTATTGGTCATGCGAATTCGTCCGTGTGACGCCGGTCTTACTGGGATTTCTTCGATTTGGGGTAATTGCTCTTTAAATGTTAGTAAAGCTAGCTTCTTTTAATGCCAAACCAAATGCAATGATAGTATTGTGCGGTGATATTTTTTAGCCGCTGATAGGTTTATGGCGAGCGCTTAGTCATTATGAAATATTCTCTGCAGTTTAGTAATAGCGTTACATTATATTCTCTGGTGATTTCCGTTCATGGCGCTTCCAATACATGTCACTGGGTGATGTGTTTTCTGTTGGTTTCTTGCATCCTGCAGGACACTCCAGTCACAAAATGGTTTATGTTGTTAATTAAGTCTCTGTGTCAATCCTCTTGCATCTCCTTGCACAAATCATAAACACACTCTTGGCCAGCAACTCCGTATGTGGAATAGGCGGTAACCCATTGTCTGAGCTCTTGTTTGTACAGAGTAAACACAGATGTCTGCTCATATATCACTTTAGTAGTTGGAAGAAGATTCTGCTGACCCTCTCACCCAAATATCTTCATGGCTGGTCAAAGAGCAGCGTTACTAGGATTTCTCCGTAAGAGTAGATTGATGTTCTAAAACATAGGTCTTCGACTCCATCACTTATTCTAAAGCTCCGTAGAAGGACGGTGGCTTACCGGTATTCCCCATTCATGTACTGATTGCAAACAAAGCCAGGTGCAATGTAGAGTACACAAACAAAACTCGTGGTATGTAGAGGTTACTTTGACCCTCGCGGCTTAGCCATACATTGTACAATGGAATAGCAGTAGAGCGCCGGTCGGAGGAAGGGTGCACAGTGTTCTTCCATATGTGCCAAGTACACAAAGTTGTGTTTGAGATACTGCCAGAAGCCATGTAGCTAATTGGAACAATGAAAGTGTTGTCTAATACATGGGACATAAAGTACCTTGTATGGAAATAATTTTTTTAAATTTTCCGTAGGGATTCATACTTAACTTTTCACGATACAGTGCTGGAGCACAGAGATCCGTAGTGCAGAGCTTCGAACGAAACTGATCAACCATTGCTGCCCGATTGGAAATTAAAGGGGTTGTCCCGCGCCGAAACGGGTTTTGTTTTTTTTTCAACCCCCCCCCCCCCCCGTTCGGCGCGAGACAACCCCGATGCAGGGGTTAAAAAAGAACACCGGAGAGTGCTTACCTGAATCCCCGCGCTCCGGTGACTTCTTACTTACCGGCTGAAGATGGCCGCCGGGATCTTCTCCCTCCATGGACCGCAGGGCTTCTGTGCGGTCCATTGCCGATTCCAGCCTCCTGATTGGCTGGAATCGGCACGTGACGGGGCGGAGCTACACGGAGCTACACGGAGCCCCATTGAGAACAGAAGAAGACCCGGACTGCGCAAGCGCGGCTAATTTGGCCATTAGACAGCGAAAATTAGTCGGCTCCATGGGAACGAGGACGCCAGCAACGGAGCAGGTAAGTGAAAAACTTCTTATAACTTCTGTATGGCTCATAATTAATGCACAATGTACATTACAAAGTGCATTAATATGGCCATACAGAAGTGTATAGACCCACTTGCTGCCGCGGGACAACCCCTTTAACTCATCTGATACCGTCGCACTTCACAAAGAAACTTCTCCCATTGCTGGCAGGCGCCATAGAATTGGAATTAGACCAGTCCGGTGGGGCCACCTCATAGACGTTCTGCTTCCTGTTGGTCTATAGTCAGTGAGAATCAGAACTGGAGGTCAGATGGGGTAGTGGAGCTGAGGGTACATGCAGAAAGAAAGAAGAGCGATGATGGACGGGGTGCTCAGGCTCGTTGGATCAGTCCACCAGTATGGGAATTGGGGAGGGGGAGACATCATATACAGGATCTTCCGATGAGCAGGAGGTGATAGGCCAGTACTGAAGATGGCCTAGCGTGCAAGTCGCAGTAGAGAATACTTCTGACCATGGAACACATTAACCTTTCCAATCCACTGTCTGAGTCTAAAGACATTATGATATATGCCTGTACAGCTCTGATGTTTGAAGATGTCCGTTGGGGTTCTCTTACTGTATATTGCCAGCCTCTCTGCTGTCGGAGTCTTTCCAACGTGTCACTTCATACAGTACTGGTTTTAGCCAGCATATAGTGCCATTGTGTAACGGCAGAAAAAGAGTAAGCCCCCTAGGAAAACCAGGATACAAATTGGATTGGAAAGGGTTAATCAACCACATCTTGCATGGAACTTTACTTGTCACACTGTACTGCTTCAGTACTTTGCTGCTCAGCACTGTACACCAAAGCCAAAGGTAGTGTAGTCCTTATCACTGGAGATTCCATTCTAAGGACTCATACTCCAGGGTAGTGTAGCCAGTCTCCCAGCACTCTTGCAGAAGCGGCATCGGCAGGGTTTGCACAACACACTCACAGCTCGTAGCGCGCTCCTTTTACCCGGCGTCAGGATGACTCATGCACAGTTATGTTTCAACTGCTGCGGTGTACCACTACAAAAAACCAGGCGCAAATTTGTCCTTTATTAATACCTATGACATGGAGTGATCCACATGACTTAATTATTTTCAGGGAGTCAAGTGGCACTTCCAGATTTAAAGAAACAGCATATTTATGTATATGAGGAACACATTTCTTAGCCAATATCCACATTGAATGCACTTTAAACAACAACAGTTAGTAAACCCCACTACAATTTCATAATTCGTGGTGGATAAAGGAAACCAAAGACAATTGGGATCAAAACCAGAAGAGGCCAACATAAAGACCAGAAGAGGCGATGAGATCAATTTGAGAAGGTGGCACCTGTCAAATTCTGAGGAATTCATGGTCAAACAGTAAGGGCCGGGGTAGAAGAAGCAAAGGGCAAATACTATTCAAGAGTTCATCTACAGGGTTCTGAATACAGCATAATAATGGTCAAAAGTCATATCCCTTCTACAGGAACAGCAAAGTTATATGGTGTACCACAAGTGGCACCACTGAGAACAAGCAGGACTTAGAGTCTATGCCCTCTACTCAATAACGATCAGGACTAGCCTCAGGTATACAGTATACCCTTTTAAAGAAGGCAATTGGTCGTTATTGAATAAAATGTGTGTGTCAGGCTGGGGTAGAGCAGGTATGAATATGTAAGCCACGGCCTGGGAGTCTAAGCCATGACCTGAAGTAGTAACATCCTATACAAACAGATGGATAACTCAAACTCTTTGTTCTTTACTCTCAGGTAAGATGCAGGTATCATAACTATTACAAAAGAACCAACTTGCGATTTGGGCTATGTAATGTCTCATGTGCTACTTGCTTGATCTTCTTGTGACAGTCTCTGGTGGAAGCTGGTTTAGGGAGAAAAGTCTTTCCTAGATCACATCAACTAGCTCTTCTCACCTATGATCAACACCATTCGTACGGGTTTGACAGGTTGTTCTGTAGTTTGGGCTGTGTCAGCTTTTCTGCTGCCACCAGGCCTACTAACTTGTCTTACGCTAACTGAATCTGCACTTAACTGCTGCCACTTCTACCGCTTTACTTTAGAAATGTGATTTCCACCCTTCACTTTAGTAGCATCATATTACGCCATCCCCTTGCAACTCCCACCTAAGTGTAAACCGCCAAATTAAAAGAAGCAAAGCATAACAAAACATCAACATAGCAGCTTACAAATGCAGGGATAGGTTAGGTTCTCTTTTTAATGCCCTAATTCATACTGTATATCACCAGAGAACCTCTTAACCCTTTGCAATCCAATTTTGGATTCAGGGTTTCCTAGGGGGCTTTCTCTTTCTGCCATTATACAATGGCGCTGTCTGCTGGCTAGAGCCAGTACTGCAGAATGGGACATGCCAGAGAGGCCCCCGACAACAGAGCGGCCAGTAATATACAGTAAGAATACCCTGCCGGACGTCTTCCAACATCGGAGCTGTACAGCCTTCAATCAGAATGTCTTCAGAAGTCAGGCAGTGGATTAAAAAGGGTTAAATCTTTTATGGGTATTGGTCTAACTTTTTGATTTTCTTCAGAAGGTTGCATTATGGTCATGACCGGTATTGTTCTGGTTTAACAGATGGCAGTACTCATCGTCTCTAGATTCTAAGACCTAATAATAGCAAGTGCAATATTCACTTTATCCACATTATCTAAAAAATGGTATGCATGGGATCCGATCAATATTTGACCAATTTGGAACTTTTCCCATGGGATCCGAAGGACTTTGTGCCATGGATGCCACCCTTGTGCCTGCTAAGGCGCCCCTGGAGCAAATCAGCCCACTCTAGGAGAGGTTGATCAAAATATTCGCCATTGGTTGTCTAGAAACTCTGCAGGTTTCCCCTCCCTAGAGGAACTGCTTTATTAGCAAACACCTGTTTACCTGCTAGTAAAATATCAGAGTGTGTAAGTAGACCAACATCTCTATTAGTTAATCAGTGGGAAGTGGGTCTGGTTAAGGTCAGAATCTCTTCTACCTACCCTCTTAGCATCATTACATGCTTAAAATGTATTTATTTACCATATACCCCTAAGAAACCAACCAGTTTTAATTAGCTTTAATTACCATTGGCAAGGTAGGGCAATGAGGTAACTGCCGTGATGCAATGCCAGCACAATAGGATGCACATAGCAACTTGTTCGGGTCCATTATTTTCTGCACTAAAACCTTTTTCAATTATAAATAATAGTTAATAGGTAATTCCCAGCACTTTAACAATCTCCAAACTCTTCTGCAGCTCATCGTAGAAGTAGATCAAGGGTTAAACATTTCCTGTGTCCCTCTCCTGTCTTGCAGAATCTTGGGCTCTATTTCAGCCTTGATTCAGTGGAGTCTGGTGAAAGATTATATCATTTTTACTGCAAGGCTTTGCTGTCTAGCGGGAGGAATATTTCTAAGTATCATATTTATCAAACAGGCCCGCTCGCAGGAGACAGAGTATGTGTAAGAGAGAATGTAAAAGACAGAGAGTGTGTGAGACTGCTCAGGAGAGAAATATAGAAGACCAAGAGGCCACAATGCCCCTTCATGCTTAATTTTTCACTTTCCTGTTTTTTTACAGTGTTATGTTAGAAAAGTTTAGCCCAAGTTGTTGTGTTTTTTGTTTCCTTGGGAGTTTGCTCTTAGAGTACCAAGGCAACATGAAAAGTATCTTAACCAGCCGAAAGGCCAAAAATAACTCTATTGTGGAGCTTGACATCTCCATTTTTTACGTAACTTGGGAATTCAGAAGAGGGTAAACAGCTAAGAGTAGCAAGAGGCCCGTAAACAGTTCTTACCCACTTCGAGAAGGTTATCTGATAAATACAAGTGTCTTGTTAGCATGGCTTCTAATTCAGATTTGCACCCTTGATGAATGTTATGGCATTGGCAAGGTGCGTACTTCCTTATAGGAAACCCATGGCAGACCCATGGCTTTAATATGGAACTGTGGTGAAGGACTTCTAAACTTAAAGGGAACCTAAGACGTCACCACAGTACCATAAAACTAAGTTATAGTGCTGTTACGGGAGCCGGGTGATGGATTTTTTACACTCACCCACTCCCACAATCCAGCATTGTCACCCAGTGAAGTCCATGCAGCACACGAAAATCTGACTCTTTTCAGAGTCCCATGCATGTGCTCTCCATAGACTTGTATAGTGAAAAGTGTCAGATGTTTGTGCGCCGCACAGACTTCACCGGGTGACAGAGATAGATTGCGGGAGAAGGTGAGTATAAAAAATACATCACCCGGCTCCCTGTCATGTACCCTAACAGCATCATAACTTAGTTTATGGTGGTGTGGAGAGGTGATAGGTTTTTAGACCCCCATACACATTGGGGAAAATGTAGCCAATGCTGATAATCTTGTTGGGATGGCCAACTATCATATGTGTATGTGGGCCTCGTGACTCTTCCCTGACAGATAATGTTGTGGAAAAGAAGAATTGGGTATGTTGAATTTCAACACCCAAGCATTTTGTTTTCTTTGTAGATAAGCCATTGCAAAAGGTGTTTGGCAGCAACTTATCTCTCTCTGGCCACTGAAAATGCATGAACTCTAGCTCGAACCGAGTGTTCATGTGTATGGGGGAAAGGGGAAAAATAGTTTTCGGCCAAACACACATTTGGCTGCCATCTATTGAAGACATATGGGCACCTTAAAATTGCCCTCATGCTTCTCACTAATGAACTCCTCTCAAATAGTTCTACAAAGTTAGAACATAAAGTAGAAGGGAACCAGCCCGAGGGTCATTCTGCTTTATGGGGGTAGAGCTTCCCATGTGTAGGTCCCAAGAAATTATCATAATTGAGTCCACCATGACTGTTTCACCCAACTATATAGATGTAACATCTTATTTAATATGGAATTAGGCAGTCAACCAGTTGGATGAACTTGTCCGATTGAAACCAGTGGTGCTTGCGGAATACAGATCTTCATTCGTCAGGGAGAGGGTGATGAGAGCTACATGTTATGCACCTTTTTCACATATTAGCTTTATCTGAGTATTTCATTCTTCGTGATTCCTCAACGTCTCTCACTTTAATGATTTCTTAGCTTTTTTCTGTTCCCATTTCACCATATTTCATTTTCTGTCTCTTTCTCTCGCTTCTTCAAACTTCCTTCACTTTCCCCCTTTTTTCCACCAGCAGGAAAAAAACATCTGGTCTCACTTACAAGTCAGATCTCAGAACTCCCAAAGGCAGAATATATTCCCCTCCTGCCTCTAAATCAGACCCAAGCAGTCGTAAATCACACAGCAGGCTTATTTATTAGACATAGTTTTGGGCCACTTCAAGCATGGAAAATAAATTTAACCAAAGAGTTCTGAAGCAATTTTCTTTCACATCTCTGTGGGATTATAGTGGAAAAGGAGGAGGGTTGAAGGGGGTTCTGGAGGTCCCAGTCAGAAAGCCAAACTCAAAGACTGATGGTAGGTCGAGGGGGCAAAGAAATTATGGGAGACAGTCTTCAAAAGACCCCCAGTGCACCTTAAATCAAAACACTAAACCGCTGTCACTTCAAGAGATCTATTCTAGTTGGATTTTGTTTGGCAGGAGAGGGGAAGGTTTAATCATGCTCAGTCTTCAGTGGGAAGTGGTTTTCATCCATATCACGTTCTTCTATAAAACCGCTTCAATGCTGAAAGCCTTCAAAGTACTTTGGGCGTAACCCTCGTGCATCTCTCTCCTGTTTTGCTGACACACATTAACAAGATGGAATAGCTTTTATCAATATCTCATTAGAAGTTAACATCAATCCCATTCCTGTCATTTCATTCATCAAGGCCTTTGCAGTGGTCTGTTCATACAGTAGGCCTGTGACAGAGAGCGGAATCTGAATCCCGATGACCAAAGTGTATGTGTTCTGTTTATTTCTAAGGTCCTTAAAGCAGTTGCCCCGCATTTGATAATAATTTTTTACTTGATGATTATCCATTCAGTCGCATCTGACCTTCCGTCACTTTATGGATCAACGTTCTCCATGCATTTCTGTCTTTCACGGCTTCTTTCTGTTCTGCGATTGACATGTTCGTGATGGCCTTCATTGTATCTAGCCATCTTGGTCTTTGTTGTCCTTATCTTCTCTCTCCACTGACTTTGTCAAGCATCTATACTGTTTCCAGTGAGTTTATCTTTTTCTTAGAAGGGTCTTATTGGGTATGGGGGTTCTAAAAGGCAAATGTTTAATGTCTCTGCAGCACCACCACAGGAGAAATGAAGCATGATACAGTGCCCTTTGAAATCAATGGACTGTCTAGTTAATGCATGGAGTCCTCCAGAGTTAAAGATGCTCTTTTTAGTTGTATAGTAGAGGAAAGAACTTCATTAATTCACAAAGTGACCCTCTGGTTTGTGGACAAAATTCTGTCCTGCAACTGAAGAGTGGAGGTGTATATTACCCATACTTGAATTTCTCATCCGTCCCTCCTTTCTGTTGGTTCCTATTTCCATTTTCGGGTGGCCAAGATGGCTGTTGCTATCTTTAGATTACTTAAAGACCTACAGTGCATAGGTAGTGTTAGACTACCAATGCACTATACTTGCTCTGTGATTGGCCAGTGCTGATCAGGTGATCAGTGCATAGTAAAGTTAGAAAATAACAGGGACCATCTTGGCCATCCAAAAACAGGACCCAGAAACAACAAAAAAAGGAGAGACATACAAAAAGATCAAATACAAGTAGTATACCTCTTCCACGCTATGGGTCCTGGGACAGAATTTTGTTGTGGAACTGAAGGGTCACTTTAAGGTATCCATACACCTGCAATAATTGCCGGACAACTGTGAAGCTATTTCTCTCAATTCCCCCATACACATGAAAGCTTGATGCAGTGAATAGAGCTCATTGATTTCAATGGGTTCATTCACAGCTACGTATTTTTCATGAGTATTTTGGTCGCGTGAAAAAACGCATCGGAATATCCCATTGAGTGCGGACTCTCACTGCTGTAGGTGCAACTACACTTGGCAGTATGGAGCGCAGCTGTGTCTGAACAAGGGAGATTTCTTCTTCCTCGCCGGCAGTTCAAACTCCACGCCAGAAGAAGCAGGAAGATAGTGGCAGCCGGATCTCTGCTGCACAATGTATTCACTAGGTACGGGGAAGATAGGGCAGGTCCTATCTTTTCCTGACCATACGAATCACAAGCCGGGAAAAGAGGTGGTGAAAAAACGAAACCACTGGAATCCCGTAGAGATCAGTGATTCGTTCCGTCCCGTTATATGACTGTGATTATCAAGGCCGTATAAGGGAAGAAAATCACGTTCGTCTGAATCCGCCTTGAAATCAATGGGCTTGTGTAAATACGCAGGGAACTTGCATATTCACTGCGTATATACACAAGAAATCAAACGCAGATCGATCGAGATACTCAGGGAATGTGCATTTTTTGAATTGTAAATACTCGGAGTGTGAATGAGCCTTAAATTTGAGCTTCTGGTAGTGCGATTGGAGATTAATAGAGTTCATAATTAGAGATGAGCGAGTATACTCGCTAAGGCACATTACTCGAGCGAGTAGTGCCTTAGCCGAGTATCTCCCCGCTCGTCTCTAAAGATTCGGGGGTCGGCGCAGGGTGGGGAGCAGGGTGAGTCGGGGAGCAGGGTGGAAGAGAGGGAGAGAGAGATCTCCCCTCCGTTCCTCCCCGCTCCCCCCTGCCGCTCCCCGCCCCCCGCCGGCCCCCGAATCTTTAGAGACGAGCGGGGAAATACTCGGCTAAGGCACTACTCACTCGAGTAATGTGCCTTAGCGAGTATACTCGCTCATCTCTAGTCATAATCTCTTATATTTGGTAGGTGAGACAAGGTGGTTTTTCTTACGGTGCATCAGTTGCCAACGGTTGGCACTATTTTGTGAAAGTAAGTAGTTCTACCAACTCTTCGCCACAAATTCTCATTTAAAGGGTGATGACAGTGCTCCGCTATTTATGGTGGTTATTTATTACCGCGTCAGACACAATCCCTCTTACATCGACTAACAAGAGCCTCCTGGGTCTCATTTGATGAATTTGAAAAAGGTTATGGTTGAGATGTATGATAGACAAGTAGCAAAATTGTCTGTATCCGGGTCAGGGCCGACGCTCATCAGTAACTCGTTTCTCGGTGTTCGTACAGCTCTTTTTATAAGCAGAACAGATAAAATGTTATGAACACAGACAACAAAGACAGGGATGTTGTGTTATTATGGAAATTACCCACTTAGTGAGTAAAATATTGTTATATGTTAAGCCTTTATGAGTCTTATTTATGACCTTGCTACTAAAACTGGATTTTCCTCAATTGGTCTTCATTATTTCCTTTAGCATTCTGACCTATAAGGTGTTTACCAAGAATGTTCATATTCTAATAGGCAAACTTAAAGGGGTTGTATGATTTAGAGGACCAATTTTAAACACATGATTAGAGAGTCCTTAGTAAATAGATGGGGGGACCATTTATTAGGACCCTCATCAGAGCAGCTACAAAGAGCGTCTTCTCTTGCTGGAGGATCTAGAGCGTCCGTGCATTTTTTTTGACCATCTATTGCAGAAGTGTTAAACTCATTTTCACTGAGGGCCACACCAGCCATACGGTTGTCTTTTAAGGGCTAATTGTATATATTGCAATTTGCAAAGCCTATTATGTGCGCAACGTTTGTGCATGTAATATGCAATGAACAGAATCCGCTGATTTTAATGGGTTCAGTCACATAAACATGTCTTTTCATGCAATGTCGATCGTGTGACAAAATACATAGGATCACCTATTTTAGTGCGTATTACGCACCGCAATAGGCCATTGAAGTGAATGGACCAGGAATAAATATACAAGAAGCCTACTGACTCACTGCGTATTTGCACACCAGGTGTAAGCGATTTTCGGTTGTGCAAATATGCAGCGCATTTACACAACCAAAGTGCACTTATGCATGTGTGAACAAACCCTAATAGTGACCCCCATAGTGACGACAGTAGTAACAGTGACGTCCATAGTGCCCTAGTAGTAATAGTGACCCCATAGTGGTCACAGTAGTATGTGACCCCCATAGTAACCCCAGTAGTAACCCTGTCCCCCATAGTGCCCCCAGTGGTAACAGAAACACCCATAGTGGCCCCGGTATTAATAGAAACCCCCCTATTGGCCTCTGACTGGGCAGCTTCCCTACAGGAATTCCACTTCACCAGTCTGTAGCTCCAATCTGGCGGCGGCAGTACAATCTGTGCCTGCTGATCTCTTTTCTTGGGGTCTGCGTTGAATACAGGACAATGCATGCAGACACCAAGGGGAAGATGTCCGTGGTCACAGACTGCACTGTGGCTGCCAGACTGCTGTTGACTGGCATATTGGAATACCTATTAGGTGGTAGACGGTAGGCCTTGTGTTTGACGTATGTGATCTATTGCATTCGGTGGGAACAATGTAATGTTTAATTTCTCCTATGGTGATCTTGTGGGGTTTTCCCACAGATGACAGCAGATTTCTGGGGCTCCTAGCAGGCAGCAGGTCTAGCTGTGACCAGCTTATCATTGAGGAACACTCATCACAGACAGACCCATTATTATGGTAGAAATTGCCATGCGGCTGGCTCCTTCGGATAAGTCATCAAGACTTGATAGGTAGGGCCCTAGCCCTGCCCGTAATACCAAACTGGGCCATTGTAATGTTGACAACACAGTCTCTACTAACAGCCAGCCTGGCAAACACATGATCATCAGGGATCCCAAGTGGTAGACCTCTGCCGATCAACTATTGATGACCTATTCTAAGGATACCATAGGTCATTCATAGTAAAGGTCCTGGACAACTGCTTTAAAAATGCTCTGAACTAGTTAATAGTCACTGATCATCGTGCTCATATGGAACCATGTAAAAGCCCCCTTAGTGGCTCTCCCTTTTAGCTCTTAGTTGGGGTCTAATTGGGTGACCCTCTGTATGATGTCATTTTGCCCAATAAAGAAAATGGACAGGTTTTATCTGGACGGGTCAACCCCTTTAATGTTGAAGGGCTTTGAGCATTGTGTTTAAAAAGTATAGTGCCCTATATTTAGCACTTACTAAGGCATCTCTACAGGGTATGTTGGTATGTAATAAACAATAATTAGTCAGTAATAACAATAATACTGCAATTCTTTAATTTCCAGTGTTCATCAATACCCTTGGGATATTCTCCTTAAATGTCCTGTCTGTTTTTCATACTCAAGACAAGTTTCTGTCTTCATGCATAACATATTTTTAGATTCAGAAGAATGCTATTATTGTCCATCCCATCTAATAGAATGTCTTCTGCCTGTCTTTCCCCACTATCCTCAAATGCACTCATTTCCTATTTATGGATGTGGTTGCATATTTGTATCTCGTTCGTTCTTTGATATGAAAACCATACATTTTTACAATCTATGAAAGCTACAGTTACTTTTTCCACAGATTTATACCCGTTCCCTTCTAGCACACAGTATGGATTTTTTTCTAGGTGCAGTATTTTTTTTATATATTTACACAAATGTTAAAGTTTGACTCACTTGTATTTGACATTGTGTATTTTTGAGTTAATTTATCAGGTTAGCTGACTACACGTTTTTATTGGATGTTTTTATAGTTAAAACTGTCAACCTATACCTGAAGACACATAAAGTCATATCAGTGAAAAGTTGTCTGAACCTGCTGACTTTGATGGCCGATTATTTTATGTGTATGAGGGTGTCCCGACTTTTCCCCCCCACAGATAATGATGGGGAAAGAAGGATCGGATGCATTAAAAGTCAATGCCCAATCCTTTTGTTATTCCTTGAGATAAGCTACCACCAGAAGAGTCTGGCTGCAACTTTCTCTACTCTTCCCATGGAAAATACATAAATACTTGGCCGATTGAGGGTCTGCTGCTAAGTTCTTGGCCTTGATCACAAAAAATTGACAGAAAGATGAAATTTCATTATTCTACATCATCTCCTTGGATGTTAATACACTTCCAACTGCAGTGTTGTAACTTCTTTA
This sequence comes from Eleutherodactylus coqui, assembly GCF_035609145.1. Classification (NCBI taxonomy): domain Eukaryota; kingdom Metazoa; phylum Chordata; class Amphibia; order Anura; family Eleutherodactylidae; genus Eleutherodactylus; species Eleutherodactylus coqui. Next base: position 269,333,433 of record NC_089838.1, read on the forward strand.
AGCCACCCAACTCCTACAGATAGAATTCCTTTGGCTGGGTGGCATACCAGCTGTTAGCCACTGTAACTGTGTCAGAAATGAAGGCAAATATGGTAGCCTTGAGGTGTTTCTTCAAATTAGACAACAGATGATAATCCAAAAATCCAAGATTACGTAAATAAGGAGGATGATCCAGCACCTCGAAGCCCAAATGACCCAATTTGCTTTAGTTTATGGCCACTGTATGGAAAGAAGCACTGTTGTGCAAGGACGTGACATCTTGGGTCAACTTACCAAGCCTTATAAACTTAAATGCCTCCTTCAACTTATCCAGAAATGTTGTGTAATACACAGCTGGGACAGTAGAACCCTTTGAAAGGTCCACAAGCAGTATCCCATCTTTAACACAGAAAACAGACGCCATCGCCTTGGATGACGACTTCTGCACTCTGAACGTTGTTGGATGCAAAGAACCACCATGTCTCCATTCTTTTGACTCAGAATCATGCATAAAAATCGACATCTCATCCATCATCAAAAGTCGAGACAGCATCCTACCAAAAAGGCAGCAGAATTCCCGGGAGGCTTGTTCTCGGGTATGCTTTTGATCTGCTGACAAACATTTTAGGACCCACTTGGCAGACATCTTCCTTATGTTGAGATGATTGTGAATTATGGATCCAACTCTTTCTCTGGAACTATTCAGAGCATTAGCTATCATCTTAGCAGAAATTCGCAGAATCATGTCATGGATGATGTCTGTGTTTTCTGGAACGGTCACCACTGAAGATCTCGCAGAATAGTCACCATGGTTGGTGTTGAAGTGGCCAATTTTAAATTTGACAAACCACTTTTTCACTGTGAAGTAGGAATATTTGCACCATGTCACCGTGAAAGTCTTTGGTCAACATCCGTTTCAGAAACAGGAACTTCATCACTGCACTCTTTTGCAGTGAAATCTGCTGCAGACCCCATCATGTTGTCTTCAAACCTGCATAACATAAGAACTGCACATGAGATCACGCCAAAATTCGCTCATGGAGTATTGCAAAGAGTGAGCTTTTAAATTGTATGACTTTCATGAATGTGAAAACAAATGAAGATTGCAAAGCCAAGGACTTATCAGCACCCCCTCGTAATTTCAATTGCTTCTGCAACTGTGATGTAAACTCTTGGATCTCTCTACCTAATGCACAAAAGTACATTTCCTTTCATCATGTATAATTATTAATAACCATTGAAGAGGCCTTTCAAGTGATGGCCTTCCCCATTGCCCTGAAGAGGTAATGTCTAAACAGAAGACATTGTCTTTGAGGGTCAGACTCTTCTACAATGAAAAGAATTTATGGTATTCGAAATAAATGTTTTTTTTCATGCATTTGAACGCTCCCCTACCTACATTTCAAACTTGGGTTAATTGGAAGTGATTGGGTCTGACAGAGAGCATTATATTTCAGTTCATTGAAGTGCTATTTATCAGAGCCTGTAATAAGGGCACATCAGGAGCCAAAACCACACACACAAGAACCTTGATAACACTAGTTATTGTATGGCACGGTTCACAGTGGGAAGGACGGGCTGCTTATAGAACACAGATGAGGATTTAAAGACTCTATTGTTCATAACATCTTCAATGGTGCAGAGAAGTGTGAAAATAAGACTTCACAATTCTCACATGGGGAAATGTGGTGATTCACATGACCGACCGGACAAAACCTTAAACAAGCCATAAATAATAAAACTGTGTGTACACTTTATTTTTCCTATATTGGCAGACAGAATGATGGCTCTTACAACAGACCGGTCAAGAAAATGGATTTTTGTTTCTGCCCATTTTAAAGTGAAATACCATGCAATCATTGAATGATCCTAAACGCCCTTTTACATGGGCCAACAAACGTTGACTAGAAGGCTCGTTTGCCCCTTTTTATGGGGTGATCTAGACATTAAACTGCCTTAGGATAATCACCGCTCGTTTGCCTAAACTGTACACGGGCCAATGCAGGCTGGGTCAAGCGACAGTTTATGTAAGTGTAGGCCCTCCTTGGAGGATAATCGCTCACAGCAGCACATCTCCTTTTTTCATGAGATGATGTGTTGCCAACAACAATGACTTTATTGGCTTCACGAAAGTTGTGATCAGCTGATGAATGAGCATCCACTCGTTTGGCAGCTGATTGGTTGCAGCTTTACATGAGCCGATAATAGGGCAAACGACTGTTCTAACGAACATTTGAGCCTGATTGTTGGCCCATGTAGATGTACTATTGTACAAATACTAGTGGCTGCTGCTAAAGCTCTCGTTTTCCTGACAATTGCTGAGCTGAACCTGCATGCACAGGTGCAGCCCAGCGTTTAGCATGCTTAGAGGGGCTGTGTTCGAACAGCCGATGAACAAGTAAAGGCTCGTTTGTCAGCTGAACGCATGTCTTGTGCAGCTGAAGAACTCAATGTTATCAGGAGTGGTGAGAACAGGGGATGTGCTGCTGACAGCGATGGTTTTCTATAGGGGACAAGCGATCCCACAAACGATTGTTCATCTGATATAAAGTCTGAATCGGCCTGTGGAAAGGTTAGGCAAACAAGCACTGATCATCATGATCGTCCCTCGTTTAAATGCTTAGATTGGTCCATGTAAGAGGGCCCTTACCTGGGGTTCTGCAATGAGGCCATCTCATGGATTTCTTCCTCTAGATCATGGCACTCTCTTTATGTAGATAGGTAGTAGTGTGTTCTGCTATTTTCTCTATGCAACATCTAATTCAACTATTTGGAATGGACTATAAATGGTCTTGGCAATAATTACCAAGAGTCCTTCCCAACTATTATAGTTGTAATACACCTGATCCATGTTAACATAATCCCTTTGAGCAATAGTTATCTCATATATCTCTATTTTTAATTGTAGACTCTATAGTTAAACTTACATCTTACTTAAACTGGCATCTGGCCATGGACTCTCAGACTTTGCCCTAAAGGTCTCTTTACACAGGATGACTCTCTGGCATATTGGCGCCCGACAGCCGTCCCAGTGACCATCACTCCTGTGTTTTTATGTTCTGTGAATGCAGGTGGTGCGGACCAGAAATCGCTCTGGCCCCTCGACTCCATTCAAAGTGAACAGGCAATTGCTCAAAGATTGAGCTACTCCTGTTTACACGGGCTAACAGTGGCTTATTTTTTAGATGAGCTAAAGCCAAGTGACTCCAAAAATTGAGCAATTTGTTGCTCAGTGCCCGGTGGAATATTGCCATAATTCCCTGTTTCCAGTGATTATTCAGGTGATAATCGCCCCGTGTAAAGGTACCTTAATGCGCATATGCAGAAGCTCAAAAACAAAAGCTGGGATAAGGCGCTATCATGTGTTACAGTCCACAGGCTAAGAAGAGGTTGAGGGAGACTAGATTTCACTCACCTGATTCAGTTGTGCTAAGGAAGGCAGAGCTCTCACAAAATGAAATACGCAGGTGGAGCTGAAGCAGCCAGGCAGAACATGGTATCCATCCAGAGCTTGGTCCGGTTTAAATGCAAGGATCAAAGGAAAAGGATTGCTCAATGGCGGCACTGGACTTCCAGAGTAGTTGAGACACTCATAGATAGGACTAATGTTGCATAAGAAGCTCTTTATTGGAAACACGACACCCAACTGTTTTGTATCTGACTCGGTGTTGTGTTTCCAATAAAGAGCTTTTTCTGCAACGTTAGGCAACTCATCTCCTCCGGAGGTCCAGTGCCGCATTAGGCAATTCTTTTCCATTGATCCTCGCAAGTGCCAATATGGTCACTCCACCCTTCATAACTTTACTTTATGTCAAAAAAAATCTTGCCCCTAGAAGGAGTTGGCATTTTTCTGCAAAACCCAGCATGCAGTTACATCTCAGACAGATATGCAAATAATTTCACTTGTGATGTGATTAGATGAACGGTCTTGTCACCTGAGGCACTAAAAGCGGTTCCATGCTTGGCCTATAAAAGGCTCTCAGAGGCTCCTTGTGTGTAGTGACCTCTTTTGTCATTTGTGTAGAGCTTGTTGACTACTAGACATGCCTCTATGATGGAATCAAAAAGATTTTGCCCAGTTAGTAGAGTTTGAGAGGTGGCACATTATTGGGCAGTTCTGACCAGACTGTTAGGTGTTGGGACCAGTGGATGTGTGAGGGCACACAAGGTGACTGGGCTCAAGATGCCCTCGACAGACCACCAGTAGATAGGATTGTCTGATCATCCAACAAGAATGAGCATCTCCAGCTGTTTCATTGTCTGCCTTCCAGAGACTGGTGACAGCATTGTTACAGACTCCTGTGTTTGTCGTAACCATATTGAGGTGCTTGGCTGAAGGACATTGGTTTCATGGTGCCCATTACATGTACTGCCTTTGATACCCCCTCCACCACCATTGCCCCTGTTTGCAGTGGTGTCATGAACTTCGAAACTGGACTGCTACAGAGTGGAACAGGGTTGTCTTCAGCAATTGATCCAGGTTTAGTTTGGGCACTGACTACGGCTGTGTTAGTGTCTTGAGACCATTCAGTTTTGATTCCATACCCATTTTATCAGGTAACATGAACTTGCACAGGAATGTGGTCTCTTTAAGCATTTGAACCTTCCTGCCAATATGCGGTCAATTTTGTTGCTGTGTGACTTGTTGAAGCCAGTCAGTTCTTTACACAGTTCCCTGGTCGTAATCCACCGATTGGCACAAATGAGCTGGTTGAGACACTCTTCATTTCATGGTATGACAACTGTGCATGGCCGTCCATGGCTTGTCTTTCACATCACTGTTGCCACTATTGAAAACACTCCACCCACTGTCTCACTGCTCCAACATCCACTGTTTGGTCTCTGGAAACCTTCAGCAAGCGTTGATAAATGTCAGTCGGAGAAATTATTTTCCATATGGAGGAAAAGTCAATGGACTTTCATTCAGTGTCTACACACTCATGTGATTCATGCAGTGTGTAGACACTGCATGTAGATACGCGAGAAATAGATCGCAGCATGCTCTATTTCCCCGTGTAACACGCATTATGAGCCCCACACTCTTGTATGGGCAGCGTATGCAATGCTGTCCATATACAGTATATTGCATATGGGCGGTTATTCATATACAACCCCACTCTGTTTAAAAAAAAAAAAAAGATAGAGTCACACTGCGCATGCGTAAGCTATGCGGTCATGCGTGGTGCATTCGCCGGTAGAGCTGACATCATAAACGCCGGTAAGACGCTGCGGTGACACCCGCAGCATTTTCTCAGTACGCCCGTGGATGTGAGGCTTTTGCCATAGTTAGTGACAAGATATTCAAAGATGAAAGTTTAATTGCATAGCCCTTATTGCCGAATTATTATCTTTCATTCTTATTCCTGTGTTTCTAAATAAATATTGTAAACTTTGGTTACTCCATCTGCTGTATCGTCTCCTGAATCCTGCATTGCACCCCCACCTCCCATGACATACCGTACAATATGATAGCAAGCATATTGCTTCATCTCAGCAGTTAGGATAGATTTGCGCACTTTTAGGACCCTGATAAGTTTTTTACAAGCCACTTCATGCTTTCATCTAATTCCATTCCCTTTCTCTTGTGTAATCACATAACCGGGGGAAAGCAGGATGTGACACTCATCTGGTTTGTTTTTACATATGGTACCACTATGTCGTTCTGCTTCATTAATATCATGCCTCCTACGGTTGTAACACCAGCGACACATTCTTCTTTTGCCGTACCCTTTTTAGCGTAGTGAAGGGCTAAACATCCTCATCTTCCATCAGGTCTGAACCGAGTCTAAAACGATCACCGGAGTGTACATTTTCTTTGTAGCAAGCAGCACAAAAATACCCGACGTGCCAAAAAAGCGAATTCAGACGCATCAGCAACTTCTTTCAACGCCCTAACCAACTGTTTGTTACAATAAAATCTTTCCATCTTAATTTTTGAAGTATTGCTTGACAGAAGTGGTCAGTCTCTGCGCCAACAAGTGGGGAAACCGCAGGCTTTAGGCCTCTTACTCAGTGACAGACAAAAGTACATGAAAACCCTTGGTATCTCCAGCCAAACTCTTGTTTTTATGATGGGATTTGACTTTCTCGGCCCCTGTCTTTTTGTTTGATTTTTTTCTTTCCGTTAGAGGGGATTTAAGAGGGAAAAAAAAAAAGGAGAAAGATCTGCCTGCGAGAAGAATGAAGTGTAATAAAAATTCTTCACAAGACAGTCCTGACAGTGAGGGATAGCAGCATTATAAAGTAGGACCCTGCCACCGAGAGCAAGGAGAGTCATTATGAGATGTGGCCCGGAGAGGGGTGGAAGAGGCCCGCTATCAGATGAACCGTTACAGATTGGAAGTGTTTAGCTTTTTGTTGATTAAATGTGGCCTGGGACATTGGTTTTACCAAGCCTGGGGGTAAGGGTTTGTGTTCACTCAGACAAAACGTAAGAAAGGATATAAATAAAACAAAAGAAATGAGTGAATTGTGCTGGGATGCGTATCCGGGACTGCCGCAGGTACCTTATGAGTAATAGGGGTAATAGTGAATAGTGATGAAAAGCATGAATCATTTTATTTGGGGCTTTTGTGATTCATCACAGGTTGCACAGAAGGACCTGTAGGACAATGATACCACAATGTGAAGCGTCTGTAGCAGCGGTAGATACATATCGCCATCTCAAAACAAGGTGATTGCTTTAATGTCAGGCTCGCATGGATGAGTTTCTTGCTGCAGTGAGCTTGCCCGTTGTCTCAGCATGTTTCCACTTTCGACTAAAGCACCGTCACAGTCTTTAGAGTTAATACCCTGGGATGGGACGGAAATAATATTGCTGGGTTTCGTACGCTATCTAGCATCATCCTTGTTTTTATAATGGCTCATATATCTTACTGCTGCTGGTGATACAGTATGTACTAGGAGGGGGTGAGAGGTTATTTCTCTGTATCAGTAGCAGGTAAGGCGTTGACTATATTAGGGGAGCTTTGGGTCCTGTTATCAGCATAATACTAATTCCTGTTTGCTGTATAGTAAAAAGAAGGTCCATGTCTTTGTATCTGATTTTTTATTTTATATCTATGTCTTTAAAGGGGTTATCCAAGATACTTATCTCGTATCTGGCCACTGAGACCTGTACTGATTAGGAGAATCGGGGTCCCTAGTGGGTCTACATAGGCGTTTGGGTGACAAAGTCACAGTGGGCCCCTATAGTAATTTATAGGCCCCACTGTGCCTTCTTAATGATTTATCGGCCTGACTGTGTACCCTTAACTATTTATAGTCCCCATTGTGCCCCCTTAGTAATTTATAGGCCTCACTGCACCCCATGAGTCACTTATAGGACTTATTGTGCCCCCTTAGTAATTTATAAGCCCTATTGTGCCCTCTTAGTAATTTTATAGGCCCCACTGTGCCCCTTGAGTCACTTATGGGCCCCACTGTGCCCCCTGAGCCACTTATGGGCCACACTGTGTCCCAAGTCATTTATAGGTCCCACTGTGCCTCTTAATAAATTTATAAGCCTCACTGTGCCCCCTTATAATGTATTTGCCTCACTGTGCCCACTTAGTTATTTATTGGCCTCACTGTGCCCTCTGAGTCATTTATAGACCACACTGTGCCTCCAAGTAATTAAAAAGCCCCCACTGTGCCCTGGCTATAAAATTTTATAATTACTCACCTCCATCACACTCCTAGTGTTCTTCATTTTCTAACTTAAAGGGGTTGTCCCGCGGCAGCAAGTGGGTCTATACACTTCTGTATGGCCATATTAATGCACTTTGTAATGTACATTGTTCATTAATTATGAGCCATACAGAAGTTATCAAAAGTTTTATACTTACCTGCTCCGTTGCTGGCGTCCTCGTCTCCATGGTGCCGACTAATTTTCGGCCTCCGATGGCCAAATTAGCCGCGCTTGCGCAGTCCGGGTCTTCTGCTGTCTTCAATGGGGCCGCTCGTGCAGAATGCCGGCTCCGTGTAGCTCCGCCCCGTCACGTGCCGATTCCAGCCAATCAGGAGGCTGGAATCGGCAATGGACCGCACAGAAGAGCTGCGGTCCACGGAGGGAGCAGACCCCGGCAGCCATCTTCAGCAGGTAAGTATGAAGACGCTGGACCGCCGGGATTCAGGTAAGCACTCTCCGGTTTGTTTTTTTAACCCCTGCATCGGGGTTGTCTCGCGCCGAACGGGGGGGGGGGTTAAAAAAAAAAAAAAAAAAACGTTTCGGCGCGGGACAACCCCTTTAACCTCTTATGGTTAGGATTGTGCAAGGCAATGCAGGCAACGTGATTATATAATTGCGACACCTATATGACAGAGAAAGCATTGGGGAGTGGAACAGGAAATGGTTGGCTTCCTGTAGTGTCACTGTCATAGTCAATTGTATCCGTATCTGAAAAACACAGATACAATAGATGCTAAAGAATGAGGACCGGATGAATCACATCCCTGAGTGGGCCTCCCCAGGTTCATTAGGGTACTACACCTGCCCGGGTTTGCTGGGTGCTGATGCCGGTCCAGTCCCTAGTGTCCCCGAATGAATGAAGCGGAGGTCACATGTGTACATTACCACTCCATTTATTTCATTGGTACTGCCAGAGATAGCCAAAGACAACCCCTTTAAGCAGATACATAGCTTGAAGCTCACGGGCCTTAGAGAAAAAGCTGTATTAAAGCGTTTATCTAAGATTGACTTTTGTCTGATCAGTGGGGATCTCACTGCTGAGAACTAAAATGATCCCGAGAACAGGGGTTCCATTTCTCCCATCCTCCTCACTGCACCCACCCACCAGGGAGGAGGGGACTGAATGGAGCGATGGTGGAGCATTCAGGGTGCAGCTACATTCATCTTCAATGAAACTCCCGGAGATAGCCGAGGGCTTGCCCTCTGCTATTTCCCTCAGCCCCACTGAAATGAATGTAATGGCACTGTGTATACTCGGCTGCTACTCCATTCAAACGCCACATCCCTGTGGGGGTGCAGTGAGGAGAAAATGGGGACACGGGATCCATGTTCTTGGGATCAGTTGGGTCTCAGCAGTGAGATCCTCAGTAATCAGACTTTTGTTACCTATCCTAAGGATAGGTCACCAAAGTCAATCAAAGGTTATTCCCTTTAAGACCCTCCACCTTACATGTGCCTTTTAAAATACTGATGCCTGCTACCTCAGTGTTAAGGGTTTGTCTATAAACATACACGGACCATGTACAGGCTTCACAGGTCCATTTCTGGGCTAGACTAATAATGGATCGGTGCCTGTTTTCATTCATTAATTGATATGAAAATCTCTTTTGACCTTCGGATCTGACGGCTATTTTGGCACGATTGTATTCATAAAACATTCCCTGTAAAATATGTCTATAGCATCTTTTTTTTTTTGAACTTCTCTTTGTGTCATTCCTTGTTATTCCTCCTAGAAATGTAGGAATAAATTGACAACTGGTTATTACCATTCCACTTGTGTTAGTCATGTCAACCAACATTTAAGGAGCTTAGGCCAAGGTCCTATGTGGAGATTTTCTGCTCCTTTATTCTAGATCAGTTTTGCAATTAGGCCCCCACCCCCACTAGCATATTTGGGGCTGTGTGCTAATCTACAGATAGCACCCAGCTCCATTATAGGTCCATAAGGCTATACACATTGATATATTTCACACTGACCAATGGTCCTAAAAAAACTCATTGCATGTCCTATTCCTGTCTGTATGATGGAGGAGAAATAAGACATGTCAAAGTGCTGTGTCCTCTGCGCATTCACAGCTAGTGTGCATGTAACCGATGGGGGTGGATGCTCCTGCATCAGTTCCATATGGACTCGGCCCCTGAAGAGTATAGGAGCTAAAGGTGGATTTGGAGAACTTGGCTGGATCTCTAAAAGGTGTCCACGCCCTTGTGTCATTGTGGAATGTTCATACTACAGACTGAGGCCTCTTCCAGCATCGGCTCTGATTTGGACAAATATCCATGTGGCACTGTATACATGGTAACAACGGTTAACTTTATTCACACTGGTGTATAATTCTTCAGCAGAACCAGAACCCACGTCTTGTAAAAAGGTGCAAACTGACAGCAAAAGTGGTGCAACAGGTTGATAAGAATAACAGTCTCTGCCGGTGAGGGCAGATCTCAAGTGTCTCTTAGTCATTGAAGTTAAGAGTCTCTGTAATATCTTTGTTCTGAGATCCCGGTGTTTAACTCTACTTACAAGCGCTGCGGAATAAGTTGGCGCTATACAAATAAAGATTATTATTACTTACAGTAGTCTCTTAATAGGAAAGCAATGGAGCCCGCCGAGATGTCCTCCTGGGAACAGCTTCACGATTAGGAAGCCCAAGGCTTTACTTGGAGACAAAACTGGGTACCGGTGCTGACTAGATTCTAAACAAGGTTATCTGGCGTAATACCACCGACTCCTCGGAAATAAACCGGTATCACCCAGCCATGTGTGCGTCCTCCGGAGGAAGGCAGCACGGCAAGTCTAACTTCTTCACTGCTCAATCCGGTATTAACTTAAGTTGGCGTGATTTCCTGTTCCCGTTGGGGCTGAGCGAACAGAAAAAAAATCATATAACGCTTCGGTAAGGGGAGAGGATGACAGAGACGTCACCCCCTTACACGCACCTAGCCTAAAACTGTAGTTGGCTGCCATAATCACGGCATAAACTATCCATTTTCAGGTGTCTCTGTTCTTCAATAGCATCTTATAATTACACATTTCTGCAAAAATCAGCTGACTATACAAAGTTGAATGCAACAAACAGCAATAAAAGTAATATGCACACATGCCAATATGCAGTGATTAACTAGACAGCGTTATATGCAGCAATGTAGAAGATTTATTACTGCAAATCTGCTGATCAGTACCGAAGGTGGGACATTTCAGATGCCACGAGGAATTGAGGGATTTGGGTAAAAAAACTAAAGTATGCAAATACTAAAGCAATCAATTTTCATTGAATTCTATGGAAACAGAATGGATCGTAATCATTATAAATTCAACACTTGTGTCTGTACTGTATTTACCAGAAGAATGGACTGTCTGTGTGATGGAAGTAGAGGAGATGAATGTCTTCATTTGAAGACAATGGCTGGCAAGCTTTGAAATGCAGAGGCCCATATTAAGAGCATCATGAAGATTGGCCTGATGTAGGTGTTTCCTGCCCTGCGCATTGTATTCGAATCCAGTTTATGTAGACGACTGAGATCGACTCCTGTCACATGAAAGGACACTATAAATGGCGTGAAATGTTGGAAGTTCCTGTTACAAATTTGCTTTGGGCCCCCGGGAGCTTGAAGCACTGTCAACATGGACAGCATAACTTTGGGATACACTGCACCTTCTTTATAAATGTGGTCTCATTACTGTATTGTATCTGTACGAAGAGGTTAGAGGTCTATGTAGAGGCCGCCATATATATTGAATAACAGTTGTCTGCTCCCACCAATTTCAGCAGGACCAGGCAGATCCCATATTTGATAGGGAAAAAAAGATTGGGCATGTGGAATTTCAACGTCCCTGTCAAGGCACCACTAGGCTCCAGACACATGTGTGGGCCCCGATGTGACCTCATGGCATCAGCGCTGGACCATGTGACTCACCTGATGACGCATGCGCAGTGTCATTTGGTGCTGAACACATCTCCCTTCTGTTTCCTAACTAATTGGCTGGCTGGGCTGTCCTAGCCAGCCTATCAGTGGTTCATTTGGGGTATTTAATTGTAGATATACTTTTGTTATACATTTGTATACTGGTCCTGTGTGCTTTAGTGTGATTTTGCCTTGGAGCTTTGTCATACTCCATCCCTAGTTCCTTTTTATAAGTCTTACCTGTCTCGTCCTGTCCTTGTTCTTTTCCTCCATATTATATCAAGGAATGGTTAGGAAATCTAGCTAGGTTCCAGCCATGGGGTCGCTTATTTTGAGGCAGGCGCTCACTCTGTTGTCAGGATCAGTCAGGGCAGATCCAGGGAAAGAACCTAAGACTTGTTTCCATTTATACCCCTTGTGCTTTATCCTATCCTGCACTTGAACTCTGAACCAGTTAGCTAGTATTGCAGACAGGGCTATACAGATATGATAGCCCAATTCTTTTCTTACCCCTGAAGATAAGTCAACACCAAAGCTGTCTGGCTGCAACTTCCTCCACTCTCCTCATGGAAAACAAATGAATACTTGGTTGATCCAGGAGTTTATGTGTTTTGGTTAGTTGGAAGAAATAGCTGTTGGCCAATAGCTATCAAAGGTGTATGGGCATCTTAGGAGTTGAGAGGCTATATGCGTCTTTTTTGGGTGGAAGTAAAAATTATGGCCAAGTGTTTCTCTGTTCGTTCGTCGGTTGATTAGCTTGTTTATGCTCGCTAATGGGTGGTACATCTTCTCATGTGAACGTGGAGATGTACAGCCAGCCTATGGGAACGAACTATCGTATAACAATTATTTGTCCCCATAAGCCTATTTTCGGCCCATGTAAAAAAATTGAAGCAAGCGCCAATCAACATGCATATTGACCAGCACTCTTTACATCAGCTCAAATTTGCCCCATGGAAAAGGACCGAAAGAAGTATAAAGGTTGCATTTTATATGAAATTGTTACTAGATTTGTCATTGGAACTATAAGACATTCTTATGTTGCTTGGGTAGTGATTTATATCATGGATATTTTTTTAGGTGATGGGCAAACTTCAAATAACCTTTCCACCAAAAGCAGAATGGAATCCGTTCCCTCAGAGCTTTGTTGTTGGTAGAGTCAGAAAAAAGAGAAAGGTACTAAACTCTAAAAATGAAAGGATGAAAGAGACTCCTAGGAAGTCGGCTGCAGGGTTTGTACTATAGGAGCATGTGTCCCCAGCAGGGGGAACTTACATAGACACACAGAGACCTCTTGGAATTAGGACTGAACCTGAGGCTGGAACCTGCCCAACTTCTCCATGTCAAAGACCCATCAGGACATGGAAGGTGGTTTCACCCAAGAATCAGCAAAGATCAGAGTCACTTCCCAAACTTTCTTGAGGTCATGGTAGGTTCACACAGAGGTCTGTCTTCTTGTCTTCCCTGTCAATCAGTGGAATAATTTAGACTCCCTGTCAGCTACCTTGATCAATGACCTCATGAAGAAGCTGGGAAGCCAGAATTTTATTGCCCCTCCAAGGTTTTTTTTTGTTCTGTCACCATATCTTCTTTACACATCTTCAGAAGGCCTGTCCACCTCTTAGATCCATCACTATTTAAGATGGGATTCCAAAAGGAAACCCCTTACTGTGCAAATGCTTTGGAGGAGTCGTAAAAAACGATGATATATCAGCATAAATCTGGGTCACTCTGCTCTCTTGTCTCTATTGCAAAAGTTCATTCCATTGTCTCTGACTTTTCCAGATTGCTGACACATGAATACAGTTACGATGACCTCCAGGACTTTAGAGCATTTTCTAGGTTTCAAAATTATTTTCAGACCTTGAGCAAAGTGATGGGCTCTTGCATTTTACTAAGGGTCCTTCCATACTGTCCTATGGCTATCTATGGAACGGACACGTCTTTACTTTTAAAAAAAAAAAAAACACAGATAAAAGCGTAACATTTAATTGACCCATAGGCTATAGTGGGTTAAACATGGTCAAATAATGCATACATTTCACTATGTTTAGCAAGACATAGGTTTTCGTGCATTTTTTTGGTGTTGGATTGGAACGTGTAGCCTACTACGCTTTTCTGTGCCACAAAATAAATGTATGGAAGTGTATGCTTTTTTTTAAACATTGCAGTCAATGGTAAATGGATGGAAATATATGGCTGTACATTACCATACCCTTAAGGCCCTTTTACATGTCTGTTCAGAGACTGCGTGAGCGCTGACATCACCGCTAAGGTCGTCAGCGCTCGTGCAGAGCATTTAAAATGACAGACTTGCCGCTGGATCGCTGGCCACTCGTCTGCTTCTCTCTCAGCGCTTCACCTCCTGTGGGAAGTGCTGAGCGGGGAGCGTTTACACAGGATGCAATAAAACCCGCAGCCACGGTCCCGTACATTGAAATGGCTAAATGTATACATTTTTTGTGATGTGTAAAAAATGTATCAAAACAGATCAAAGCACATAAAAGCATACACCACACATCTCATTTAAAAACGTAAATTCTTAAAAATGCATGTGGTTTTACACATTTTTTCACGTATGTTTCTTGCGTATGTGAAAGTACCCGAGTGGACGGACCCTCATTTAAAAATCATTGACATAAGCCTTCTGTAATAACCATCAGCAGCATATTTGGTTACTGCTAAAAACCTTCACTAGGGCTGCAACAAAAGTTACCCGCACCATGTCAAAAGCAACGGGACGCATGAATCGGCTTAGAAATATGTGATGTCAATGCCAGAGGTGAAACTTGAAGCTCCTGGGCCCCAATACAAAACTTGTAACAGGGCCCCCAACTATAATCCTTTATTCATAGTACTGGGCTCCCTATATGGAGAAGAGAGGCCTTATGGGCCCCTAAGGCTCCTGGGCCCGGGTGCAACCACATCCCCTGCATCCCCTATAGTTTCACCAGTGGTTTATGCTATAATCCATGTAAATCTGTGCACCTGATATAATACATATGTGCATAGGTTGCCAGTAGAGATGAGCGAACATACTCGTTTAGGGCGTTTTTGCACTCGAGCACCGCTTTTTCCGAGTAACCGACTACTCGGGCGAAAAGATTCGGGGGGCGCCGGGCGAGAGCGGGGGGTTGCAGAGGGGAATGGGGGACCCCCCGCTCCACCACCCCCCCCCCCCCGAATCTTTTCATCCGAGTAGTTGGTTACTCGGAAAAAGCGGTGCTCGAGTGCAAAAACGCCCTAAACGAGTACGTTCGCTCATCTCTAGTTGCCAGCTTTGCTATGCAGGTGTATAGGGCATGTGTGATGTTTTTGAAAAATTACATACCCAACATTTGCAAGAAAAGAGAAAAAAAAACACATGATAGCATCACGTAATGCCAGCCTTAGCCCAAATAACATTAATAATTGGTACCACCAACTCTTCAAAGTATATGTTAAAAAAATTTCTTTTACTCCATCCATTAAAAACCATTGGATTGGCTGTATACGGGTTTTAAAAATTCCGCAGGGCACAGACCGAGTACCAATCATAGTAATCAGAACGTGAGCAAATATAACTATTGAGGGTTGGGAGATGCACAACTGGTCCTACTGCTCTACCGTAGTAGTTAATTGTCCCAGACTTATTGATGATAGTCCCTCTAGGAGAGTCATGTGAGTTGTCTCTGTCCCCTCGGGCCTTTTACATGGAACCATTATCGTTAAATAATTGTTGAATTGTGCAAAAATAAATGATAGTAATTCAGTATAAACATGGCTAATGATTGAATGATGATCGGTAATTGTTTGCTTATTGTTTGTTGTTTATTTTATGCAAATTATATTGTTTATTGTTTTGCCAGTCAGGGTGTGTAAAAGGCGTTTAGTTGTTGGCAGACCATTTCCAGAGCCCCCTGACAGACCTACAATGGCCCAAATGAGCCACGATAAAAAAATGACGAAGAACTCTAAACGACTATCTGCCCATGTAAATGGAGGTTGTTTGACAGCAAACGACTCATTCGCTTGTTTCAACGACTAATTACTCTGCGTAAAAAGAACTGTTTTTAATGTTTTAAATACCATGAATCACAAAGGTTCTTGCACACAACCTGTAATGTGACTTGTACACGCAACTAAGGGCTCGTTCACACAAACGTGGTTTTAGCGCATTATAGGCACGTGTAAAGATCGCGTCTAATAGAACCAATGGAAACGGTCTTATGGAAACGATCACTCAATGGAATTTTAGGCCACAAAAAGCCTGCACCTAACAAAGATAGAACATACGTGTGCAAGGGTCATATCTACGGTCTGTGCTGCGAGAAAAGATGGGACCTGATCTATCATTGGTGCGTCCTGCGCAGGAGTTTCCATAGACTCCTATGGGAGCTGGATAACACGCACCATGCAGCTCCCGATTGTGTGAGCAGACAATTAAACTGCTAATTAAACTCAAGACTTAACTGCTGGAAATCGCCCGTTCACGCTATTTTCTCCCAAGCGGTATGCAATTTTTTTTTTTGCGATGCCATTAGAGCGTGAAAAGCACGCTCGTGTGAACGAGTCCTAAAGTTTACTGGGTATACACCAGTAGTTTTCTTCTTCTGCTTTTTCTTTTATTGGTAAGAGATGAATTGTAAAACTTCATGTTTTCAGGAGCTAGCATGAAAGTTGGTAAAACAGCGCCATCTAGGAAAAAATAGATTTGAAAAAGCTTTGCATTTAGAATAGATAGCATTTCGCTGCTTCAGGGGCAATGTCATATTACATGACAGTCATTCAGATGAATGGTTGTCCTGTAATACAAAGACGGCTCAAAGTCCAGAACAAGAGCCATTCTTAAGGTCCTTTTACACGGGCAATGATCAGGCCTGAATGTTCATCTAAAGACTTATTTTCCCCAACAATTGGGCTGTGTAAAGGGACCAACAATAAGCCGAAGAATGAGTGAATGCTTGATCGTCAGCTGATGGTTCAGTTTGAGCAAGCATTAAAATGCTTACTAATCGGCGGTGCATCTACCCATGCGGACAGAATTGGGATGAACACTCATGCTAGCAATTGTTTGACCCCATAAGCCGATCCTTGGTCCATGTAAAAGAAAATGAAACAAACACCGAGTGACATGATTGACTTATAACAATAATCATTCGGTCTTAACGCGAGCCAAGGACTGAACGACGAAGGAGAATCATTCAGTCTTTGTCATTCATTTTATGCAGGCCTAATAACCATCGTTGGCTCGTTCACTTATTGTTCGGTTTATGCAGAGCTCCTTCACTCTTTCACATTCGCTAATACAGGGAATGTAAAAGACTGAGCGATTCTTGTTTGAACCAGCCAATGATGTATCTACCTGCCTAAATGGGCTGCCCGAGTGCGAACGAGCTGTCAATGATGTCACTCGCTCATTCAATCGGCTCTTCTAAAAGGACCCTTAACCCGATGCGTGTGCCATGCTACCAGGGTGGTTTATTTCCACTTTGAATTACTTTACAATGGCTTTTCTTGAGTTGAGATAAGAGAAAAATAACTTTTTACTAGGTTCTGCGCCATGCTATCACAATCAAGGTAAAAAATGCTGCAACGGGCTTGTCTAAAAGTATTTTCGAGAGCCTCTCTCTTCCACACCATAGAGATGGGGCCCCACTCTATGATATCCAAATGCCCTAATATTGGATATGAATAGAGGTTATGTTCTTGGCACACCCCATTAAGGAGGCGCTCTCCCCTTTGAAGCAAGGGCGAGTACCTCCGTAGCACCGTTGTGTTCCAGAGCACCTATGGCTCTCCAGTATAGAAGGACTCCATTTGGCAGGCTATAGGCTCCACCCAGGGGCGTAACTAAAGGCTCAAGGGCCCTGATGCAAAACGTGAGCTGGGGCCCCCCTCTCTATCTGTATCTGTACCCGTACCCATACCTAAACCATGCTGCACTGAGACATAACTTGAAGCTTCTGGGCCCCAATGCAGAACTGGTAACAGGGCCCCCAACTATAATGCTTTATTCATAGTACTAGGCTCCCTATATGGAGAAGAGAGGCCTTATGGGCCCCCTAAGACTCCTGGGCCCGGGTGCAACCGCATTCCCTGCACCCTCTATAGTTACGCCCCTGGCTCTACCACTTTCTACAGAGATATTCCTAATGGAAACGCAGATCATCCCATCATCACAGTCTTTGCTTTTCAGCACGTAGCTCCAAGCTTGCATTAGACATCAATTTATCAGTTTCCAAAAATGTCACTAGCTGTCACAACTCCATATTTAGCCTGAAAAATCCAAGCGAAAGCAGTTGTGTTGGCGCTATCTGTGTGACAGTAAAGCACGGTGCCACTATCGGCTTCCTGCCTCCGTACTGAACATAGAGCTCTCAGTCTGTTCCCCTCACAGCGCCGTGTGTGCGCAGAAAGAATTTGCTTAATCATAAACAGCTTGCCTCTGAAAGCAGCCAAGAGAAATATCATTTCGATTAGATGTTTATAAAAATGCTATTGTACGCCGCGTATATTAATCATGTTGTTAGGTAAGCACAGTGACAGTTTTATGGCAGGTTTGAAGCGAGTCTGTCACTAACGCTTTCTGGATTATAATGCTTTCTTGCAGTTTTGATTCATTAGCTCAGATCCCTAATAGAATTAGTGCTTTCATTTCCTTTGGTTATTTGACATCTTCAATAGAATTCTTTTTTCTTTTTATCCTTTTTGTTGCCTCGACATGTTACCGTCTCTGTAAAAGCACTTTCAATATTTCATGGGGAGATTTAAAGCACTGAGCGAATTCTTTGTGTGGTCTAGAAAAGAAAAAAAAAAAGGCCACCGTTTGACTAACCACGGGTGCCAAGGACCGTCCCGCTAAATTAACCTCTTCTTAATTCTCCAAAAGCGGGGTACAATCTTGTTAGTTCCTAATTGGGGCTGCTGATAGCAGATGATCATTAAAGTTTGCGTAAAGGATAAGACCCCATTTACACTGAAAGATGATTGCTCAAAAATCACTCAAACGACAGTTTGAGTGACAGTTTTGAGCAATCATCTTTGCATAGTCTACAGTAGCTAAGTAGCTACTTAAGAGCTATGCAGGCGGAGCGGGACACCCCCGCTATCGCTTGGCGAACAATACAGCTGTTTTGCATAAGCAAACAGCTGCATTGTTCTCCACGCTTACAGCTCGTGTCCTGCTGTGAATTACCAGTGGCACATAAGCTGAAAGAGTGTTATCAACGCTGCCGACTGTGATAACAGCCTGAACTGCTGATCAGAGTTCATCGCTCAATTCTAGAAAACTAGAATTGAGCGAGGAACGAATCGTGCACGAAAACTGCACGATGTCCGTGCATTTAGATGCAACAGTTATTGCTCAAAAGATGGCTTTGAGCGAATTTTGAGCGAGAATCATTGTGTCTACATGGATCTTAAATGTCCCCATAATGAAAGTGTCACACGTGTTGTTTGTTATAGTGACATTGAATCTTATCTACACTTGTTTTGCAATTTAATGTAGTATATTGTACCGTATTATCAGCCTTTTCATGCTGGAAAGAGACTGGCTGTAGTATAAATAATGGACAGTTTATTAGAGACACGCATTTAGTAGCTAATTGGACTTCCTTAGGCCTTTGGAACCACAAGTCCCGAGGGGTGGTAGAAAACATTCCTCATGCCATTACTCCACCTCCACCAACTCAAACTGTTGACTCATAACAGGAAGGGCTCATTGATTCATGCTAATTATGCCAAATTCTGACCCTTCCATCAGAAGTTACAACAGAAGTTTGGATTCATCTGACCAGGCAATGTTTTCTAATGTTCCATCAACTAATTTGTGTGTGCTTTTGCCCCCTAGGCAATGCTGTGAGAACTGTGTAATGCTGCACAGCCCCCTGCTAATATTCTGTAGACCTTAGAGCAGAAACATAATGGGGGGTTGGAGTCAAAATACCTTTATACAGGTGCTAATTTTTAGATCCAGATACTCCACCTCCCAGGCCCCCATGGCAGTAGGGTTCACCTCACCACCATTCACAGATGTGCAGATGAATGGATCAAACAGATATAGGCATATAATATTGTTAAAGATTATAGCCACTCCTTTTGTTTCCTACTTGTATAACTCCCAACACTTCTCAAGTATTGTTTCTATTCCTAGAGACACGGTCTAGTAAATGGCCAAGCATCTTAGGATTTGTGTCCCACATGCAAGCTGTGGTAAGTCATACTGACTTGGCTATGTCTTCAGCGTGCAACAGTTTTTAATCATGCTGGGGCTAGTCACCGCTGCAACGTGTCAGTTTTGACCCCTCCCCGCTGCAATGCTGCGCACGTCAACGGTAGTTTGTGGCTGGCTTGGCAGGGGAGAGAGAGAACTAAAAAAAAGCTCGGCAAACAGCGGCTCCCATACAAAAATGCTCGAGTCTCCCATTGAAGTCAATGGGGTTCGTTAGTCGAATAGAGCTCTCGAATTTTACAAAAAGCTCGACTCAAATAACAAAGACCCGAGCATTTGCGTACTCGCTCATCTCTAGTTAACATTATCTTAAATATTCCAAAGAAGGACTTATAGTTCTGAGGTTGAATCCAGTTATTCCTACCCAATGTCTATATTTACAGGGTAATTATAACTGGTGGCCAAACAATGTCTAGATGGTACTTATGGCTATTGGCTGACATGATGGTTTTGGTAGGGACAAGCCATAAATGTACATTTTCGCTCAAGCTTTTAGGCTTGTCCAAGTTTATATTTCTATTCTCCAACGTACTTTTGGACATTCATCATCCAAAATGTCATAAAAAGAATGACGAATTTACAAGAAGTCATAGCACAAATATCCATTCATAAACCTAACATAAACAGAGAGAGATGCCAACACAGAATGAATAGACCCAAGATGTAATGTTGAGTAAATTAAGTTATGTGGGGATGACAAACTCATATAGACTCTATTCTGTAGTAGAACAAGCACTGCCCAGTGACCATCTGTGATCTCTGGTCAGTTGGGTGACCTTTACACCATTGACCCCGTCTACCACTTGTAGGTCCTTTCCTGTTGATTGTATTCAATTGGCTCTACTGTTTCTTATCTAAAATCTACAATTGTGTAACAATAAAAGCTGAACACTTCAATAACTACCCAGGGGCTGCAATTTCTTTGTTTTGTAGTACTGTTATATTTGACTGTTAAAAGGTTGCTGTATATGGGAGACAATGAATAAAAATACAGAATGATCACACCTGTTTGGGTCAGTAGAACTATGAGTGGTCCAGGTCTTGGTTTAGACTAGATTTGGAAACAAAAATTTTAGACACGTATCAGATCAATGTTAATATCTGTATGTACACTTTATTTGGGAACCCCCATCTAATTGTGCTTTGGATCTTCTTTGACCTTCACAACCACAGTAATTCATTGTGACATAGATTCTAATGGGTGTTGAAATTGTTCTGTTGAAATATCGGTCCATGTGGACTGAAAGCTTCTTGCAGTTGCTTCCAATCAGATGGAGGTACTGACATGTTCTGATCAGTTAAAAGGGTTCATCAATTCATGCAGCTTGCACTAAATTTTGACCCTCCCACCTACATGATGCAACACAAATCTGGATTCTGACCAAGTGATGGTCTTCCACTGCTCAGTTATTCAATATTTGCTCTCTGGAGTCTTCCCTTTCTATTCTTCTTAGATGGCAATAGCACTTGGACTAGGCGTCGGCTGTTATAGCCTATCCTTGTTATAGAATGACGAGATGTGCATTTGGTCACATTAGCTAGAGCACCAATATTGTATTCGGCTACAATTTGTTTCACCGAGCACCACCTGTTTGTCACCGTGATTCTTGACATCATTCTTTGATGCCATTCATGGACAGTTGTTTCTGTCCATAGGATCCTTTTTTGCTGGGTCTTTTTCTTCAAACACACCATTCTCTGTATTTTTTTTTCACACCACAGACATGCAATTAAGCATGGCCATGGCCTAAAACGCTCAGCAGTCTACACGAAGTCATGAAAGTCTCATGGCAATTTTTGCACATTTGTTTGCAAGACAGCCCACAACTTCCTGGCTAAAAGTAGGATTCTAGAGAAAATGACACTTATGAGGTCATTATAAGAGGAAACAGGGGGGGGGGGGGGTGGCAAGAATAGTCGGCAACGGCCAGAGCTGCCAAAATTCACTCCAGATCTATAATTATTTGCAGCATTTTACCAAATTGGTAGGGACATAAAATTGGTTAGCATCTATATGTCTTGTCATGCGGAATTAGGACGTTTTGGAATCCTAACTTTACTTCGCCTTCCCTACTCATTACTGAATAGAATGACTTTATTTTTATTGCCCTTGTCAATATATCCTTCATAGCTTTGTGGAAACCTTTACATGACCTCCTGGCCTGGTCTGTACAACAAACATTATATTAAACTAGCTCTAACTGAGCTGTTCCTTGTAATCTAGAGGCATCTGTTCGGTTTTACAGCATCTGTAAAAACTGTGAGTCCTGGGAATACCACTTCTGACTTTGGTGCCATTCAAGCAAAAGAGGAAATCTAGTATGGGGGGTTGGGGGGGGGGGGGGCGATCTGGAATTCGGAGGCGTTTAGGAGAACTGCAAATATTTTACATAAACCTGTTAACTTGTACAAGGCATGGAAGGGACTTCAAAGAGGTAATAGAAAGCAGCTGTGTCAACCAAATGATCTGTTTGGGCCAGTTTGAGATATTAGCTGCAAGTTTGCCTATTTAAACGGAGCAGTAAATTATAACATAATTCACATTTCAGAGTGGAGTTTGGTGGGGAAGTTCTTAAAGGCGCAGTGCTGCTCTGTAGGGTCGGCTGATACATGGAATGAAATTCTGCACAGAACGCTTTGTAAAAAACTTTTGCCGTAAAGTTTAGGCGGCTTTTACAATCCTAATCCGTGAAGTTCTGTTTATAGATTGTTCCAGTATAAATTATGGAAATGTTTGTTAAGTATACATGAGGAAAGATTAGCACATAGGGAGAATGCCGCGGACTTCTGCCACAGCTGTTACTGCTGTGGCAGGAGTTTCCTTCATCCCCGCGGGGACTGGAATGAATAGCTAGGGGCTATGTGTCATTGGCTGAGCGCTCAGCCAATAGCTAAGCAGGAGCTGCTATTGGCTGAGCCCTCAGCCAATCTGCACAGCCCTTTCAGGAGGCGAGGATTTTTAAATCCCCGACTGCTGAAAGAGCTTAATAGCAGTGCAGGGGAGCCACCAGGAGGACACGTCTGAGCGCCGGAGAGGTGAGTACATTTTTTATTTTTTTTTTACACATTTTTTGCTGATTATCGGGGAAGGGCTTATATTTCAAGCCCTTCCCTGGTAATCTTTCCACGGGGTTTGGCAGAAACCATTGCTTTCAATGGGATCGGCAGCAGTGCCAATCCCATTGAAAGCAATGGGATAGAATGTCGGGGACTTCTGCCACAGCTGTGACAGCTGTGGCAGAGGATTCCTTCATCCCCGCAGTCCCCGCGGGGTTGAAGGAAACTCCAGCCACAGCTGTCACAGCTGTCACAGCTGTGGCAGAAGTCCCCGGCATTCTGCATCTCTTTTCAATGGGGCCAGCGCTGCTGCCGCTGGCCCCATTGAAAAGACTGGCGATATCCCGGCGTGATGCTGGCTTTTTTCTCGCACTGCGCTGCGAGACTTTAACTTTACTCTCGCAGCGCAGTGGAGATAAAAACGCCAGTGAGCGTCCACCCTAAGACTGTCTGGATTTGACTACATAAGGCCATTTCATGGGCATACCCGGAAGTGGGTTGGTGTTTCTCTGGTACAACCCCCTCTTCAGAGTTAGTCAACTGGAGTGCATTTGGTCAGGTTTCTTCTTTACGGTTATTGGTTATTTATGGTTGAGCTCCCCTGAGCACCGGTCTGTACATTATTTTTCTTCCTGCCTGGTGTATCATTTGTGAAGACCAATTGGATCCTTGGGTATACCTTGGCACCTTCCTATTTTGATGTCACAGGGTGATAGTGGCTGCTTTTATACTATGATGATTTATTGAAGGCTTCCCTGGACTATGGTGTGGCGGTGCACCACATACCTTTGTAGGTTTCCCCAAGACACTGGATGAACAGGCTTTTTTAGCTATATATCTTAGTTTCATCTTGGAGTGTTGTGTATTTTTTGATTTGGGCTTCTCTTTGCTATTTGTAGTCATCCATGCATAGATATGTAGTGAGAGAGCGCTGCACCACATTCACTGTTTGGTGGATATTTTCTTTATAGTTAAAGGTATTCTATTCCTTATTAAGCCACTAGCACTTTAAATGTTGTGTGAATAACATAGTGTTGAATTGTGCTTCCACGGGTATTGCAAGATTAGAAGAAGTATTGATATAAGACACAACTTGGGCATGTTTTGTGCGTTTTGAGCAAGATAGAGAGTTGCCCGGATATTCTGACTCAGTCGCTGCTCCTAGGACGCACTAGGCCTGCCTAAAAGGAATATTCTGCCCATCATAATACTGAGAGGAGAACGTTGTGGTCCCATTGCTGACCAGAGGTGCACAGTGAGCCACAGCCTGTGAGACCGTGACTACTGCTTTGCATCACGGAATCGGCTTTTACCATCTTTCAAGTCTGTAAGATGCTTCTGTCAATAAAGTTCCTGTTGTTGACAAACAGGTTGCCTTAGAATGTGTTCTTATCCAGTTTGGCCAATCACTTTTCCCCTCCATGTTCACCACTGCGTGGCTGGTAGGCCCTCTGACAGAGACTTTGCCCAGATCCATCTGTGGATGTACTCCATAATTGAGGTGACCCACCACCCAGACTCTTCTATCACCACCCCCTCTATCACACTGCCAGCCCATTTCCGTACCAATCCTTCAGACAGAACACGAGTTTTTAAATCCCACGCATTGCCAATCGGTGGCCTTACCTATACGTTTCTCATCAGAAATGGTCCGGAAAGAAAAAAAAAAAAGAAGGAAAGTCGAAATCTACACAATCTGATTGGGTTACAGCAGATTTACTTTACAGGCTGTGATCCCAACATTTGTTGTTGAAAAGGAGTTAACGGGCTATAGATGTCTATATGTAGAAAGACATAACATTTCCCCCCACGTTCCTGGTGAGGGTTAAAGGTTCGGCTAATGCGCGTGCAATAAAGAGTATTTTAAGGTTGACAGTATCTTGGCAGTTCTGTAGGACTCTTTCCCTCCCCCTTCTCACCCCTCCAACTGCCTTTACTGTACTGAGTCCCTGGCCAGAATTAATAACATTCCTTTCAAAGATTTCCAGAAAGAGACTTTTCTTTTCAGCGGAAAAAAAAATAAAGGGTCGTTTTTAGGGCAGAGTTTTGAAGGACGGGCTGCTTGGAGAGAGGGTAGGAAGGCCTACAACTCGCGAAGGTTTGGCCAACGTGAACACAAGTCAGCTCAGTGATTGAAGCCTTGTTGATTACAATCAATCAAACCGCAGCAGACAGCTGCATAATTTGTAATTTACCTCAAGTGCTTAACCTGACCAAATGCACTCCGGGTGACCCTGTCTCTCCACAGTGACTCCCTGTTTGCCTCCCTCCTGGACATTGACTGATGGAGATCTCTCCCACTATTGGGCCTTTGATAGCCCCCATAACAGGTAAGCAAAGTTCAGAAGTAAAGGAGGCGGTTAGTTTGATTTATACGCAGCCAGGAGAAAGAAGGATGGGGTGAGGAGTGGTAGGAAAAAAAAGGAATATTTCAGTCTGACATCAACCATCTGTACAATCCATCCCTCCTTCCTCTCTCTCCCTTGGGTTTTGCTTTATTGGGAACAGCAGAACACAACCTTTTAAAGGGAATCTGTCTACTCCAAGCCGTGTCTTGGAAGAAAATGTTTTATTGCCTTTTAATAGAGTGTGAAAATGTTCAGATCCGATGAGTCAGCCTTGGCGAGTAAAAGTGACAGCAGTGATTTTTATTAAATGGGTGCAGCACGCCTAAATTTGGTGTGGATGGCGAGTTCCTTCACCGTCAGGTTTTTTTTTTCTTTTTGCTCTTTCTTTTAAAGAAAAAGCTCTTTTAGTTAAAAAAAAATAAAAATCATTTTAATTACATTTTTTTTGTATGTGTGTGTTTCATGCAAACCTCCAGCTCACAGAGTTGGATTGAATTAGGGGATGTTATAAATTAAGATTAATCATGATCCTATTAGAAATTAGCTTTTTTTTTTTTTTTTTTACTTTATATTCTCGGAAATTACTCTAGGACTTTCTTGGATTCTTCTACTTTTTAAAAGCATGTTGTATTAATCATTTTTAAAGGCGACCTACAGCTTGGAAGGATTTTATGCAAAATACTAGAGAACTGCATAAATAGTAATTCCTAGATATATTGTTAGGAAAGGAATCGGTCTTGTAGGTGGTAGGAGGGATCAAAAAATACAGCAGAGCATCATGGGGATTGCCTTCTTGCTGAGTGACTGTTCGTTGCAGTTCACAGGCTGGAAATGGGATGAAGTGTTTCATTTGCTGGTGCAAAGTAAATCCTGGCATTACTTTGACCATTGTAGAACCTTAAAGTGACCTTCTGGTCTCCAGTCAAAATTCTGTCCTGGTACTGGAGGAGGTTATGTTAGCTGTAGTTGTTCTCTTTTGCCAGCCCTCCAATCTGCTGGTTATGGGTCCTGTTTTCGGCCATCCAGCATGTCTACCCCAAATTTCTAACTACCTAATGCACAATGTGTACTGGTCTATGATTGGGCAGCACTGATCACATGAGCAGCTTTTGACAAGCAGGTATAGACTATTTTAAGTGTGGGTATTAGGCGGTCTGAAGACTGTGTCAGCCATTGTGAAACAGGACCCGGAAATGGCGGACTAGAGAACAGTAAAGAAGAGCAACTGAATGCAGTGTACCTGTCTCTGGTCCTGGGAGAGAATTGTATCATAAAACCAGAGGGGTCTTTTAATGTTGTTGATATCAAAAGTTTCTCACAACAATCACAAACATTATAAAGTTGTAGCAATTCTGCTATTGCCTTCCCCAGTCATCATTTTACCCCCCAGCAAGTACTAATTTCACTGGCCTTGGAAGGATGGAAGGCTGAGTCAACCTTCAACGAGCAACTTGAACCACACAGGGATTGAACCCGCAACCTTCAAGTTGTGAGCGAGCGCTTAGGACTGTATTTCTGCTGCCTAAACAATCTGCGCCACACAAGGCTCTAGTTAGCCAGACCTTAATGGGTTCTAAGTGTACATATTGTATAATTAAAAGTTATTCGACTCTTCAATATACTTTGTGTTTAACTTTCTCACCATTTTTAATATAACATCTTGGAAATATTATATTCAGAGGCTGGAAACTTGTCCTGACCTATCCTACTACGTCAGCTCCGTAGCACAGGTCTGCCATATGCATGGGGTCTTAAAGAGTTCTGTGCAGCCATGTTTCATATACATAACCTCCAAAACTTGATACAGGTAAGACCTCATACACACAGAGACTTACAGAGGATGCACAGAGTCCATGTGGCTCCATTTTACCAACCTCTGGGACCTGTGTATGACGCTGTAAGCCACCTCATTGGGAGGTACAGTTTCACCCCACAGACCCCTATGGGCATTGTATTCTGAAGCTGTCCGGAACCAGCATACAGTCATATGCATGAGGTATCTGCGAATACGCCTGTGTTGTGTTGGCTCACGACATGTAACGTACTGATAAATGCTGTTAACCAGGCTGGTGCTTTACATTGTCAACATAATTGGTGACTATAGAGGGTGGAATTATCTTGCGCGCAGTTCTATTAAAGTTAAGTAAATGATTCCAGAGAAGCAATGACAACATATGGTTTTAAACATCACTAATTAATTGGCTGGTTATGTTTTCACACAGAGGAATAGTGTTGTTTTTCTTACATCTGTGATCTCGCGCATTTTGAAATGTCTAATAATCTACAGTAGTGTCATTGTGAATTGCTATTAGTATTCTGTCATCCAAACATGGTGCTAATTAATTAAATAGATTAATAACTAATACGAATCAGGGTATCCGTACACACTGAAGATGATACGCTGTAACCGCAAGAGGATAACCGTTAAATGCCGGGCAGCACCTAGACTTGTCAATTCAAACGATAACAAGTCCAAGTGCCCCCTGCCAATTAACGGTGATGCCCATACGGTTACAGCAGATCATGGATAGCATGTATGGGCACCCAGAAGAACAACAATTAGAAGAATTAAGAATAGTTAAGAATAAAATATACTGCATTAGAAGTTGTACATTAAGGCCGCCTGCAGACGGGCGGAAATTCCCCGGCGGGATTTCCCGCGGAATTTCCGCCCTTGGAAGCTGCCATAGGATTGTGTTAGCAAACGCAATCCTAGGTAGACTGCTGCGGTTTGTCTGTGCGAAATCTCGCTTGGCAAACAAACCGTGGAATGTTCTATGTCTGCAAGGGGCTCGCAGAGCCCTGCACAGAAACATCACTCACCGGCTGCCGGCTCCGGTTTGCGCATGCAACATTCAGAGATGCGGGGCGCGGGTGAGTACGCACTGCTCTCTGCAGGCGCTCGGGTCGGGTCCCGCGGCGAGAATTCTCACTGCCTCATCCAACTCGGCCGTCTGCAGGCGGCCTAAAGCATATCTGTACTTTCAGATGATTGTTCAAGGTAAGCTGCCCTTTGTGAACATAAAGAAAAACACTATATCTGACTACTATATCACTTCTATACAGTATGGCATTTTTCACAATTTTTGCCTCTGCAGGTTGTATCCCCAATTCTCAGTTTACTCTGAGCTGGTGGGTGGAAACTAGCTATTAAGATGTCTTCTGTATACTCTGCATGGAGAAAATAGTAGATTCTGCTCTGTAGCTCTCTGTAACACACACCCATAAATAACTGTATCATGTAGGACAGTATACAGAAGTACTGAGCAGTGCAGATCTGATTCCAGTGCAACGGGACAGTTAATCAGTCACCATTAGCTCCAGCAGCCAAGACTATGAGTCTCTCCGTCTGTAGCAGCTTCTTCCTCTCCCTATCCTCTCCATAGACTTATATGGGCAGAATGAATCGTCATTCCCCTCTTTCACTTATCTGTTTTTTCTCTTTTACTAGAGCTAGACCTCACATGACAACAGGCAGTGGATAGCAAATTAGAAGGAAGGGATACTCCTAGTCACCAGCAGTTTATGGGGCTTTTTTTTTTAAGCACAAAAACATAATTTTAGGTAAATAAAATGATATGTATCATATTAGCACAAGTTTTATCAAAGTAATTGTAGTAAACATTTAAAGGGGTTTTCCAGGAAAAAATGATTAATGACCTATCTTCAAGATAGGTCACTAATAATTAATCACTGCGGACCTGCCACTTGGGATCTCCAGCAATGAGCTGATTGCCTGGCCTGCTGTCAGTACAGCCAGACGGACGTTGTCATACAAGACTGGAGCGGGAGTTCCATAGTTGACTTCACTCCCATTGAAATCAATGGTTACAGAAGTCGGCAACTGCACTTCCGACTCTTCCACGTCCGATACTAGGGTTGAATGCAGAAGCGTAATAGATTTTGCCCAGAAAACCCTTTCATGTACAACATTTTACCATGACATATGTATAAAGGCTGTAGATGGATGGATGGTTGAAATGTGGCTTGATTGTGCATACTTTCGGTGGATTTCCACACTGATAAAAAGCTAAAAAATTGTATCTTGAAAAATCCCATTGGAGAAAAAAGATCTAAAGAGATTTTTGGACATGATGCAGAACTGTAAGTGCACGCCATGGCCTACGCGTCCCAGATTTCTGTAGAAGCAGTGCTTTTTGTTTGTATGGGGACCATAGAGAATACTATTTTCCCTTTTTGCCTATATAGCCCCAACATATTCCGAGATGGTGATCACGTACGTCGGTTCCTGTCCCCAATGAGGCCTTCCATCTAATTTCTCTATTTGAAGCATTTCTCCATTATTTCTCACCATGTGAACGTAACTTATTGATAAATTGAGGCCTGTTAGGTCAGGACCCCCGAAGGCTGGAGTGGCATTGTAAGCGTTGGCCTGTGGTGCCCCCGTGGTCTGTGTGTGCTCCATCCACCTATTGTATTTCCACTGTATCCTTGTGTGTGATGTGTAAAGTGCTGAGCACCAAGCTGCTAATAATAAACAGGATCTCAGACTTGAACCAGCAGCCGGCGGGGGTCCGCTGTGATCCTGTCTGTGTCATTAATCACAGGCTGGCTGTGTAGGATGGACACCTGCCTGTCTAAGCCTGGGCCTCCCGCTGAGAGCTTTGATGTGGCTCTGTGAGAGAGTGAGGCCTGTTCTGATGTGTCTCTTGCTCTGTCCTTTGTGTAGGCGGAGAGGCAGGGAAAACAGCCCTCCTTCCCTCAAATAATCTGTTTCTGCGAGTTCAGTCGGGGGCCAGAGGTCAAGCTGCGTTTGGAAAGAGACAGAGAGATTTAGCAAAAGGCTTGGAGGCATTGGAAGCATTCACTCATGCAATCCTAACTGCTTATGCTCTATGTTACATTCAGATGGGTTCAGTTCAGTTATAGGCTGTCGTCTACGTAGCGCCCGTATATTCGGCAGCGCTCTACCCAGATCTCATTTTTTTTGCCGATTGCGTAAAGCCTCGTTCACACAAGCATAATCCGCATTGGAAAAGTCAGAGGCCGATCTGTCGCGTTATAAAATGACATGGATCCACAAATGGATTTAGCCCCGTTCGATGGGGCAAATCCACATACAGGGTGGGAAACCACGCCACGAACTGACACGTCAATCCTAGTTTTTTACACTATGCAAATTTAAAATCTGTACTTGGAAAAATCTGTGCTGTGTGAACCCATTGAACAGAACGGAATGTTAAAACCAAGTGGATTCTGACGCAGAATCTTGTGTGTAGCCTACAGACGGTGTATGAGTAAGGAGACTAATGCTGGCTTAGATCAAATGGCAGCCTGTGCTGTGTGGAATTTTTTTTCTTCCCCTCCCATTCTCACGGTTGTAACACAAAGAGATATATATTGATATATTGCACTAATAGGTAGCCTACCTGTATTCTGCTTGTGCAGAAAGCAGCACGATTGCATCAATCCAGAACAGCTCAGTGAATACTGTACCAGTACCAGGATCATAACATAAATAGAGCACTTGAACCAAGCTCATAACATGAATACAGCACCTCAACCAAGCCTATAGCATGAATACAGCACCCGAACCAACCTTATAACATGCATACAGCACCTGAACCTAGCTCATAACATAAATATAGCACCTCAACCAAGCTCATAACTAGAGATGAGCGAACGTACTCGTTTCGAGTAATTACTCGATCGAGCACCGCAATTTTCGAGTACTTCAGTACTCGGGTGAAAAGATTCGGGGGGCACCGGGGGACGGGGGGAGGCGTGGCGGCGCGGGGGGTAGCAGCGGGGAACAGGGGGGAGCCCTCTCTCTCTCCCTCTCCCCCCCACTCCCCGCTGCAACCCCCCACTCACCCATGGCGCCCCCCGAATTTTTTCACCCGAGTACGGAAGTACTCGAACATCGCGGTATTCGGGCAAAAAAGGGGCGTGGCCGAGTAGGTTCGCTCATCTCTACTCATAACATGAATACAGCACCCGAACCAAGCTCATAACATAAATACAGCACCTGAACCAAGCTCATTACATGAATACAGCACCCGAACCAACCTTATAAAATGAATACAGCACCTGAACCTAGGTCATAACATAAATACAGCACCTCAACCAAGCTCATAACATGAATACAGCACCCGAACCAACCTTATAAAATGAATACAGCACCTGTATCTAGCTCATAATATGAATACAGCACCTGAACCAAGCTCATATCATGAATACAGCACCCGAACCAACCTTATAAAATAAATACAGCACCTGTACCTAGCTCATAACATGAATACAGCACCTGAACCAAGCTCATAGCATGGATACAGCAACCGAACCAACCTTGTAAAATGAATACAGCACCTAGCTCATAACATGAATACAACACCTGAAGCAAACTCAGCATAAATAAAGCACCCAAACCAAGCTCATAACATAAATACAGCCCCGGACCAAGCTCATAACATGAATACAGCACCCGAACCAAGCTCATAATATAAATACAGCACCTGAACCAAGCTCATAACATTAATACAGCACCCGAACCAAGCTTATAACATGAATACAGCACCCAAACCAAGCTCATAACATAAATACAGCACCTGAACCAAGCTCATAACATGAATACAGCACCCAAACCAACCTTATAAAATGAATACAGCACCTGTACCTAGCTCATAACATGAATACAGCACCTGAACCAAGCTCATAGCATGAATACAGCACCCAAACCAACCATATAACATGAATACAGCACCCGAACCAACCTTATAACATGCATACAGCACCTGAACCTAGCTCATAACATAAATATAGCACCTCAACCAAGCTCATAACTAGAGATGAGCGAACGTACTCGTTTCGAGTAATTACTCGATCGAGCACCGCGATTTTCGAGTACTTCAGTACTCGGGTGAAAAGATTCGGGGGGCGCCGGGGGACGGGGGGAGGCGTGGCGGCACGGGGGGTAGCAGCGGGGAACAGGGGGGAGCCCTCTCTCTCTCCCTCTCCCCCCCCACTCCCCGCTGCAACCCCCCACTCACCCATGGCGCCCCCCGAATTTTTTCGCCCGAGTACGGAAGTACTCGAAAATCGCGGTATTCGGTCAAAAAAGGGGCGTGGCCGAGTAGGTTCGCTCATCTCTACTCATAACATGAATACAGCACCCGAACCAAGCTCATAACATAAATACAGCACCTGAACCAAGCTCATTACATGAATACAGCACCCGAACCAACCTTATAAAATGAATACAGCACCTGAACCTAGGTCATAACATGAATACAGCACCCGAACCAACCTTATAAAATGAATACAGCACCTGTATTTAGCTCATAATATGAATACAGCACCTGAACCAAGCTCATATCATGAATACAGCACCCGAACCAACCTTATAAAATAAATACAGCACCTGTACCTAGCTCATAACATGAATACAGCACCTGAACCAAGCTCATAGCATGAATACAGCAACCGAACCAACCTTGTAAAATGAATACAGCACCTAGCTCATAACATGAATACAACACCTGAAGCAAACTCAGCATAAATAAAGCACCCAAACCAAGCTCATAACATAAATACAGCCCCGGACCAAGCTCATAACATGAATACAGCACCCGAACCAAGCTCATAATATAAATACAGCACCTGAACCAAGCTCATAACATTAATACAGCACCCGAACCAAGCTTATAACATGAATACAGCACCCAAACCAAGCTCATAACATAAATACAGCACCTGAACCAAGCTCATAACATGAATACAGCACCCAAACCAACCTTATAAAATGAATACAGCACCTGTACCTAGCTCATAACATGAATACAGCACCTGAACCAAGCTCATAGCATGAATACAGCACCCAAACCAACCATATAACATGAATACAGCACCCGAACCAAGCTTATAACATGAATACAGCACCTAGCTCATAACATGAATACAACACCTGAAGCAAGCTCATAGCATTAATACAGGATCCAAACCAAGCTCATAACATAAATACAGCCCCTGAACCAAGCTCATAACATGAATACAGCACCTGAACCAAACTTATAACATGAATACAGCACCCGAACCAAGCTCATAACATGAATACAGTACCCGAACCAAGATCATAACATAAATACAGCACCTGAACCAAGCTCATAACATGAATACAGCACCTGAATCAAGCTTATAACATGAATACAGCACCCGAACCAAGCTTATAACATAAATACAGCACCCGAACTAAGCTCATAACATGAATACAGCACCTCAACCAAGCTCATAGCATGAATACAGCACCCAAACCAACCTTATAACATGCATACAGCACCTGAACCTAGCTCATAACATAAATATAGCACCTCAACCAAGCTCATAACTAGAGATGAGCGAACGTACTCGTTTCGAGTAATTACTCGATCGAGCACCGCGATTTTCGAGTACTTCAGTACTCGGGTGAAAAGATTCGGGGGGCGCCGGGGGACGGGGGGAGGCGTGGCGGCACGGGGGGTAGCAGCGGGGAACAGGGGGGAGCCCTCTCTCTCTCCCTCTCCCCCCCACTCCCCGCTGCAACCCCCCACTCACCCATGGCGCCCCCCGAATTTTTTCGCCCGAGTACGGAAGTACTCGAAAATCGCGGTATTCGGGCAAAAAAGGGGCGTGGCCGAGTAGGTTCGCTCATCTCTACTCATAACATGAATACAGCACCCGAACCAAGCTCATAACATAAATACAGCACCTGAACCAAGCTCATTACATGAATACAGCACCCGAACCAACCTTATAAAATGAATACAGCACCTGAACCTAGGTCATAACATAAATACAGCACCTCAACCAAGCTCATAACATGAATACAGCACCCGAACCAACCTTATAAAATGAATACAGCACCTGTATCTAGCTCATAATATGAATACAGCACCTGAACCAAGCTCATATCATGAATACAGCACCCGAACCAACCTTATAAAATAAATACAGCACCTGTACCTAGCTCATAACATGAATACAGCACCTGAACCAAGCTCATAGCATGAATACAGCAACCGAACCAACCTTGTAAAATGAATACAGCACCTAGCTCATAACATGAATACAACACCTGAAGCAAACTCAGCATAAATAAAGCACCCAAACCAAGCTCATAACATAAATACAGCCCCGGACCAAGCTCATAACATGAATACAGCACCCGAACCAAGCTCATAATATAAATACAGCACCTGAACCAAGCTCATAACATTAATACAGCACCCGAACCAAGCTTATAACATGAATACAGCACCCAAACCAAGCTCATAACATAAATACAGCACCTGAACCAAGCTCATAACATGAATACAGCACCCAAACCAACCTTATAAAATGAATACAGCACCTGTACCTAGCTCATAACATGAATACAGCACCTGAACCAAGCTCATAGCATGAATACAGCACCCAAACCAACCATATAACATGAATACAGCACCCGAACCAACCTTATAACATGCATACAGCACCTGAACCTAGCTCATAACATAAATATAGCACCTCAACCAAGCTCATAACTAGAGATGAGCGAACGTACTCGTTTCGAGTAATTACTCGATCGAGCACCGCGATTTTCGAGTACTTCAGTACTCGGGTGAAAAGATTCGGGGGGCGCCGGGGGACGGGGGGAGGCGTGGCGGCACGGGGGGTAGCAGCGGGGAACAGGGGGGAGCCCTCTCTCTCTCCCTCTCCCCCCCCACTCCCCGCTGCAACCCCCCACTCACCCATGGCGCCCCCCGAATTTTTTCGCCCGAGTACGGAAGTACTCGAAAATCGCGGTATTCGGGCAAAAAAGGGGCGTGGCCGAGTAGGTTCGCTCATCTCTACTCATAACATGAATACAGCACCCGAACCAAGCTCATAACATAAATACAGCACCTGAACCAAGCTCATTACATGAATACAGCACCCGAACCAACCTTATAAAATGAATACAGCACCTGAACCTAGGTCATAACATGAATACAGCACCCGAACCAACCTTATAAAATGAATACAGCACCTGTATTTAGCTCATAATATGAATACAGCACCTGAACCAAGCTCATATCATGAATACAGCACCCGAACCAACCTTATAAAATAAATACAGCACCTGTACCTAGCTCATAACATGAATACAGCACCTGAACCAAGCTCATAGCATGAATACAGCAACCGAACCAACCTTGTAAAATGAATACAGCACCTAGCTCATAACATGAATACAACACCTGAAGCAAACTCAGCATAAATAAAGCACCCAAACCAAGCTCATAACATAAATACAGCCCCGGACCAAGCTCATAACATGAATACAGCACCCGAACCAAGCTCATAATATAAATACAGCACCTGAACCAAGCTCATAACATTAATACAGCACCCGAACCAAGCTTATAACATGAATACAGCACCCAAACCAAGCTCATAACATAAATACAGCACCTGAACCAAGCTCATAACATGAATACAGCACCCAAACCAACCTTATAAAATGAATACAGCACCTGTACCTAGCTCATAACATGAATACAGCACCTGAACCAAGCTCATAGCATGAATACAGCACCCAAACCAACCATATAACATGAATACAGCACCCGAACCAAGCTTATAACATGAATACAGCACCTAGCTCATAACATGAATACAACACCTGAAGCAAGCTCATAGCATTAATACAGGACCCAAACCAAGCTCATAACATAAATACAGCCCCTGAACCAAGCTCATAACATGAATACAGCACCTGAACCAAACTTATAACATGAATACAGCACCCGAACCAAGCTCATAACATGAATACAGTACCCGAACCAAGATCATAACATAAATACAGCACCTGAACCAAGCTCATAACATGAATACAGCACCTGAATCAAGCTTATAACATGAATACAGCACCCGAACCAAGCTTATAACATAAATACAGCACCCGAACTAAGCTCATAACATGAATACAGCACCTGAACCAAACTCATAACATAAATACAGCACCCGAACCAAGCTCATAGAACATATACAGCACCAGAACCAACCTCAGTACATAGATACAATACCAGAAACAAACTCATAGCAAGTATAGCCACAGTGTAGCAGGGTAGCTGTTTATACATATGTATATTGTGATATAGGTAATCCTGTGTCTTTAAGTGGGGCAGAGGACAAGGTAAATGTGTCTCTACGCAGGAACAAAAGTAGTCAATCTAGGCAGCTACACTGCGTGCTCAGGAACTGGGGGTACTGCCTGGAGCAGCTTAGGTTGAACACCTACAACTCGATAGACATTTGGGCTCTTGATTCGGCTCAGATTGCTAATAAGTTTGGTTCAAAGCAGAGGCTGTTTTCGCCTCACTTCCTCACCTGCACCACTCATACGGACAATATTGGTGGTCTCCACCATCAGGCATTCGGCCCAGATGTACACATAAGCACGTATGTGAGTGCTAAACCCGCGCAGACCAAGGCTATTAAAGATGTTTTTCTTCCTCGCCCAGTGGGCATAAACATAACCATGCAAACAGAGCGGGCAATATAAATATATAAAAATCCGCAAGACGGAACAGTTTTCTTAATTTGTTTGTTCAACAGCTTCTTATTAAAAGTTAATGAGCATCTCTGTGGCCTCCCGAGATTGTACCTAGTCTCCAGTAAATTGCTGAAGGTGTGCACAACATACTGTCCCTATCCAGTACCAGACACCAAACTGGCACTTATGCCAGGTATGTATACCTGGGCTCTTATCACCCTGCCCCCATGCATCCATTGAATCATCACGGGCTACACCACATCCAATAATTATTGCAGTGCCCATGCACAACCACCACTGCCCTCACTTCAGGGCGAGCCAGATCTCCATTCTCAGAATTGGTGGGCATCCCAGTGATTGGACCCCACTGCTCACCAAATTATCGATAACTTGCCAAGGTGGGATAACCTCAATGTCAACTGACTGTTGATTGCTAATGGACACACAGTTAGCCTAAAACCATGCTGCCATTAACAGTCAACAGTTGCAACCACCATCAGGTTGCATGACTTTCGGGGGTCCTGACAACATTGGGGCTACAATCCAACTATGCTTTGGCCACGCCGCAGTCGCTACGTGAGACCCTATCCCATTTCACCGGCCTGGCCAGTAATATGCTTGTTTTGGCCACAAATAGATTTTTTTTTGGTTTCGATCTCATGGTCACCATGTTGTAGTGGGTGGAGCTTATGAGCGCCAACGAGTAAATGCTCTTGAGACTGAACCTTAGTATCACTAACGAGCGCATACAATGCTGTTTGTGAATTTGCGCTGTACTGTCAAAGCATTTTAAAAAAGAGATGTCTTTGTACTCGCCCATTAATTTACATTAGAAAACAAGTTACTAAACCTCGAATGCGAGCGATGATTTCTGGAATAGACCTGTCAGGGGCTGTTTCTTGCACATGTGTGTAATACTACAATTCTTTGCCCAAGGGAAACCAAAAGGAATGTTAAATAGCTTTTACATGTCAACAGTATAATGCATTACGGTAATTAATAAAAATACTTCACCCATACAGGCACGTATTACAGCGCGCTCGTCTGCTTTGATGTAACTTCTGGAGTGCACCTCTGTTAATGAGATGCTTTTTAAAAACCCTCTTTCTGTAGTGAAGGCCCTAGTTTACAGGAAATGTCTTCCTGTATTACTGACTTTACTAGACTCATATTTATCCTCGTTGGTTCATATAGTGTCATCACTGCTGCAGCGTTTTACTACGGCTCCTATTGGGGTAGCAATTCTAAAGGGTTGTGTGATTCAAGCAAGTCAAAGGGTTTGCAAGTTATTTTACTAGATGGGATATTGTTAAAGGGGTTGTCTCATCACAGACAGCCCCTCTAGTAAGCGCAAGCTCCCACAACCATCAGCTGATCATTTCCCTTACAGGTGAAAATTAGTATTACATGCCACCATTCAAATGAACCCCTTCCCAACACACATACGGTTATATACGTGCTAACTGTACATACCCCATGCAGGTAGGACGTATATAGATGTCTACAGAATATATTGTGTATTAATTCTTTTCAATCCACTGTCGGACGTCTTCCTACATTCTGATTGAAGCTTGTACAGCTCCAATGTCAGAAGACATCCAATGGGGTATTCTTACCGTTTCTTGCCAGCCACTCTGCTGTCGGAGCCTCTCTGGAACGCACACTGGCTTTAGCCAGCAGATGGCACCGTTGTAAAACAGCAAAAAT
Source organism: Eleutherodactylus coqui (assembly GCF_035609145.1). NCBI lineage: Eukaryota > Metazoa > Chordata > Amphibia > Anura > Eleutherodactylidae > Eleutherodactylus > Eleutherodactylus coqui. The sequence goes on from NC_089838.1 coordinate 269,371,820, forward strand.
AGAAAGCCTTTTAGGAAACCCTGAATCCAAAATTGGATTGGAAAGGGTTAATGGGCTCAGGAGGCAAAGCTGCTCCATACATGGCAGGTATTGGCTGTTGCAGGCGGGTGTGGGCTGTCAAAGACAGCCTGTACCTGCCATGTATGGAGCAGAGATAATTCAGACTGCGGCTGTTAACACTTTTAATGTTGCTATCAATGCTGGCATTTAACTTGCCCGAATGCGCCCACTACAATAACGTGGTGAGATTGCTGTCCGGGTGTCATGGCAGCTTCTACAAGGGCCAAGAATCTCACAATTCTTGTTTGTCAGAGAGAATCGGCCGGTGATTTGGGCCGCCTGTTTAGTCTGCACAATAAGAGAACGAGCCAGCGCTGATTTTTATGCCGGCTGAAAATGAACGAGTGAGACCCTCACGATTCTCGCTCGCCTTTGGCTGCGTATAAACTGAATGATTATCGTATAAATGATTAAAGATTCGCTAGTTCAAATCCCCTATGGAGACGGAAAAAATAAATAAAGACTTTTTAACTATTACAAAAAGTGAAAGATATTAAAAGTTTTAAAATAATCTTTTCCCAGTTTTCACATCAAAAAACAAACAAAAAAATGAAATAAGTAAAACTAGCCAGGTCTGTGAAGGTCCAGTTTATTAAAGTATCAGATTATTAATTCTGCACTGTGAACTGAAAAAATATGCAATGTCAGAATTTTTTGATCACCTAATCTCTAGGAAAACATTGAATAAAAGGTAATGAAAAAGTCGTATAAACCAAAGGATGGTACCAATAAAAAAAATACAGGTTGCATCGCAAAAAGCAACCCCTCATACAGCCCTATCGATGGAAAAATAAAACGTTAGGATTTTTTGAAAATAGAAGACCAGAACTGCAGAATGTGACGTGGAAAGGGGAGCATCAACAACCCTTGATCATGAAAGGGTTAAAGTGAGTTTAGGGGATACTGTTTCTCTTTGTGGAGACCACCAAGATGGCATTGGTAGTCTAATAGACCATACAATGCTTCCTTTAAAAAAAAAGGTATGCAAAAGGAAAAATGCCTCTGTAGCGCCACCTAATGGAAGGTAGCTTCCCTATAAGTCAATGTCTGACCTTTTAACCTTTTCTCCTTAGTCATATTGCAAGGCCTGTTAAAAAGTTGAACATTGACTCATAGGGAAGCTACCTTCCAATAGGTCGCTCTACGGAGGCATTTTTCCATCTCCCATTTGCATAAATTAAAGTAATGCGTGGACGGAGCGGGAATCATTGCTTGTTAGTAACTCTTCTCTCTGGCTCGTAATGAGGAATCCTAACAAGAAACTGCCCTTGCCCTAATTAGTTTTAATGACTACAAGGGTAACTCCCCAAGTGACATTTATGGGACATTGATTTGGTATGCCATAAATGACTGGTCATTGAGGCTTTGACCCCTATGACCCCAACTGGTCCTGAGAATGGGTGTTACTGGGTATGCACAGCTATTCTCCATTATAGTTTATGAGACACACAAAAACTGCACAGAGGGCTGCATTGCACACTCAGACATTTACGTCATAAAAGTACTTTATGGGTAAGAAGAAATGGTGAAGAACAGATGTTCTCCTACTGGCTCAGTGCACATGAGTTAATCATAGGGTCCCATAGTCAGAACATGACAGAGCCTTCTAATGTGTTCACCCAAACTGTCCATTGGCAGTCATAAATAGCTCAGGTCTATGCTAGGGTAGGTTCTCATCTTGCCTATCTTCTCTTTGACCAATCTGATAAGTAAAGTTCTGTACGGTTAGGATGGTGACTTTGTACTCGAGCTGCATTGCATGGTCATACAATCAAATTTGCATACTAGACCAATGAAAATCTGATGTATTGGGGTGGCTAGTGGTTTTGCACAGAGTTTGAGGGTAAGGTCCCGGAGTGTTATGGGGTCATTGTGTAAATTGCAAGAAGTATGTAAATGAGGGCCCTCAGGTTTTCATTTGGCTGTGGGAATAATGATATAAACTGCATGATATGATCAGATAGGAATTAACTGTATAGTAACCCGAGAAAAGGGAAGGGACAAAATACACGGATAGCAAATTTGGTACATGATAAATCATATTAATGTTTAATATTTTACATCAGTTTCTCCCCTCCAAAAACTGAGCAGACAGATGGGAACCCTACACTGAGCACTAATGCAGGTGTGAATGCACCCTTACTTAGTCCATTGAGAGAAAGCTGGGTGACAACCAATGTGGCCACCATTATGTCTCACAATGGGTTATTGCCTAGCTTTGTAAGAGTCCAGAATGGCAAATCTGCATGGAAGCAGAGGAGGTGGGACAGGAACACATGGGACAGGAACTAATATCATGTAGGACCTTCTCTAGCCTGATGATGTGCAGCGACTTCATGTAGCATTGATTCCACAAGTGGGCGGAAGATGTCTGGATGTATGTTGACTGGATAGCCACCCATAGCTCCATGGTATCTGTAGGTGCAGGATCTTGAGTATGAATGGACCTCTTCACCACATCCCATAAACATGGGCGTAACTATAGGGGATGCAGGGGATGCGGTTGCACCCAGGCCCAGGAGCCTTAGGGGGCCTATAAGGCCTATCTCCTCCATATAGGGAGTCCAGTACTATAGATAAAGCATTATAGTTGGGAGCCCCATTACAGGTTTTGCATTGGGGCCCAGGAGCTTCACGTTACGCAATGCTCAGTTGGGCTCATGTCAGACAAATATGAATACCACACCATTCTTAAAACCCATTTAGACACAACGATTATCGCACAAATTTCGTTCAAAAGCCATCTTTTGAGCGATAATCGTTGCATAAATATGCCCATCTTTCAGTTTTCTGCCCAACGACGGTTTTCAGTTCTGCTGGAAAACCATAGTTTGGCGGAACAGCTGATAAGTAGGACCGGATGCTGTGTTCTGCTGGGGAAGAGCTGATTACAGCTGATTGCTTTGTCTCAGCTGTCAGCCCGGCCAGTAGAACAGCTAATAAGCAGGACTGCACACTGTGTCTGCTGTCCTTGGTGCTAAATTCTCCATGGGGAGCTAGAGATTACATTGTTTTCTCTCAGCAGGCCTTGGCTGAACAATGGAGTTAATTACAGAGCTCAGAGCTCCTGCTCTTCAAAATGCTCCTCAAACCAATTCTGGATGCTAAAAATATCCCATGATTGTGGGGGTACATTAAATCCATGAAGTTGCAGAGTCTATGGGAGAGTCTATGGGAGAGTCTATGGGAGAGTGTGCGCCCAGCAATCTGAAAGAGTCAGATTTCTGTGCACTAGACAATCTTCCGCGGGGAACACAGCAGGAACCAGGCAGTGGGTGAGTATAAAAAATATACCACCCTCTCTAAGGCTAATTTCCTAAGGGCGAGCGCCATATTGGACCGTGAAACTCGATGTCCCCACAGATGCAAAGCATTTTTGTGTCAAAAACGCCTCACATCACTTCAGGAAAGTAGGGATCGACAAGTGTTTCACATTGTTTTCAATGGGAAAAATTGCATTGCATTTGCGTGCACATTGCACGCTGTGTAATGATTTTTCCAGCCCAATTGAAAACAACGGGCGAGGCGTTCCGAGGGAACTCCCAAAGATAGGACATGCCACAATTCAAAAGAATAGATTTCATATTCGTGCGAGATTTGTGCATCTCGCAACGCACCAATCTTGCAAGATTTTCTCGACTGTGTAAAAGTGGCACAACAACACAATAAGGGCTCCTTTACACAGGCGTATTTGCCTACGTTTTTGCATGCAGAGAATAGAATCGATTGATGTTAAGGGGTTCCCACACCTTCCCCAATTTTGTGTGTGCATTTTACATGCACAAAAAATAGAACATTCTCTATTTTCCTGCGCATTTGTGCACCCAATGTTCCAAATAGAAGTCTATGGGGTGGGGGTGGGGGTGAATGCGTGTGATTCTTCCCTAAGTTAGGGCCCTTTTACAGAGGCGATAAATTGTTCAGATTTCTGCATCCAGCAGCAATCTGAACAATTATCGCTCAGTGTAAATGCATTCCCCAACTGAACGCCGAACATGAATTCATTCGCTTCTCTTTCGTTGTTCAGTTTCTGAATGCAGAAAACTAAATGACAGATCAACCCATGTAAACAGGTAGTCATTCATTTATGAACGACTGCCTATTTACTGGCCGCTCAGCCCCCATTCACTAGTGATGATCAGTCCTGTGTAGAAGCACAGGAATGGTCATTGCTGGGACGGCCTGTCGGGCTTCTTGCACCCGACAGCTCATCCCTTGTAAAAAGGCCATTAGTTTATGGTGCAGTAGGGCAATGCCAAGTTCCGATTCCCCTCTACTTTCTGACTCCTGCTCATCACTGCTATTCTTTGCAGCCAAGAAGATTCTTTACAGTCCAGAGAATGACATTTTTCATTAAGTTGTACATTACAGATGCCACGTGAAGGCCGTGAAATAAACCGTAAAAAAAGTTGACTTTTTTTGAAAATTTGATATCTGATGTGCTCAAAAAAAAAAAGACCCGGCAAGATAATGGCCAGGATATATAGGGTGGGAAGGAAGAGAGGAGTCTCCCAGATGGGACCCTGCTCTCTGCAAATTGCTCTATCTGTAGTGCTCAGGCTCCCTGTGTGAGGGTGGAAAGGAAAGCTATTGATCCGGGGTGATGGATGGTGTCAGTTACTGCCCATAGAACAAAGCTAAGCAATACATTATTTGATGGAGTAGTGTCATTCCAGCATCAAGCGTTGGCAGACAGTCATGGAGTAAGAAGGATGGCCAGAAGTAATCAATGCTCGATCATAAAGCTCGTGATAAAGCTCCATTTATTTCCAGCTCAAAATGTTCTTGTGACAGGAGGAGAGTGAAGGATGGTGCCACAGGAGCTCGGCAATTCCCTGCAAGCTCATAAAAGCCGCCAATCCCTCTTACTGTGTCCAAAAAAAAGATACACACTGCTTTATTTTTTCAAATTAAGTACTCCATTATCATTGTAATTTATTAATGAGGCCGACATTAACTGCATCAGCGTGGGATGGAGTCACGGACGTTGGGGACCATTGTCGCTCGCACTGTTGGCAAAAACATGGAATATTTTAGATCTGCGTGAAATATAGCGATGGGGGGAATATTCAAATGCTGCAATTAAAGCCACATTCGTTATAGTTGAGTTAAAGAACATCATTATAATTCTCGGTTTAATTCCGTGATAAATTTAGGGTGGAGGTAATATTTTCGCTCGCTCATTATCTCATTGCGGCTGATGTAATGTGTGAACAGAAATGTGCAGAAAACATTAGGGAAGATTTAGACGAATTAATGCAAATGAAGTTGCCTGTAACGACTAATCAAGGACAGGTTTAAACCAATGATGGGATTAAAGGGGTTGTCCCATTAGCGTAATCCCTGTCTGTATGAGCCATTAGGAAATATTAGTGTCGTAAAGGGGGTTTCTTGCTCCGGACCTCCCTCTATTAGTCGGAGAATGATATTTCTCACTATGAAGGGTTTGGTGCAACATTTTCTGACATGGCTGTATATTTTAGTTGAATAGTTGATTGCGGGCGGTTCGTCCAGCTGGATCTGCAGCAATCAGTTCATTAAGGGGAAGCTGCAGTGCATAAAGGCCCTTTAACATTGGTCGATGATAGCGAATGAGCATTAATTAGAGCGCACGTTTACCCCAGGGCGGAGATCAGCTGACAAACGAGGAAACACTGGTTCGTTGGCTGAATTAATTTTTTGTGCAGCCTAAGGCCTCTTTCCCACGAGTGTAGGCGTTTTTACGTGCGCCCGCCGGTGCCGTAACAACATGTTAACGGGCGCACATATCTAACGTTTCAGCACCCGTTCAGATGGTACAGGCCTGGTGCATGTACACCGAGGCTGCAATGCCATTACCTCCCCTTCCCCTCGCTGGCTTACCTCCTTCCCTCCGGCTGTCTGCAATTGGAGTGGACAGGGGCGATGCTAAGCATCCGCCCCTCCTCGGCCCTTGTCTACAGCCAGCAATGGGAGGGGGTGGAGCAAGGCAGAGCTTAGCTCCGCCTCCTCCCATTGCAAACAGCCAGAGGGGAGGAGAGAGGAGGAGAGAAGAGGGAGGGAGTTTAGCAGTCATGCTGCTAAACCCCCTTTCATCTCCATTCTCCGGCCGCTGTAGTAGGCTCCCATAGGAGTCTATGCAGCGGCCAACGTATTCTGGGCACAAAGATAGTTCCAGGACTATCTTTGCTGCCTGGCGTAAAAGCGCCCGGTGCTATACTGGCCGTCCGGGCACTTTTACACCGCGGGAATACACCTGTGTGATCTGATGCAGTGTAATCCAATGGATCAGATCGTAGCGTATATCGGCCGGTCGTGAAAACAGCGCCCGATATACGCTTGTGTGTATAAGCCCTGAGGCCTTTTTCACACGGGTGTCGTTTTGACGCAGGGTCCAAAAATTGTATCTAAAAGAACCTATAGTTTCCTATGGGTTCTTTAAAACAAACAATTTTTTGATGCGCCTAACAAATCGCGCGTCAAAAGATAGGACATAAGGGACTGAAATTCTCTGCTGCGTAAAAAGATAGGACCGGCCCTCTCCTCAGTGCGCAAAGCGTAGAAGCCTCCATACACTCCTATGGGAGACTATGCAAGGAGGTCGTTAAAGGGAGAATAAAGCATTCCCCAGCAGTGCGATGCCAGGGTTCCCCTGCAGGGTAGAATAAAGGATTACCCAGCAGCGGGGGAATCCCTCCATCTCCCCTGCAGGGGAACTCTGGCATCGTGCTGGGATGAAAGGAGTCCCAACGATGAAGGGTAGCCCTGGGGGAATCCCCTTTATCTTTGTGGTGGGGCTTCCCTTCACTGGAGAGAGATAAAGGGGGTTCCCCCAGGGACTTCCTCTATCTCTCTTTCTACAGCAGCGCATCTTTTTTGTCAGTCCTGGCTATGTGAATTTTTTTGCGCAGCTAATGGCTGCATGAATTCCACGCTCATGTGAATGGGCCCTAAAGGCCCTTTTAAATCCCCCAGTCATTGTTCAGATTCTAGCAGGATCGCGGGGCTCTAAACGATAATTGGGCTGTGTGAATTTTTGTAACAACTGAAGGCTAAACAAAAATTTGTTCATCGTTCTGTTTCTGCATGCATAAAAATCAAGCGATGATTGGCCGGTGTAAACAGGTCATCATTCATCTACGAATGATGACCTGTGTACTGTAAATGAAGGGTGGTGGGCTGGAGATCATTCTGGTGCGCTCACCTCCATTCAGCCCGAAGCTCCCGACAGCTGTCTAGTTTAAAAGGGCCCTTAAAAAAAACTATTCAAAGCAGCACATCTCCCTGTGTTAATGGACAGCGATTAAAGTGAACGAAGGACGAGCAACCATATGAATAATCATTCATTCCCCAATAGACTGCTGATCGCTCTGCGTGAAGGTCGAGGTTAACGAGAATTTATCTCGATGATTGACGCTCGTTAATGCAGATAGATGGCGCATGTCAGGGGCGTAACTAAAGGCTCAGGGGCGGGGGCGTGGCCAAGCAGCTGAACTGACCGGCCGCATGTGAGGAGCGCTCCTCCACATACCGGCAAAAAACCCTAATCCTGAGGACATCCTGAGGGTCCCCTGACCCAGAATAGCACCGGCGGAGGGAGGAGAGGATAGAGCCCCTGACGGCGCTCCCGGACGGCCACAGCTGAGGTACCGTCAGCGGGGAGAGCGGAGACCCATAGCCGCCGCGGCCGTACTGCGGAGGACACCGGTGAGCGGCGGGGACTCCGAGCCCGACTTTGCTCCGAGAGGGGGGAGAGAGGAGGTGGACAAACCCCCGGAGGGACGTCTGTGGCACCGGAATAGCGGGCACCGCCGGCGGGAGGAAAGACCGAGAGGTCGCGGCTCCGGCGGCCATCTTGTGAGAGGCAGAGGCGGAGGTGCAGGGCCCTGAACACCGGAGTGCACTGCTCCCGGGCGCGGCACGGAGTTGTGCGGAGAGGGGGAAGAGGAGGTCGAGCTCCGGAAGGTACAACTGAGAGGTGGGCATAGGAAAAGCTGCTGGCGGGAAAAGACCGCGAAAACGCGGCTGCGGCGGCCATCTTGTGTGTGGCACCGAAACAGAAAGGCCCTAAAAACAAGGCCGAAAGCTACCCCCGGGCCCAATATAGTACCGCTGCAGGGGAAGGGAAGAGGACAGAGACATCAGAATTACATAGAAGGCACAGGCAGCGCAGTGCACAACGACCCCAGACCCGCAGCGAAGTGACCATCAAGCGAACAAGCGCTGCTAGCAAGCAAAGCAGTGAGAAGACACATTTAAGGGGACATAGAGAGAGGCCTTACCCCCCCCCCCCCTCCACTTACAAGAGGACTAAACACCATACAATTCGGAGAACCAGGGGAAGGGGCAAAACAGGGGCAGCAGCAGACCCCTATAGAACATTCAATTTCTATAGCGGAAAACCAAACAACCGCGACATGGGTCCCACTAGACAAAGCTCATCCGTAGACAAACTTAAAGTCTTCGCAAGAGGAGAAACCCGGAAGGAGCCCAGCCCTGAACCCGCTGCGCCCGCTGCGGCGGGAGTTGCAGCAACAAAGCATACCAACCCAGATCCAACTGAGGGAACGGTGCAAACACTGCAACAATTGTCTGAACAGCTTCTGACCGCAATACAAACATCTACAGCCACGCTCACCAGTAAAATTGATGAAGTTAAAATGGATGTGAGTCTGCTGAGACAAGATCTCCAAAATCTAAGAGAACGTGTTGCCAGCACAGAGAACAGAATATCTACCCTAGATGATACTGTCGCCCCAATGACAGATGCAATACGAGATCTTACGCAGAAAGCTGAATACTGGAGACAAAAAGCAGACGATCTGGAAAATCGGTCGCGAAGAAATAATTTGCGCATAGTGGGGCTACCAGAACGGGCCGAGGGGCAAAGACCTGAAGAATTTATAGAACGCTGGCTTCGAGAACTCTTTCCCAATGCTGGACTATCGCAAGTCTTTGTTATTGAACGTGCGCATCGAGTGCCCATGAAGCCACCAATACCAGGAGCCCCACCCAGACCCCTACTAGCAAAGCTGCTCAACTCCCGTGACAGGGATATAATCCTACAAGCTGCCAGAAAGGGAGGGCCCCTGCGACATGACAACGCCACAGTGTCCATTTTTCCGGATTTCTCGGCTGATCTCCAAAAGCAGCGAGCAACATTCTTCGGAGTCAAAAAGCAACTAAGAGATCTGCAGCTCCCGTACTCGATGGTGTATCCGGCTCGACTGCGGGTGATTGACGGGGACCGTACCCGCTTCTTCTCCACACCAACTGAAGCAGGAAATTGGCTGAACACCAGACGACGACCAGAAGGGCCGTAATGTATACATAACCATTTATTTTCCCCTCTCTAGGTGCAGAGACCAATACACAAAGATGAACATTTCCCTTACAGTTCCTAACTGCACACTAGTGACTATCCTCTAAACACGCCACAAGAACACTCTAGCCAAATGGCACAGAACCGAGACTTTCTTTATCTGTGGCAGACAAGTAATCTACGACTCCCAGGAGAAGATGACGAACCTTCCCTTCCTACGGCCCCGGCGGGATTCACCCGTTTTAACCCCCCCCCATCCTCCTCCTCCACCGATCCCCCTCGTCGCTGTCTTGCGGGGTGATTTAGAACCCCCTCCCCATATGCTTCCTATCCTCAAGGGGACCCACCCAGAAAATGACAGCCTAACCAATGCCGGTCCACACAACTGATTTAACAACACAACAATACCACAAGTATAGTCTTGTAATAAGCTATACTATGTAGGTACCCCCTAAATACAGGTTGCCACGAATACGTATGTGATAGAGAAGATAATCTTCGAATCTGTTTAATTACAGGTTGATTGAGAGTTACAGTTGATAGTAGTTTATCAAAATGTTTTTAAGTTGTATGCATCAAGTGCTCTATGATGATATTGAAAATGTGCTGAAGTACTGTTACATGATATATGATAAAAATGCAATTGAGTGTCGGGGGGGGTCGCCTGGCGGGCAGAATAACATGGGGAATAGTATCCGGATCAGATTAACATCTCTTAGCCAATGGCGGAGATAGTCTTTGTATCCTGGAACGTCAGGGGCATGGGGTCTACTAGGAAACGGGCAGCGATGAACACGTTGCTGCGCTCCTGGCGACCACACGTCCTGTGCTTACAGGAGACCCACCTTACACCTGAAACCACAAAAGTCTTGCTGAAGCCATGGGTACAATGGTCCGCGCATGTATACCACACATCATACTCCAGGGGGGTGTCTCTACTAATAAGAAGAACACTTAGATGGGAGGTGGAACAGATTAGGAGAGACACAGAGGGCAGATATATTTTTGTAAGAGCTAAAATCAACAATGACCCATATGTCCTACTATGTTGCTATAACCCGCCGCCGGCAACAACAACCATTCTAGCAGACGGCATTCAATTTGCATCATTCTCTCCAGACGCAACAGTTGTCTGTATGGGAGATATGAACATGGTGATGGATCCCGCCTTGGATAGATTTGGGGGTGGTGCTCGGGGGGAGGGAGATGCGAACAAGACTCGCCTGGCCTCTATTATCTCGGTAACGGGTTGGCTAGACTTATGGCGAACATTTCACCCGCAGCAAAAAGAGTATACCTGCCATGCAGCCCACAACCACGCTCTCAGCCGAATAGACTATATATTCGGGTCCCCTTCACTATTCCCTAAAATAGACTCAATAGAGTTCCTACCTCGAGGTATCTCAGACCACTCGCCAATACGTATGACCCTTAAAAACCCAGGCCCAATCACAATCAAGAGACCAAGGGTGCACCCATTCTGGCTTTCATTATTTGGACCTAATGACCGCATACCGGACCAGATCCAAATATACTATGAGGCACATGAGACGCATGGAGATACAAATCTAGTATGGGAGGCATTTAAATCATACCTTAGAGGCTGTTTAAGGTCCTCAATTTCATTTGTCAAAAGAGCCACGGCACGTGAGGGTGAACTTTTAGCAGAGCAATGCCAACAACTAGAAAGAGATTATATAGCTGACCCTATAGACACTAAAAGAGATAAATGGCTTCAGACAGGCAGAGACTACTTATTATACCTGAAAGAGAAAGCCCAAAGGAATCTATTCTTTACCCGACAGTCCTTTTTTGAACAAGGAAACCAATCCAGTAAACTACTTGCTTATATGGCGAGACAGGAAACCGCCCCCCCAACCATACTGCGAGTTAAATCAACCGAGGAGGTAGTGCTTACAGACCCGAAAGAAATCCTAGATAGATTTCAGCAATTCTACAAAGACTTATACCAATCAAGGGTAAATTACACAGCGGCAGAACTAGAGACCTACTTAAATGACATAATATTTCCAGAAATACAAGACGACTATAGGTCCCTACTTGACTCTCCCATTACAGTGGAAGAGATTGAAGAAGCAATAAATGAGATGGCTAAAAACAAAACTCCGGGAATGGATGGGCTACCAGTGGAAATATACCAACATTACAAAAAAGAAATAATCCCACACTTGTTTACCCTATACAAATACATCCTTGATAAGCATCACCTCCCAGAATCGATGCTAGAGGCCAACATAGTCCTCATACTTAAACCAGACAAAAACCCAGAGGAGTGCGGCTCGTATAGGCCGATTTCTCTATTAAACACGGACTATAAAATCCTTACTAAAATACTAGCGACCCGACTAAACCAAATAATAGGGAAAATTATACACCCGGACCAATCCGGCTTTATCCCGGGTAAATCGACATCGGACAATATCAGAAGAACACAGGTAATCACACAGGTGGGGTGGAGGTGGAGAGCAGACTGGGCCCTGGCCTCACTAGACGCGGCTAAAGCGTTCGACTCCGTCGAGTGGCAGTACCTGATAGAGGTGCTGCGTAAATTCAGGTTTGGAGAAACGTTTATAAAATGGGTCACCATCCTGTACAAAGCCCCGACCGCAAGGGTAACGGTAAACGGCCTGGTCTCCACTTCCTTCCCACTACACAGGGGGACACGACGGGGATGCCCACTTTCCCCCCTTCTATTTGCAATTGCAATCGAACCCCTAGCCCTGAGAATTCGACAACACAACTCATACAAAGGCGTTCAAATCGGACCCAGAGAGGATAGAATAGGCTTGTATGCGGACGATATAATATTGTATATGTCAGATCCTAGAAACACCCTACCACTGGCCATATCTCTAATAGACAGGTTTGGAATTTTTTCAGGCCTATGCATTAACTGGCAAAAATCCGCTTTCATGCCCCTAAGATCAGAGGGATGGCAGACGGGGGATGTATTTTGTAACTTACAAACCACTCCCAGATTTAAGTACCTTGGTATACATATCACCAGAGAACACACCCAGAGCCTCGAGTTAAATATTGCTCCCCTGCTGACAACTCTGCAGCAAAAGTTGAAAGGCTGGAGCACCCTACCACTATCTGTAGCAGGCAGAATAAACCTCATAAAAATGATAATACTCCCTAAATACTTATATTGCCTAGAACATACAGAAACAACTATACCACAGAAATTCTTTAAAAAAACTAACTCATTAATAACGTCATTCATATGGGGAAACTCTAGAGCCAAACTACGACTAGATACCCTACAACGCCCTAAAGAAATTGCAGGTATGGAGTTACCAGATTTTAAACTATATTATCTGGCGGGACAGGTCAGGTATCTCCGTCATTGGCTGTCGGGTGCGCCTCTCCCTAACTCCGAGCACCATCTCATGTACTTCCTCGAGGAGACTTCGTTGTGGATCCTCCTGGAAAAACCAAAATTGATAACCAAACAAATGCTGCCAGTCCACAGACTGGCAGTGAACGTGTGGCAGATATGCAAATCACTAACAAGACAAGAGAACACCCCCTTGGAGACTCCCCTGTGGGACAACAGGGCATTACCACACTTGATGAATTTGCCAGGTAAACAATTCTGGATAAACTCAGGAGTTACCACACTAGAGCATGTTTATAGGGACCAAACACTGGTTTCCTTTGAACAAATGCAAGAGCTGTACCAGATCCCGAGGGCGGGATTTTTTAGATACTTGCAACTCCGACACGCATTGATCGCACAGTTTCCAGGACCTAGACAAATATTTTCACAGTATCCATTAATAGGTGTACTGCGAACACAAGGACCCAAAGGCCTGATTTCAGTGCTGTATACCCATCTACTACATGCTAAAATTCCTGACATACCAATGACAGTAATGCAGAGATGGAGAGAACTTATTCCCACCCTCACTAGTGAGGATTGGGAAATGGCCATGTCCATATACACCACAGTATCACCGGCGGCAAATAACAAACTAACACAACTATATATCTTACATCAGTGTTATCTAACACCGAGCAGACTTCATAAAATGAATCGGATAACCACCAACCGCTGCCACCGATGTGGAATGCCCAATGCAAACTTCAACCATTTGATATGGAACTGCGTAGATATCCAGACATACTGGAGAGAGATTATAGAGTTTCTAACACAAATATTGGGAATACCAGTACCACACGACCCTGCGGTGTGCCTGTTGGGGATCTTAGACGAAGAACAATGGCAATATCATGACAGGATATTTCTTACAAAGGTTCTATTTTACGCCCGGAAGGCAATAGCCTTACACTGGATGGACAGGCGCCCCCCGACACTCACAAAGTGGCAGAGCATTGTTAACGCCGTTCTGCCATATGAAAAAATGGTATATAAAAATAGAAAATGCCCTGAAAAATTCGATAAAGTGTGGGAAAGATGGTGTGGGTCACCAAGTACGGTGTACACACAGAACCAGTTCCATAACTTGCTGAGAACAGTGACGCCTAGAAACACTTAGATGGGTTAACAAAGGAACACACCCTCCGCCGACACCACAAAGAAATTATATTACCAGAGGAAAATGTAACAAAGGAATATGTCAATAGAATGTACTAAAACACTTGTTAGGAATGTAATGAGCTAATGATGTAACCAAAAGTTTTCTTTATTCAGTTGATGTACAAAATACAATGTTTTCAATAAAACGAGTTTAAAAAAAAAAAAGGCTCAGGGGCCCTGATGCAAAACGTGAGCTGGGCCCCCCCTCTATCTGTATCTGCACCTGTACCCATACCTAAACCATGCTGCATAGAGACATAACTTGAAGCTCCTGGGCCCCAATGCAAAACCTGTAACAGGGCTTCCAACTATAATGTTTTTTCATAGTACTGGGCTCCCTATATGGAGAAGAGAAGCCTTATGGGCCCCCTAAGGCTCCTGGGCCCGGGTGCAACCGCATCCCCTGCACCCTCTATAGTTACGCCCCTGGCCCATGTAATAAGGCCTTAGGGTGTGAGAAATCATTCATGCAAGTAAATGATGGCACAGTTGGCTCATTCGCTCGGGCGGTCAGTTTAGGCATACAGAAGAAATTCATTTATTTTCTTTTTCACAGGATCATTCAGCCTTCCATTGGCTGCACCAGGAAATGAGAACAACTGAATGATTGATGTTTAAAATGAATGATTAGCCTCCGAGCCAACAATGATTTCCATGCTTGCATTAAATGAACGATAAGTGAATGAAATACCGTTCATCGTTCAATCGTTGGCCGCGTTTACACTGAATGATATCAAATTCGAATGATCCAGCTATGTTTTTGAAGGATCATTCCGTGTAGAAAAGGCCTTCAGGGCAGCTACACACAGGCGAATGCGGTTTTGTTCATGACTCAGCACAACGTATTTGCACTATGAGTCTTTTTAAGAGTGTATCGGCATATTTTACGTGCTTTTGGCTCTTACAGGGCATGGTTGTTTGCACATGGGACACAAACACACCCTGACTTAAATTGCTATTTAGCCGGAGTTCCAGACGTGTTCTTTTTCCAGTGGAATTGCGCTGTTTTTCATACATCTGCTTGCATATTGTGCGCGAATTTTGTGCACTTTCCGCCATAAATTTCTATGGGGACCTTTAGTGCGCACAAAAGTAGAGCATGCTACATTTTTTTCAAGGTGCACAAAAAAGAGAGATTAGAAGAAGCCCATTGAAATCAATGGGTTCTCTTCCCTCCATTTTGCATTGGACAACCTATGCATGAAAATCACCCTTGTGAATACAGCTTCACACCACTTTTATAGACTAGAGTACCAAAGAGGTGGGCACCAGTCTTATGGTTCGGCCATGTGTTCATGCGTTTTAATTGGGGATAGTAGACAAAGTTGCAGCTGGAGAGCTCTGGTAGCGGATTATCTCAAGGGGGCACAAAAGGGTCAGGCACTTAAATACAATGTGCACGATTCTACTTTCCCTTGACATCATCTGTTGGGTAAAAGCGGGGAGGCACTTATACAAATGCTGTCTGACACCTTAGTCTAATACGTATGGGGGCCTTAATAAAGCCCCCAAATGATGTCATCACCAGCTCGTTCACGCCTGTTTAGACAGGCAGATCATCGTAAACTTCTTGCTCACTATTTGTTCAGTGTTTCACATTTCTATGAAATGTGAAATGCCCAATGATCGGTGTTGAAACGCAACGAGAAGTGAACAAACCAACGGTGATTTTAATGCCGGATTAAACTGAACACCGAATGAGAACCGCACAATTCTCGTTTGTCATTTGGTTGTTGGCTCACATTTTGATTATCGTTCACTTTTGGAACGATAATCATTCCGTCTAAATGCACCTTAAGCAGGAAACTCCAGTTTGAAGACCCGGTGCTACTGCTGATGTAGAGATACACCTGGGCAATGAAAATATAAGCAGCTAGTATTAGCAATGTAGTTGAAAGCTAAAACTTTTAATCAGAGGCGTAAGTAAAGGCTTAGGGGTCCTGATGCAAAACGTGAGCTGGGGCTTCCCCTCTATCTGTATCTGTACCCGTACCCATACCTAAACCATGCTGCACAGAGACATAACTTGAAACTTCTGGGCCCCAAATGCAAAACCTGTAACAGGGCCCCCAACTATAATGTTTTATTCATAGTACTGGGCTCCCTATATGGAGAAGGGAGGCCTTATGGGCCCCCTAAGGCTCCTGGGCCCGGGTGCAACCGCATCCCCTGCACCCTCTATAGTTACGCCCCTGATTTTAATTAATTTGCAGCACACTTATTGGCACTGTAGAATCTTGGCCACTACATGATTTTCGAGGAGTCAATGCCCTAAATTGATTGAAATTAAGGCCCTCATACAGATGAGACACAATTTGTCCAAATCCTCCAATTTCGATAGGCTGGCATATGTAAATGGAGGCTTCCCAATGTTTCTCCGACAGAAGAATTGGGCAAGTTGAATTGTAACGCCTGATCCTTTTGTTTCCCCTAAAGATATGTGGCCATCAGAGTTGTCTCTCTATGGCTTTCTATACTACCCCCATGTAGAATAAAGCCAAACCCAGTATTCACATGTTGGGGGCTACAGCTGTCGAGTGAATGAGTGTGTAACTGACAGCTATTGAAGATGTTTGGGCACCTTAAGAAATTGAATTACTTTTTACCTCCATTGTTATTTGATAGTGCAAACACTTGAAATTTTCTTAGCGACTTTGCCAAAACTGGTGGATGTTGTGTGCTAGTAAAATGTCAAACAGTCCCTTTAAAACAGTTATATAGTTCATTAATAGGCCGCAGTCAGCTATACCTATTACCAGCATGAGAAGCTACCATAGATCAGTGTTGTAAACTTTATTAAGTTGGTCTTAAAGGAACAGTATGGTGCAACTTTTGATTGGTTCCAACTTACTCCTTGCCAAGAGCTTAATGCGTATCGCCCTCTAGTGGATGTACTGCTACTGAAGGTCCTTTGAAAATCATTTGATCTAATCAGAGTGCAACCATGATATATGAAGGTAAGTTCATAGGGTCATTGAACCTTGTAGGTGATCTTCACTAGATGTGCACCATAAATTCCTGTCCTTTACACTAATGCAGTTGGGCGGTCCGCTCAACATAAATCAATCAGATCTGTGTCCTTGGTCATTTCCACTACAAGGCGGAATTTGCTCTATAGCCATCCTTATTGTCATGAAAAGCTCACATACATAAGCTACATGAAAGTCACCCATGTAATTACTTAAAGAACAATAAGAGTGTTAGTAATCCAAAAATAAGTCTGAAGGAATGTAGTTTTTCCCATTGTCCATCTTATCAGTTCACATAATAATGAGTTTATTCTGTACATGTTGTAAAACAGGTTTGGTGGTAGGGAAAGTATTGGAAATGTTATTTTCCCATGGGTTCCTTGTGCTGCTATCACTCCAACTGCAGGCATTTGGGATAATATATCTGTGTTAAGAATATTTAGAGGGGTTACCCATCTGCATTGTATGTTTTTGGGTTCTCACCCAACTTGGACACTTCATCAAATAGGCAGATAGATGGGTAGATGTGAATGGTAGCTTTCACTCTCTATAACAGAGTGGGGCCATGTGTTGTTAACTTCAATAAGCCCCATGATAACCAACAGTTTCCAATTGATCAGCTTGGTGCCAAGTGGACTAACACAAGGAAGAGAGATCTAATTGTGAGTTTCCAAAATATGAGACTACATCTTACAGCAACCCTGTTTTGTCATTCTTGGGGTTTATTCACACAGGCATGTCCATGTGCTAATCGAGAATTTGTCCAGTAATCACGGATCCCATTCACTTCATGCCCTATTCTCCTCCATGAAAAGGGACAAGTATAAGATATGCAAGGATTTTTTCAAATGGACCATTGGTCTGTATGAGAAAGCGCTGATGTAGATAGTCTCATTGGCTATTAAGGGTCTATGTGCTGTTCATGGAAGAAGGCTATGGCTACAAGACGACGTGTGTCGAGTTATAGTAACTTTTCCATGACGCAAAATGGGATAAAGTGTACCTATCAATGAAGAAGAAAAGCCGGCTCCTTAAAAACACTTCTTTTAACCCAGAAAAATCCACAAAATTACAAATGGTAGATATTGGGTAACACCATGCCTACGCTCAGACGCATTTGGAAAAAAGACACAGCTGAATCCACTAAAATTCTTCTTTCTTCTTTTTTTTCTCCTTTTTTTTAGAAAGAAGGAAAAACAAGAGGAAGAAGAAGAAGAAGGAAATAGGACTTTTCTTTCTCTTCTTTTACTTTTCTTTTTCATTTTACTTCTTTTGCTTCTTTTTTATTCCTTTGCTTCATTACTTAGGTACCCCCTAAGTGGCCTACGAGAGTTGTACAGGGCTTTTATAGTTCTTAATGCCCATTTACACCCAATTATTATCACACAAAATTCGCTCAAAAGCCATCGTTTGAGCGATAATCGTTGTATGTAAATGCTCCCATCTGCCACTCTTCGGCTGAACGATGATTTTTAGGTGAGCATAAAATCCAGCGTTCAGCTGGAGAGAAGATAATACAGATTGCATGCTGTGTTTGCTGTCCATGGTGCTGTATTCTCCACAGGAGCTGCTGATTACATTGTATTCAGCTTGCAGCCCCACAGCAGAACAAAGAAGCTGAATGCAGAGAACAGATACCTGCTGTTCTCTGCATACAGGTCCTGGAGGCTCATTTACATGCAAATGAAGGTGGCAGGCTGCTAATGGGCATTAGTGTCAAAACCTTTTGAACGATTATCATTGCATGTAACTGGGCCTTTGGACAGTGTTATACACCAGTTTTAGGGACATTGGTGAAGTTCTGGTTCAGTTCAAACTTAATTGGACCGATCTGAAATTTGGCGAACCAGCCAAACTAAACTTTTCAACAGTTTGCTCATCACTAGTCCTGAGCATTCTTATTCATATGGGAAAATGTTAACTGGTTAAAATAATGCAAAGGCTTCCTTTTCCGTTAGCATATCCCATCTCACTGCTAGGCTAATTTCACATGGGCGAGCAAGATATCAGGCCGTTAAACTCGGGCTAACATTGTGCTCGGGAATGTGGGATTTCCCTATGGATGTGAGGTGTTTTTGTGTCCAAGAATTTTTTTTGTCCCAGAGGATTGTCAAGTGTTTCCCATTTTTTAAAATAGGAGACCTCGCATCTAGAGATGAGCGAGTATACTCGCTAAAGGCAATTGCTCGAGCGAGCATTGCCTTTAGCGAGTATCTCCCCGCTCGAGACTGAAGGTTCGGGTGCCGGCAGCGGGCAGGGAGCTGCGGGGGAGAGCGGGGCGGAACGGAGGGGAGATCTCTCTCTCCCTCTCTCCCCCCGCTCCCTCCTGCTAACTGCCGCTACTCACCGCTCCCCTGCGCCGGCACCCGAACCTTCCGTCTCGAGCGGGGAGATACTCGCTAAAGGCAATGCTCGTTCGAGCAATTGCCTTTACCGAGTATACTCGCTCATCTCTACTCGCATCCCATTGCATGTACATCACACTCTGTGCAACACGTTTTAGATCCCATTAAAAACAAGGGGCGAGGCGTTCCGAGGGAACACCCAAAGATAGGACATGCTGCGATACAATAGAATGCGGTTCATATTGGTGTGAGATTTGTGCATCTCACATCGCGCAAATCTCCCGCTACTTTTTTGGCCACGTGAAAGCGGCCTTAAAGGCGCTGCACAGCATTACTAAAACAAGTCTTCATTAAAGTAAACCGGACTAAGCTGCAATACCAGACACCACCCACGGACAGGTGTGGCGCTGTTTATGAAGAAAGCAGCCATGTTTTTCAAAAAAATTGCATAGATTCTTTCAAGATAGATAAAACGGTGCCGATTTTTAAAATCTGTATCTGATCCCCGAAGGCTATGCAAATACCTGAGCGAGAATATAATATATGTACATATGAGAGGACTTCAAACCGTGGGACTTTTCCATCGATTTGGAAACAATTTCCCCCCCCCCCCAGCCTTGCTCAGCGTAGCGTGTAAACGCTCCCATCAATCATACAAATGCATTACCAATACGCTGTTATTTTTGGTGTGTTGCTTCCTTCTACTGTGTTAGGATGATTGACACTGTGGTTATCATGCAGCTTATTTTAATGTGTCATTATTATGCTGTCTGGCTTATCGCCTCTCCTTCCCAGCCTTACCCTTACTCAACACAATACACTTCAAGGGATTTCTCTAATGTTCCTCTCAGATTTAACTAATAATAATATGGAAGCAAAGGCCAAAGTACACAACGGCCCTGTTCTAGCTTGCTTGCCGAGTCTCGGAGTGTAAGTCAAGTATTTGTCATGCTAATGTGGTAATGTTTTGGCCATGGCTCTCAAATAACACTAGGTTCAGGCCACTGTCAGCTGTCTCCCTGGGCGGCGAAGGGTTAAACATTCCATAATCTCATTCCGACTGCTATACCGTATGTAGGAGATTTATTTGCTGGATAAAAACCAATAATCACCCAAAGTTGAGTTTAGCACGTCTCAAAGCAAGTTAAGTTCTTATGGGATAATCTCCCTGTTACTTTGTGATTTCCAGATGCGTGAAATAAGAAGCAAATCTAATTCTAGGGGGATTTTTTTTTGCTGCTTTGTACATTGCAGTAGAAACTGAGTTCCAAGCTGTAAATGACAGAAATATACTGAAATACTGTAGGATTTTTTTCGATGTACTTTTCAGATGTACGAATATATTTATTTCACTGAGAATACTGGGGTAAGGCAAAATGCTTGGCTGGAAATGGCATCCATGTGGCTACCATGTAAAGTATCTTTAGGGACTTCCATGGCATCTGTAGGGATAGGAAATCTCTCATAATAAGAGATCCCCTTAGGGCTCCTTCACACTAGCGATAAAATTGCGCTATTTTCGTGCGATGCGAGAGTGAGTGAAAACGCAGAATTATGAAACCAGTGATTTTCAATGGTTGCCTTCACATTTGCAATGTTTTCACTCATGGGATGTTGCGAGAAATAAAAGTCGCGGCTTGTTCTAGCTTTCTGCGTTTTGCTTTTTTTGCATGTTTCCCTATGAAGCTTCCTTTTTATCGCATTGGAAAGCACAAATTGGCGATTTTCCTGCTATACGATGCGTTTTTAGCATTAGAAAGTCCTATTGAAAAAAACGTGCAAGAAAATCGCAAGCGGCAGCGATGTCTTTGCAAGAAAAATAAGTGCTGTCGCTCAAAAATCGCGGGGAAAAAGTTGTGATTTTGCCGCAGTTTTCTTGCAGCTATATCCCAATTGCCACTGTGCAGGAGCCCTTGATATAATAGCATCCGTAAAATGCCTTCTTAATGAGTAATATGGCACCCGCTGAACATTACCTTGCTCTAAGGGCCGTGCACATGTATTTTAATACACTATTGGCAGAGAGGCACCACATGGCCACAACTGAGGTGTTATAACAAGAACACATGCCTCAGCATTAGAGATGAGCGAGCGTACTCGCTAAGGCAAACTACTCGAGCCAGTAGTGCCGTATGCGAGTACCTGCCCGCCCGTCTCTAAAGATTCAGCTGCCGGGGAGGCGGGGAGCGGCGGGGGAGAGCGGGGAGGAACAGGGGGGAGATCTCTCTCTCACTATCTTCCCCCCGCTCCCCCCTGTTCACTCCCACAACTCACCGCTCTCCCCTGCCGGCACCCAAATCTTTTGAGACTAGCGGGCAGGTACTCACATAATATATGAATCAAAACATGTGGGCCCATCTTTCACATCCAGAGGAACATTAACGGATGGTTTTTTTAACTCTAAAGACACCTCTTTTTGGGGAAAAGCTTCCAAATTCATGGGAAAGCTGGATACCTGGCTATATACTATCAATGAAGCACTTGGGACAGGTGGGTGAATAGAGGGCAGGACAAAAGTGTAGGCAGCTACTGCTTCACCAATGCAATGCATGCAAAAAACAAAGTCAGCCTTTCGACAAAATAAATGAAATGTGAAGGTGCATGTAAAGCATGGCTGCAATAGGAAGGAACCCATCAAATAAGATGTAATGTCTAATTGGGACATGAGCACTCCACAGAGTCTTACCGTCATATGAACTGCAGAATTGCAAACTGGACACAAAATTCACGGACATGACTTAGAAACAGACATAAACGTTACACTATTCACACTCACGAACTGGTGAAAGCTGACCGAACAGCAGAACTGCAAAACTGACTTCATATTCGTGGACAGACATAAGCCAATGGCTTATAAATGCTCAAAACACGCACCAAACATACTCCCATGTTTAAACAGTTGGAATAGATAAAATACAAGGTATTAGTTCATATTTTGGCCAAGATACCTGAGCCGGTGAGCCCACTTCACGGGTCCTCGTTGTCTCGCAGGTCCTAACGCTAACAAGACAACTAACCCTAGGAAACCTGCCTGCAATGAGGGGCAATCATCCCAATAGGGACCCCACGCTGGAACCTAGGGACCTACCTTGTTCTAGATGATAAAGGACCCACAGCAAGACACAGTTCACACTACACATACTGAGAGCCACACAGACACACAAGAGCATGACACTGTTCACACTGAACATCCTGAACGCTGCACAGACAGCTCATGTCCAGCCACACGCGCAGACATTCAGGAGCATGACACTGTTCACACTGAACATCCTGAACGCTGCATAGACAGCTCATGTCCAGCCACACGTACAGACATTCAGGAGCATGACACTGTTCACACTGAACAGCGAAAAGGCCTGCAGCCTCTAGCAGAGGAGCTGGTATATATGAGCAACAGACCTTGGGGATTGTCTCGCAGGAGCAATCCACACCCAGCCAGCCCAATCAACACCACCTGTGGGGCTATGCTGCTGAAAACCTATGTAGTATAATAGATCCCAGCAGTGAACCCTAACAATACCTCCCCTTAAAGAGGGGCCTCCAGAGATACAGGCACCTGACACACAGGGGTCTACAATCTGGGGGACTGGTTGGCTGGAGAAATCCACACCCAGCCATCTCAATCAACCCTCACCTGTGAAGCTATGCTGCTGAAAACCCATGTAGTACAATAGATCCCAGCAGTGAACCCTAACAATACCTCTCCTTAAAGAGGGGCTCCAGAGATACAGGCACCTGACACATGTGTTTTGATCAAAATGTGCATGAAGAACCTTGCATTTTTATGTGGTTCGTTTAAACAACAATTGTACAAATAAATGTGTGTGAGTGCTAAAGTATGTTATTCTGTTACTGTATTTGTCGCAGCTATGGCTTACATGCACCTCGACATTTGATCTTTGGTGGAAGTACTGACTTTTTTGTTGCATGTTCAAGGTTTTATAAATGTGGTGACATGGTATGGGACATGTAAGTGATATACTTGTAGGCTTTGCCCGAAATGCAGTAGCACCCACTGGCATTTTTTACCTGACTGTTTTTCCTTATTTGACAATGCACTTATTAACTGAATATTGTTGCTTTCTTTGCATTGCCAGTTTTCTCAGAAATTAGCAACAACCCATTTCATAGCCAGATGACCACCTTCTGTATATTTTACTGTAATGTAGTGATTCCCTCACTAGAGGCGGCAATACATATATTTGCAGAAAAGTTATATAGGGACTAAATAAACTGATGACGGCACAGATATAACTGCCTCCTGGTCTCTCCTCCTAAAAGATAAAGGCATAAAAAGATCTTCCTCCTGGTCTACCTTGGTAAATGATGAAGACATAGAGCTGCCTTCTTTCCTCATTGCTTCCTAAGGTGAAGTTTTTTCCTGCAATGAGCGACTGTAGGAATCTGTATTCCCTGGAAATGGTTAAAATGTCTCTTTATCCAACCTGCTCTCATAGTAAGACATGCCATGTAAACTCATGCTTTTACATAAGGACCAAAAGAGAGGTATCTGTTAATGGGTATTAGTGTATCTTGACGCCACCAAAAGTACAGGTGGAGCCAAGATGCAAGCTGTTTGATAGGGAGTTGACGCCCCCAGTTCCTAATTGGCTGCAGAGCATTGTCCCCTTTCTGTGGCTCACAGGTCCTGTTTTTTTCCCAGTGCTGACTGTAGCAGCCGTGCCAGCAGCCCCGCTCTCAGTGTTCCTGTCGCCCCTTTTTACTCCGTATCATCTTTTGGTGCTGGCGCTGCTATCACCTCCGCTGTGTTGGAGCGCAGCATAGTGACTCTCCATGCTGACCCTTCCTCCACCTTTCCAGGCTGTCAGTGTAGGGGAGCCGCTGTAGAAGTGCAAGTGCACAGGTGATTATAGCCAGTCACCCCCCGCGTCCCCGCTGCCGCCACTGCTGTGCAGCACTCAGCGATCCGTGGGGATGAAGTAACAAGCGCCGGCGCTCAGCGGTGCGGCCCACTGCAGTGGCGTTTAGGGAACTGCGAAGCTCACCGCTCCAGACCACTACAGAGCTTTATGCAGTTCGCAGGGGCGGCGGTCACCGCTCCCTCTCAAATTTGCACGGCAGAGTCCACACCGACCGCTCTCCGCTTCCTCCAGGGCATCGTCCGATTACCCCCAGCGTTCAAAACTCCGGAGCGCCGCATCTGACCTTCCTCCACCGTGGCCTGCAGTGGCTACAGGACCTGTGAGGCTGAGCACACCCACAATGCTGGACACCCAATCAGTAACAGGGGGCGTCAACCCCCTGTCAAAGTCCTTGTATCTTGGCTCCACCTGTACTTCTGGTGGCGTCAAGATACAATAATACCCTGTTAATGTTAGGACCCATCCGTAAACATAATTACCTGGACGTGGCAGATGGGTCCACATGCTTTGATGAAAATATAAGCTAAGAACCTTGCATTTTTATGCGTTTAGTATATACAAGAGTTATGCAATTTTATTCAAAATTAAATGTGTATGAGCGCTGTTGCCACGTGTTTTTGCTTGTACCATGTTATTCACACAAGCGTGTCCAATTTTAATGCACGTGTATGTCTTGCGTGACATCCATATGCATTGTATGTGTCCGTCTTTTATGTCTGCATGTGATCTGTTTGTTATCTTCTTTTCTCGCGTGCGCAAAAAAAGTAAAAGGTGATTCAATTATTGCTTAAGAACATTCATTGTGAAAATGGAACCCTACGGTACTGTAAGTTTGGGTTGGTAGATCCATGTTTGTCTCGGGATACTCGTCTGTAATTCAGGTGCAAAAATGAACTTGCAAAATGCTCATGTGAAATCAGCCTTGTAGATACCGGTCTTAAAGGGGTATTTCCATCATAAACTTATAGCACATCACTTGGTCCTTTCTATAAATCCAACAGCTATTTTCATGAGGTCACCTGTCCATAGACTTCTATAGGGAGAGCGAGCAATCTAAACCAGTGAACAGTAACCAGATACCACTTCTTAATATAGGTGCAGCTCTGACTTATGGGGCACTCAACTATCAAACAAATATATAGCATATTCTGTGGATATACTTTAAATCTTTATGATGATGATACGCCTTTGAGTCTTAAAGGGCCACATTCAGTCAAAGGCATTTAAATGAAGTATTCTTGGATAGATGAAAACTATTTGAGTTACTATTACTGTATACTATTACAAGAACTGAAAAGTAAGGAGCCTGTAATTATCTCATGTGATATATAAGCAGCTCGAAAGACTGACAGTTTAGTGATTTAATTATCTTTAAAACCTAATCATTAACATATTTGGCATTTCTGGGCCCTTTAGCAATATAAGTTCCTTCCAAACGTTCTCATTCAACTACCATCTACGCAAGGCTAGAATTTTAAAAAAAGACTGGAATCATATGGCAACAGGACCGTGGAGTAATTGTTAATGGGGCATTGTCATTCATCATGTGCGTACAAGACATTTTACAGGAAAATGGTGGATTAATACGGCATTGTACAAAACACTTAATTAGATTTCGCTAGTTTGCACATGTTAATGTTTTGTGTCAGACTGCTGTCTAAATTCTCCAGAGTTTAATCTACCATTACATATTTGTGTTGTGCTTTAGTTTAACACCTAAAATTAATCACTTCTCCAAAAGTTTCATGGAGGTAGAGTAAAAATGTCTCCCGCAATAGAAGAGAGGATTTATTAATATGTGCATTTTTAGGAAATGGGCTGTTTTTTTCAAAAATGCGGCTTGTTCTAGGTTTTTGTTTGTTCTGCCTAATACATGGCCACAAGTTTGCCAGAGGTTCCAAAATTCTTAAACAGTCCACTAAAATAGGAGATTTTTTTGTACAGTGTCCATTTTTTGAAGGTGGAAGACTATATGCAGGTTATTTAGATTTTAATTATCATTTAAAGGAAACCTGTCATTAGTTTTCTGCAAATTAAGCCATTAACAGCACTACAATAGCATTCTTTTCCACACTGCTTTTGCTATAAATGTTGATAAAGGCATACCTGTATAATTGATGTTTTTAAATCGCCTTATGTAAATGCAGTCAAGTGTTCCGGTGGGCGGGCCAGACCGTCTTCACTAGCAGCATTTTTTCTCAACAGAGTCCGCCTTCTCAGCTGTCTGTAATGTGGATGACGTAGTTGGCGTCATCCATGCATCTCGCTCAAATCACACGCCTGTGAAGTGCGGTGGGCTCCTGGCTCATTCACAGATAAGCCATCCCATTTGTGCGTAGAATCGATTAGCTTGTCTACACATGTGCAGGGAGCCCACGACACATTGTAGACACAAGATTTCAAAGAGATAAGTGGTGTTGCGTCCTGACCGGACGTGCGGTGGACACCAACATAAGAATAAGCACAACCCTGCTTCACACAACCAAAATTATGATTGTGCAACGAAAACACAAAATGAAACTAAGGGGAATCCTTTCTCTGTAAACCCCAACCCTAGGAGGGACCCCTGCCTAAACGGCAGGCCGACTGCTCTGATAAGTGCGGACCAACACGCATACCTTGGCCACTAATTAATCCCTACCAGGGAGCCCTAAATACCAAAAGAAACAGTACAAAAAAACCAACTGTGATACTTATCAGTAGCAGCAGTCTGCAGCAAGGAAAAGGAGCTCCAGAGGCAGGCTGTGCCCCTCATCAGCAATCCCAGGAGGATACTGAATTGACCAGCACTGAAGTCAAATCTAAGTCACTCACTCACCCGACACCACACCCCTCAGCCCCAGGAAAGGCAGAGATACTGCTAAAACCTTGTCAGGCCTAAAAGCAAGGCAAAGATTTCAGAACAGCTGCAACAGTACCTCCCCCTCTAGATGGGGCCCCAGGACCCATAGTACCAGGACGACTCAGATTCAATCTGTGAAAATTTTTTACCAGACAATCAGCATGCACATCGACGGCCGGAACCAATGATCTTTCTTCTGGACCATAACTGCGCCAATGCACAAGGCACTGCAATGAACTCCTGAATCGACAAGAGTCCATTATGCGACTTATCGCAAGCTGCTCCTTCCCATCTACTAAAACAGGAGCCAGAGTTGGTGAACCATTCCTGGAATCGATGACTCTTTTAAGCAGAGATTTGTGGAAAACATTGGTAATTTTCATTGCACTGAGAATTTCTAACTGAAAAGTGACCGCATTAATCTTCTCCTTTTAAACGGACAGATAAATCAGGGGGAAAAAATCTAAATCTCGTCCAGGTAAACCAACACAGATCTGCCCACAAATTCATAGAGAACCTCATTGATGAAGGACTGAAACACCGCAGGAGCATTAGTGAGACCAAAGGGCATCACCATACTCTCATAATGCCCCTCTGGGGTATTGAACGCGGTCCTCCACTCATCCACCTCCTTAATCCGGATTAAATTATATGCCCTACGTAAATCCAATTTAGAAAACCAGTTGGAGCTATTTAACTGTGAAAACAGATCTGGGATAAGGGGAAGAGAGTATGGATTGCGTTTCATTATTTTGTTTAGCTCTCTAAAGACAACACAGGGACGTAAACCGCCATCTTTTTTCTTCACAAAGACGAACCCCGCTGCTAACGGGGAATTAGATGGCCGTATATGACTCTTTCTCAAGCTGTCCAGGATATAGTCTTTAAGAGTCTTTTTGTCTCTCAGTGGCAGGTATGTTGTACATGTGACTCTTGGGAAACTTCCAGTTAGGGAGAAGTTTAATTGCACAATTCCCCTTTCTGTAATTTGTCTGCCCCCTCCTGGGAAAACACATCAGTGAAGTCAGCAATAAATTCAGGTGACTAATTTACCCGAATAGAAGCTACATTAACAGTAATGCAACAGGATAGACAAAAGGGGCTCTATTTCGTGATGTCTCCCTTCTCCCAGTCAACTAGGTTATGTAAGCAAAACCAAGGCCACCCCAAGACTACTTGAATAGGAAGGGATTCCATGACATATAATGTTATCATTTCCATATGGAACAGCCCAATCTTTAAATGAACCTAAGGCACACAAAATCTCAGACATTTCTGAGATAGTGGAGAGGCGTCAATGGTAGACACAGGGATCGGAAAATCCAGAGAGTTCATTTCTAAGCCTAAACTATTGACCGTATCTCATCGTATTAAATTGACGTCAGCTCCACAATCCAAAAAAAACATTAATGGGACTGCCCACACCGTTACAAAGAATCACAGCAGGAAGAACCAGCCTGGTGGATGATACCCAAGCAATTTGAAGGCCTAGAGGGACCTTCCCTCTAACCTCTAGGCCATCTAGTTTTCCTGCAGAGAACTACAATGGGGACAAAACTGAGACATATGACCTATGCGTTTAAAAGAGAAACATCGACCTTGAAATTGTACCTTCCTTCTACTTCTAGCTTTGCTAGCCAATGACCCTAGTTGCATGGGCTCCTCCTCATTAGCAGGCAAGAAGCCAGAAGCCATGGAGAGTTCCTGATGCCTCTCCCTAATACGTCTCCCAACTTTAATAGCCAGAGACATAGCCTCATCTAGACTACGGAGTACTGGATGTTCAACAAGTAAGTCCTTGATCGTATTGGACGGACCACAATGGAACTGGCTTCTTAAAGCAGGGTCATTCCACTAAGTCTCCGTTGCCCACCATCGAAACTCGGCACATAAATCCTCGACAGGGAAGTCTCCCTGTAGCAAGCTTCTAAGATTTCCCTCTGCCATAGATATTCTATCAGGATCATCATATATAAGACCTAAGGCTGTGAAAAAGCTATTGATAGAGGTCAAGACCTCAGACGAAGGGGGCAAGGAAAACGCCCATGCCTGTGGTGCCCATGGTAGCCGAGAAATGACAGTACCTACCCTCTGGGCGTTGTCACCCGATGAACCTGGACATAGTCTAAAATAAAGTTTGCAGGCCTAAACAGCAAGCTGAGCGCTGTGATAAGTGCGGACCCACACGCATACTTTGACCACTATTAAATCCCTACCAGGGAGCCCTGAATACCAAAAGAAACAGTACAAAGAAACCAACTGTAGCACTTAGCTGTAGCAACAGTCTGCAGCAAGGAAAAGGAGCTCCAGAAGCAGGCTGTGCCCTAAGCTTATGAACATTGGCAGCCTTAGCCAAGCACAACTCTTGCGGTCACACAGGGCACCAGCTTGTGCCCTTCCAGCTTGTGGGTGGAAGCACCAGGCAGATGTAGGCCGTAGGTAAATTCCCTACTTAGGGTCGCCTGGCCAAATGATCTTCTTCCTCCATGCATCAGTGTCTTGTGGAGCTACATGACTCCTTCTCCTTTTTGCTCTATTTCCTCTCCTCTGATGTTCTGAGGTGCTGCTGTCAGCCCATTGGTGCCCCCGCACCACAAGCACTTAGTTCTGCTACTGTATTTGTTATGAGCTTGGTTCTGTTATCGTATCTATGTACTGAAGTTGGTTCATGCTGTATTTATGTTATCGTATCTATGTACTGAAGTTGGTTCATGCTGTATTTATGTACTGAGCTTGGTTATGTTACTGTATTCAGGTTATGAGTCTCGTTCTGATGCTGTATTTATGTTATGACACTGGTGCTGGTGCCAAAATTCTGCACA
Source organism: Eleutherodactylus coqui (assembly GCF_035609145.1). Taxonomy (NCBI): domain Eukaryota; kingdom Metazoa; phylum Chordata; class Amphibia; order Anura; family Eleutherodactylidae; genus Eleutherodactylus; species Eleutherodactylus coqui. The sequence goes on from NC_089838.1 coordinate 269,401,606, forward strand.
AGGTGTCCTCTAACCCAAGGCCAGTACTGAACATGAGATAGGAAAGGGGCTGCTGCAAAACTACTAGTTGGTCTTTTAAGCAGAATGAAGAGGACTCGATGGACCAAAGGGCAACAACAGGGAGACAGGTGATTATGAAAGTAACACCCATGAACTCAGCGGCCCTTTAGGTTATTTGGCTCATAAGACATGACAAGTTGCCTATAACAGCTCACAGTAAATACTGCTATAATTGATGGAGGTTACAGACTACACAACCTCACTGCAGTTATAGGGGGAGATCAAGACTATACAACCTGCCTCAGTTATAGGGGGAGGTCCAGACTACACAACCTGACTGCTGTTATAGGGGGAGGTCCAGACTACATAACCTGACTGCTGTTATAGTGGGAGGTCCAGACTACACAACCTGACTGCTGTTATAGGGGGAGGTCCGGACTACACAACCTGACTGCTGTTATAGAGGGAGGTCCAGACTACACAACCTGACTGCTGTTATAGGGGAAGGTCCAGACTACACAACCTGACTGCTGTTATAGGGGGAGGTTCGGACAATGCGACCACCTATTATAGACGTTGCCCCAGAGTACACCACAGACTGCAGTTTTAGGGTATGGATCCAAGCTACATTACCAAATTGTTGCTGTAATGGGTGCTGCAGACTACACAACCAGTATATATATTACTAGTAAAAATAAAAATGAATGTTATTGCAGGGGCTGAAAGTAGATCTACACACATTACTCACAAGTGAATTTTCTAGAGGACTAGATCACGCATGAGTACACAACAATGGACTTGAATCTACATTGAGTCATCACTAATACTTTAAGATTACGTGCACATGAAAGGGGGTGGTTGAGATGAATCACCTACAACCATGCACCGCACCCCTTTACCAAGTGTATGTCAGTAATGGAGGTTATTACTCTATATTAAACCGTAATTGTTCCATTGAAGTTAACTGGTTCTATAAATTTATGTGATGCTGTGTTATGTGCAGTTTACCATTGTGTGCTCCTTTAATAATACTGCTGGTTATGCTGCTTTTGTATGCCTATAGACAGGCACATGGATTGTACTGTGGACTCTGAAGTGCGCCTGCATTGAGGGCAGTCGCTGAGCGGGTTTAAAGGCGGGTAACTAAAGTAATAAACAGAATGGGTGGACTACAATACCCAGAGAGGTTATGGAAATTGGGATTATTTCGTTTAGAAAAAAAGATGACTGAGGGGTGACCTAATAACTATGTACTATAAAGACAGTTTCTACACAGACATAGAAGGCAGTTTCTTTACTGTAAGAGCAGTGAGACTGTGGAACTCTGCCTGAGGACGTGGTGATGGCAAACTCACTAACAGAGTTCAAGAGGGGCCTGGATGCCTTTCTTGAGCTTTATAATATTATATGTTATAATAGCTAATTACTTCAGAAGGGTCGGTGATCCAGGGATTATTCTGATTGCCAGACTGGAGTCAGGAAGGAATTATTTGCCTTAAATAAGAAGAATTGGCTTTTACCTCATTGGGTAATAGGCTGAACTGGGTGGACATATGTTTTTTTTTCAGCCTAACATACTCTGTTGCTAGGTTACTATGACAGTGCCAGCCCAAGGTGCCCCGCCAAGTTAACGTGAGTTGCTCTAGGAGCCTGTGCCCTCTTAAGCCCCCTTGACATGCAAAGATGATCGCTCAAAATTTGCTCAAAAGACAGTTTGAGTGACAGTTTTGAGCGATTATTTTGCATTGCTACTAATGGCCACTAATTAACATCATTTGCATGTTAATGAGCCGCTGGGAGGTGTATTTACAGAACAGCAGGTTCTTTAAATACATGTCCTTTATTCGGCCATGGGCTGCCCGCTAATAACAATGTTATCATTGCTGCCAGCAGAGAACTCAGCATGCGGTCTGTGCTATCATGACCGATGGATTTCATGCTCACATGAAATCCATCGTTCAGCAGAAAGCAAACGATGGTAGAATTTAGACACAATGATTATCGCTCAAAAGCCATCATTTGGACTAATTTTGAGCATTAATGTTGTGTCTAAATGGGCCTTTAGATAGACTGTAACTAATATGCTGTCTACCTCATTAAAAGACTGTTCTATTATCATTAGTAACTATCCCCTGCATGTCTTATCTATTGTGCACTTTTGCAACCTCTATGGTACCAGCTACATCCATTCTACTACACCCGTGCCTCAATGCATAGTTAGCAATTTACAGTGATGTTACTGCCATATAACTTGTGCACCATACCGTTAACATGAGAATTATTCATCGTCCATTTGCATTTCTTCAGATATTCAGATTAACGCCAGTTGCTATTACTGTTTGAACATGAATTTGTAGTCATGAGTACCTGCTGAATAAATGTAATTCAGAGCATAATATGGCCAAGGGAATATGTGGTCTGCATCCGATTTTCAGCTACTTCTACTACAGTTACATTTGCACTTTTTAGCAAATGGCCACCACGGGTGTTTTTTATCCATAAGGTAAAACTAATTCAAGATAATTTTTGGGTATTTCAAAGAACTGAGAAAAACATTAAAAAATACAAAAAACTGTTTTTATTTATACAGTGCTGCAAGAAAATATTAGCCCCTTCCAGATGCCGTCTTTTATGGCGTATCTGTTTTTGAGAATAACAACTTTTAACAATGGATACAAGGAGCCTGATTGAATTGATTCTTAAAATTAAGGACTCATTCACAAATGGAACAAGGAACTGTCAGACAGAAATCCCTTACAGAGCCCTAATGCAGATGTCAATGAGCCCCTATCCAGCACTCATGACATTCACAGCAAAAAGTAACTAACTAGTTAGGCCATTTTCGGGGCCCATGCATACACTATGACATCATCTAGTCAGTTTTGGCAGTATTAAACTTTATAGGGATACACCTGTTATGTTCGTGCAGGGCACAAGTATGGTACCCTCATGGACATCACCAGCATGTCACACTATTAATGTCCTCAATGGACTAATATAGACATTTGATATATCACCAAAACATGGCGAACACAAAATAATTAACCACCTAATGTAGGATATGGTTCACCACAAGAAGGACACTTACTTCGAAGTGTCCTTCTTGTGGTGAACCATATCCCACATAAGGTGGTTAATTTCTTTGGGTCAGACCTCTGAGCGCAGGAGTTTTTGCATATAGTCTTGTTCTTTGGTATTTGTCAGAGACCTCTACAGTATTTCGGGATCCTTCCTGCACCAGCTCTACTTCTCGGATGTCCTCAGGACAGAGTATCCCCGATATCATCACCGTTGTTTTGCCTATCTGGACCAAAGGCATGGCGGCCAACCTATCCTCAGGTTGAGCCATACATGCCAGATGAGTCCTCTTTTCATTCTTGGTATCCATCTGTATGGAGATCTACAGTATCAGTTGAGGTGCTGTCTCTAACATAGTGTATTTTAATTGAACACAAAATAAGGAAGATAACAGTAACACAAATACAGGGATGGGAACCCTATCACTAACCAACTTTGGTGTGGCAGACCCTGCCTAGAAGCAGGACAATCAACCCGATAGAGACAACTAAATTTCATCTTCTGATATGTTCTACAGTGAATAATAAATGGTTATATGAGATTTCCAAATCATTATCGTAAAAGAAGCATAACTCAACTGTTCATTTTGTCACCCTTTCATCTCCAGACCGATATTTGTTTCCAGCACTGCTGCAGCATGATGTAGCTGACTATCCATGTAACCACTGAGGACAAAATACAGTGATTTGCTGCTGCAGTCACATGGGTAATCGGTGACATCACCCCTGTAGCACTGGAAAGCAAAACTGGTGTGGAGTTGGAATGGGGACAGAATGCACAGGTGAGTTATGCTTCTTTTACTATTTTCAAAAGATCCCTGGCTTTAACTAAATTTGTTGGGGTTTCTTAAAAGCCCTTTTACAGAGAATGTAACCATCAAGCTTGGTGTGCCCTTCAGAAAATGTAACCACCAAGCTGTATTGTGTGCCATTATCTGTAACAACCAAGCCTGAGCCCCTATAACAGTATAGATGCCAAGTTTGGGCATTCAAGTTCTAATGTTTCCTAATTTTTTTTTTCTCAGGAATGGGAGCAGATAGAAACATGGGACACATTTTAGAAGACGTGGACATTCTTTGGGGATGAGTGAGACAGATGGCAGCTTCATCCGGAGCACAGAACCCACGTGACAGCAACTGGAGTTGGAAGAGTTTTCAAAACTTAAAGTGCCCACATTTATATTTCAAGAAGAGCGTGTAATCATTCATTTTCTTTACTTGCATGGAATGACACCTACTGACATTCATCTTCAGTTGAGTAAGACATGTTGAAGGTGTCACAGACATGAAAAATGTACATTTGTGGGTGCAACAGTTCAAAGAAGGCTGAACTTGTGTGAGAACGAAGCAAAGGAGCCTCAGCCATGCACCAGTCGGTCCGACAACATGATTGCGCGACCAAAGCAAGTGATTATGGAGGACTGCTGATTGACTGTGGAAGAGATTGCCTACAAAGTTGGCATTTCTGTAGGATCTGGGATTACAATCCTGCGTGACAACCTGAAGATGAAAAACTTTTAATCCAGGTGCCGCGAATGTCGACTGATGTTCACAAGGTTGCATACGCAATGTGTCTTGACACGTGTTGATGGCATGAATGGTGCCTTCATTCCATCAATTGTCACATTGGATGAGCTGTGCTTGCTGTTTTTCAGAAGGACGTTCTCTGTGATCACACATTTTCCAGTCATTCCGCTCTTTCATCAGTGATTTTCCAGTGGGCAAAACAGACCCATGGAGGAGCATTCACCATGGCCATGCAATCATTACGTCACCGTTGTGAAAAATGTGTACATCAAGAGGGAGATTATATTGAGCAGTGACAATACTTCCAGCTTTGTGGGGTAAGTATTTTTTTTAGAAATAGCTAGAAGACCTTAGAACTTGCACCTTGGAAGTGCCAATGTTGTAACCATCATGCCTTTTGCTTCTCTTGCATTGACTGTACTGTGTCGGTTTCCATCCGCGAATGGGGTTCTTTGTCAGAGTCAATGGCCATGTACAAAAGCTGACCCTCTTACAGCCACATTTCTCCTATAGTAATAGTGCAAATTTAGTCTTATAAGGGGTGATCATGTAAGAGCCTCGTGTGGCGCAGAGTGCCAAGGCAGCAGAAATGCAGTCCTAAACTCTCGCTCACAACCTGAAGGTTGCGAGTTCAATCCCCGTTGGTTCAGGTAGCCAACTCAAAGTTGACTCATCCTTCCGAGATCGGTAAAATGAGTACCCAGCTTGGTAGGGCAGATGGGTAATAAATAAATCACTTGAAAGCACTGCGGAATAAGTTGGCGCTATACAAATAACAAGATTTTTTTTTTCTGTAACATACAATGATACCGAATCCACCGGCGTAAGAGTTACTCTTTGCAAAGACTCATGAGACCCCCTCCATATGAAGTCCATATACTCTAGTAAGGTAATAGGAGCAGGTTTATACCTGAGAGGAAAAAGACAATACAAGCCCTATAGATTTTACTCTGTATATGAAGGCCCTAGAGAAAGATATTGTAAACTGCAAATGCGCATTTCTTATTCGCATGTCTTGAAATACTATGATGTCTTCTGTGCAGTTTATGAAATGTAAGCAATTTACAGCTCTTCAGCTCTTTTGGAATAACAAGTCCCATAACTACAGTCGGGTAAGTGTATGCCGGGATAGTGTATGCCGGGGAGTGTATACATACGCACATATATTATTGCATACATATACATAATAACAAACAGAAGTCTCGGAATCTTCAGCATGAGAAAGATTTTTATCTATTCCCAGGATCTCCTTGTGCCAGAAATTGTGACAAACAGAATAGATATTTGTTGTTACTCTCGGATTATTAACAGTCTCTGCTTCGTGGTTTTCCTTTCTTTTCATTCTTCCTTTTTTTTTCTGCTAGAGACATTTATGTCTCAGTTGCCAAACATTTCTGTGAAAATAATGTGGGAGGATTGTGACAGACATAATTCTCCATCCTACAGCCTCATCAAGTTGAGTTCTGTTAAGCCTTACCCGCTGGGCCCGGCTTCTTTTAAAGTTTCCGCCCTGACAGCTGGATTTATTAGTTTTGAAATTTGTACAAAAATCACACGTCACGTCGCAGGAAAGCTGTCAAAACGTCAGCCAGAGGAGATCTCGCATTAAAAGCCTTTCCAGGCAGGCCGTCTCTCTCTTTAAAGAAGCAGAATGCAGCCTGAAGAAATATCAGGGTTTTTTCTTTCTTTTTTTTTTTTTCCTTTTTCTCCCCCTGCTCACAGTCCTGCAATGTCAACTGCTTCATCTCAGCTTTAATTATAAGGTGTTGGGTAGGAGCTGTGCCATGTGAATACACAGGGGTGGTAACACCATTTCTATGTGTTACCCACACTCTCGCTTTACAAATACAGATATTATTTTTTTTCCAGAGCCGTGCAGCATACACTGTGAATTGCAAGAAGAGACGTTCAACACGCAAGTGTCAAATATGTGAACTTGATTTTTTTTTCTTCGTTATATAATTTTGCACAATTGGAGTAATATTTCAGCACTAAAACCTTTAACACGTTCAGCGAAGGGCTGCATTGTGGCACCGTAAAGCCTTTGAGTTGTAATAGGACAACCATAGAAATCGGAGGGACGTAAAGGGGGGGAATTTATTGGTGGGGTGGAAGAAAGTCGCAAATTCTGGCACAAAAGTTTGTGCTTTTTTTTTTAACCTTTGTGCAACTTTTTTGAAAAGCGGATAAGACTTGGCAAGAGGGTTGGCCTTCCATGGTACAATGGGTTTACGATAAAAGCGAGATTTGAGTAAAGAAAAATCTACACCAGATCATAGCTTACATAATGTTATGTAAATTTTTTTTAGACCTTGTCTTGTAGTTGTTTTTTTAAGAGGGGCAAGAACAGAGGTGCAAGTTTAAGCGCAAGCGAGATAGGTGTTATAGAAGAGAGATGGCTGTTGCTGAATGGAGTGTCTCCTCTGAGCAGCTAGTAATTGGTCCTATGGATCAGAGCCCCCTCCCCGGTGAGTGAAGTGGAAAAGTGAGACCGGTAATCTCCAGTACACCCAAACGTTAATGCAACAAGCATGAGTAGTGAAACCGGCTCCTCTGTGTTCGTTACTCATTGGGGAAACCAATCAGTCAGGAAAGAGACAGAGATTGTGTTTGTGTGGTCGGTTACAATAAAACTAGTTCCCTGTTTACCGCTGTCTGGATATACAACTTACTCCAAATCCTCCGGTACACCTCAAGTAGTCATGCTTATTTCCTGACGTGGTTACCGACTAAGCCAATATGGCCGAAACATGACCCGGAGTTGAACACATCCCCTACGCCCATCCAGGAGGAACCCTCACTGGCTTAAGGTAAAAAAGACATTGTGACTGTTAATTCACATGGGCTCCGTTAAGTGTGTGCCCCCCCAGCCACTCTACTTAGGGACTCGCCAAAGATGCGTCAAGTTTATTAAGATGTGTGCGCCTCTTAAGATGTTTGGCGCATCTCCCTCCAGCGCACTGCTACTAAACACTAGTATATGATGGCCAGTCTATAGTAAACTTTCCCCGCAGTGTCTTATTCTGTTACATTCTGGTTGATCACCTGTTACCGTAGAGGAATCCGCTTACTTTTAGATATGATGACAGACTTGCACTTTGAGCTTATACGAGTAAATATCTATATCTTCTTTGCTTTACAAATGTGTTTGACAGTTTGGCTACTGAAAGGTACAGAAACCTGAGGTGTCCAAGATACTCCAGGACAAAATACTGGATAATTAAGGGGGTTTTCAGAGACTTTAGCATTGGTAGACTATCAATAGGATAGGTTATCAATATCGGGTCGGTAGGAATCTGACTCCTGATACCCCCAGCAACCAACTGATTGAAGGGTCCATGTTACTCAGACGCTTTTTATTGTTTACCAGGAACAACCTCGAATAATTTGGTAGTGGCTGTGTCTTATACTGGAGCTCATTGTTTCTTAGCCCCATTCAAGTGAATGGGACTGAGCTGCAATACCAGACACAGCCATTACAAAAGGTGCATGTAATAATAATAGCAAGTTTTATTTATATAGCGCCAACATATTCCGCAGCGCTTACAATACAGGGGAAATAACACAAGACAACGGTTACATGAAGTAATCAACTGATGGAAACAGTAGGGGTGAAGGTCCTGCTCTAACGAGCTAACTTACTACAGATAATGGGGTGATACAGAAGGTAAAGGGGCTGGAGATGTGCACGGTATGGCAAGGTGGAGAGTGAGGGATGCTATACACACAGGCAATGGTCCGGCCGTATAGTGGCGGAATCGGGATGACAGCAGGTGCCGGTTGATTACAGCTAGCAGGGATTGCAGTTGGTAGGACAGGTAACTTGTTATCAGGGGGACTACCGAGGGGTTTAGTTTAGGGGATATGGTATGCCTCCCTGAAGAGGTACGTTTTTAGAGGATGCCTGAAGTTTAGTGTGTCAGTGATTGCCCGGATATTTTTGGTAGCGCGTTCCAGAGGACAGGTGCTGCTTTTGAGAAGTCTTGGAGGCAGGAATGAGAGGTTCGATTTAAAGGGGCGCTCAGTCTGATTTCATTAGCAGAGCGAAGGGCCCGGGCTGGCTTGTGGATTGAGATAAGGGAAGCAATGTAGGGCGGTGCAGTGCTGTGGAGTGCTTTGTGGATGAGGGTAGTGAGTTTAAATTGTATTCTGTGTAGTGACACAGGGCAGAGGCATCCGTGTAGCAGCTGGACAGGAAGATGAGCCTGGCTGCTGCATTCAGGACGGATTGGAGACTGGAGAATCTGGATCAGGGGAGGCCTATCAGCAGCGAGTTGCAATAATCGAGCCGAGAGTGTATGGGGGCAACAGTGAGCAATTTTAGCGTGTCCACGGTGAGAAAAGGGCGTATTCTAGCGTTGTTCCTAAGGTGCAGCTGACAGGATGAGGTTGGTTAGTAGAGGGTGGAAACACCAGTAGGTCAGTTTTTGAGAGGTTCAGTTTTAGGTAGAGAGAGGACATAGTGTTAGAGACAGCAGACAGACAGTTGGTGGCATTCTGGAGGAATGTTGCTGTGGTGTCCCGGGAGGAGGTGTATAGCTGGGTATCATCAGCATAGAGATGGTACTGGAAACCAAATCTCCTGATGGTCTGTCCAATAGGGGCTGTGTAGATGGAGAAGAGGAGGGGGGCAAGAACCGAGCCCTAGGGGACCCAACAGCAAAGGGAAGAAAAGGAGAGGTAGAGCCAGCAAAGCAGACACTGAAGGAGCGGTCGGATAGGTAGGAGGAGAACCAGGAGAGGGCAGTGTCTTTTAGTCCAATGGAGTGAAGCATAGTGAGGAGACGTTTGTGGTCGACAGTGCTGAATGCTGCAGAGAGATCGAGGAGGATCAGTAGGGAATAGTCGCCCCTCGATTGGGCAGTCAGGAAGTCATTTGACACTTTAGTCAGGGCGGTTTCTGTCGAGTGTAGGGGGTGGAAGCCGGACTGTAGAGGATCAAGAAGAGAGTTTTCTGAGAGATAGCTTATAAGGCGAGAGTAAACCAAGCGTTCTAGTAGTTTGGAGATGAAGGGAAGGTTTGAGATGGGTTGATAGTTGGCAGCATCGGTCGAGTCAAGAATTGGTTTGTGACCTTTGCATGTCATGGACTGCGCCAATCATATGGCTGTTTGCAGGTCATCTTTTTGGTGCTGTTCATCTATATTTCTACAGAGGTTGCACCATGTCGGTAGGCCCTCCATACGTACTGCTGGGTTCTTGGCCAGGACGAGCATGTTTTGACAGTATGGTGACTGTGGCAATGCACTGGTTGACTCTGCCTGGCCTTTGATTTTTGTTGCCACAGGGGTTCCAATTGAACTCATTAAAAACATTTTTTGTATCTTGGGAATTCAGTTACTCCTCACTTGAATATCAATGCAATTCATGCCAGTTCTGATCCTGTTAACTGCTAAACCAGGTCCCCTTCTGTTACCCAGCCTTGTCTGGCCTGATACCTGAACAACTTTGCTACATCATTGTGATACTTGGACAGCTCTGCTACATCTTCTGGAAACCTCCGCAACTCAGCTACACCATCCTATAACCTGCACAGCTCCACTGTATTAGTCTGCTACTTGCCTGTCTCTACAACATCACCTGCTACCTGCTCAGCTCTACATCATCATCAAGCTTTGACTGATGACCTGTGCTGCTAGCTTCTTCATGAGTGGGTATCTGATTGCAGTTCCAAGAATCCGCGAATCAGCACCTAAGGTACGTGTCGTTGCAGTACAGAACTGTGCCTTATAATCAATGTAGAGGTCACAGCGCTCACCAGAGCACCACGGCTCCTTTGGTCACTTGAACAGTGGGGGTTTTGGAAGTCCCTGATAGGCCATCAGTATCAAAGTCCTAAAACCCCCTATATTAAAACACCTTTAGTCATCTCAGAAATATTTTTCTAAAAAGTATTGATGCTAAATTGAATGTACTCTCTTTTGGTTGGCCCGAACCAGAGGTTGCGAAGCATCACAGTGGTTGACAACATTGAGCTCGGTGCTGAAAAGGAAGAAATCCCTGCCAGTAGGTCTATTTAGTCCACTTACAGAGAAAGCCAACCTTTAGGGTGTTAAGCTGGTCATACATATCAGATAGCTCTGGGCCAAAAGCTCATGTGGACGAAAACTATCTCTCCCAATCTGCCAAGCAAGCATCTTGGCCAAGCAAGCTTGTTTATCTTAATAGAGAGAGGGAATCAACACTGCCAGACAGTTCTGGCAGTAGGTTATCTTTGGGCTGAACAAATAGATTGGGCACAGGGGCATATCTATAGGGGGTGCAGAGGCGGCAGTCGCTGGATAGAAGGGCCCAAAGGCCCCGCTATCATATAAGAAAACACTAGTGTTATAAATGGCACATCATTGTTTGAGGGGCCATGCTACAAATTTTGCATTGGTGCTCCCTATATTTAGCCTTTGCCTAATCCTTTAAGAATCTATTAATGCCTCTACCTACTAAGATTGCATCAATGGGCTTCTTAAGAGACTCAACAATGCAGAGGCAAGTTGTGGGAGGGCCCCTGTGCTGAACTTTTGCATCCAGGCCCACAAGCCCTTAGCTGCGCCTCTGATGGGGCATATTGAAATTCAACATGCCCAATCTTCATTAACATACACACTACATTGTCAGTGGATCCTGCTGTTATTTACTGTATATCTAATGTGTTAGTAGAACAGCATCATTGTCATATTCCAGATATATTGCCAATGGAATTACATGGGCTTGTTGGGTACCTTGATGTTCCTCCAAATATACATGGAGGTGCAAAGGTTTTTCTCTTGCACATTCTACCAGCTTCTAGGGAGGAATATGGTGACTTATGTCCACATATAGACTACGCAATGGATTCATACTGTGGACTCGTTGTACAGTATTTGCACTTTCATACGGGGCTGTTCACATGGCACTGCTGCATACATGAGTCCTTAAAGAAGTAGTACTAACTGCAGTAGGGCAAATGGGGTAGAAACATGAGAAAGGCCAGTGTATAGTATGTTATGAAAAAGTTTGGTTGTGCACAGTGGTAGGCCGGAGAAGATAAAAACGTTTGTTACATGACTTTATCATTAGGGTAGGATCACATATTGCGGATCCACATTTAAATCCATGTGCGGATTTTCACAGTGGAATTTATGCATTACAGTGCAAAGAATGAATGTTGCAGTGAAAATCTGTGGAATTTCCGCAACAAATGGAACACACTGCGGTTTTGAAAATTCACAGCAAGACTATCTTCTGCTGTGGCTTTTTCCCGCTGTGAGTGAATAGGGTTTGTACATTGCTGTGGAAGTTTGGCCCACATTTTGCAACCAAAATTTTGCAGCAATTCCACTATGCATAGGAACTATTATGTAAAAATGACCCTCCATAGCACATATATCAAACACAAGGCCCGTAGGCCAAATCCGGCCCATCACCTCATTTTGTGTGGCACACCGGTTGTACAACAACCTGATAGGCATTCCATTGACTCAGCCTGCATCTGTGGCCTAGCAGCAGTGCAGAGTCTGTGACTGCTGACCTCTTCCCTCCGGTGTCTGTATGCAGCATGGACACAGAGAAGAGAGGTCAGTGGCCACAGGCTCAGTAGTGGCTGCCGCCATCAGACTGGAGCTACAGGCTGGGTGAGTACAATGCCTGTAGGGATGCTGGCCAGCAGAGGCTAGTAGGGGGATCACTATTACTACTGGGGCCAATATGGGCATCACTGTTACTACTACTATAGAGGGGGGTCATTGTTACTACTGGGGCCACAGTAGGGGGTCACTATCACTACTGGGACCACTACGAGGGACCCTATCCCTACTGTTGCTACTATGGAAGTATCTATTACTATACAGTCTTACAATCAGTTATTTGAAGGCACCCATAAGGCTGATGTGGCCATGGGTTAAAATTAGTTTGACACCCTTGGTGTAGAGGAATTTAATGAGATACATAGAAGAGTACGTGACCTCAAAACTTTTTTTGACATAGTGGCTGTGTGGAGCCTATCGATGGCCATATATGTTATAAGGTTTGACCAATATTTCCCAGTACAGTACTGGCATAGAGCTGCATACGCCTCCCATTGAATCCAAATATAAAAACGAAATAGCCCCCAGCATAGTTTTTTTCTGCTGTGACCCTCTGTATAGGGATACGTAGATGCAGATGAACAAAATACTGACATATACCAGTCCGACGAGGGCCAAAAGGACACTCTGCTCCCGGCATGTATTCTAAATATAGGGCTCAGACTCTGAGTGCCGAGAGTCTCAACATGTATGTTCTTGTCGTGCATAAAGTGACGTAACCTTTTTGCCTCAGAGCAATATAAAAATTGCACATAAATCTGATCTTCATGCTATTTTTCAACAAAATATCACGTCATTCTGAAAACTAAAAAACTCTGGTCTAAAACCATTTGCTAGTCCTACGAACAACTGCATGCGACTGTTGCCTTGCAATTCATCTCTGCAGGTCATCATGCTACACGTGTTGCCGTGTAGCATCAGCCATAGATTAAGTGCATAGGAAAGATGATACATAGCTGAATTCTTTTGCTTCATGTAAAATGCTCATTCTGACCCATAACTCATCTGAGGTTAAATATGAAACATTCTCCGAAAAAGAGGGATTTGTGAAACAATAAACAGAGAGAAAGAGTAGAGCGAGTGAGAGAGCGAGAAAAAAATCTTGGCCCAATTTCAGACACCTCCTCGGCTCCCACATCTGGCTGTAATATTTCAAAGTTAATTAGTCATATTGAGGCTGAGTGAAGATCCATTTATCATTTGGAGGGGGAAGAAAATGGTTTGAAAAATGAAAGGAAGTCAGTGACGTGGAAATGAGAGGGATTAGGGAAGGGGGTGTTATCGTGAGGGACTGCGTACAATCTGATTTACATTACTCTGTCACACAAGTATTACTGTATGGAAGTCCTTCAACTTTCTGTGGACCGATGTATTTATAATGTGCGGGGCAGACCTTATAAGAAACTTATAATCTGTAACACTTGTGTTGTGGCCGTCTGTTGGCCCATGTCTCTTAGATGCCCTCTAGAAAACATTACTACAGGATGATTCAAAAAGAATCGTGCAAAAGTAAAGTTGATTTATAGTATTCATACATGAAGTACAATAGCCAGTATGGCATGAAAGGATAGAAGAACTCCTTCAGTTTTTATTGCACCTTTAGGCCTCTTTCACACAAGCATAATATCACAGCTAAGTTAGCTGCACAAAAAAGTTGGAACCATCTCTGCCGAAAATTGCATGGACGAAGAATAGCCACGACCAAGTTGCAGCTATTATTCACGACTTTTCCGTCCATTCAGATGGCTGGCTGCAGGAAATTGTGCCGCAGCCCCGAAATCTCTCAGTCGGTAGAACTACTAGTACTCAATTTTAAATGCCTTTACTAGAGGCACCTGTCAGTGAGGCAACTAGCCGCTGCTAAACTCTCTCCCCTTCCCTTTTTCTGACAGCTCCCATAAACTCCCAAAGGAGTCTGTGGAGCCTACTGCATTATTCAGTCCAAAGATAGGGCAAGACCTATATTTCTCGGCAGCGTGGAATTTCGGTCGCTTAAATCACGCTCTTATGTTCGTCTGAATGAATACATAGGAAACCATTGGTTCAGATGGGCATGATATTTTTGCGTGGCTAACTTAGCCGCAATATATAATGCTGGTGTGAAAGAGGCCTTTAATTGTTTCACGTGGTCATCACCGTTGACAACACTAGATGACCTAAAACATTGCATCTCCGTTACAGTGAAATCGATAACTGAGGATATGTTGGGATAAACTGGACTATCAACTTGACATCTGCTGTGTCCCCAATGGCGTCCTTCATCGAACATCTGTAAGGTGCAATAAAAACGAGTTCTTCGGTCTTTTCATGGCTGTTGTATGTCAATTTATGTATGAAGAAATTGGCTTTACCATTGTTTTTGAATCGCCCAGTAATTTATTTTGCAAAAACCACACTGATACTAACTTCATTGACCTACGTATGTGTATGATTTTTGCCTGTAGAACGGAAATTTTTTTAAAAACTCAACCGGCCAAGTCTGTGAAAAACCAAAAGCTAAAACCTAAATCTCTTGCTGAAGCACATATCGAAATTACATCTGGATTATAAAGATTGAGTGCCATAAATAACCTTAAATTATGAAGTAACCTGTTGCTTGTCCACTGAAAGGCCTAGACCTGATGTTCTAGGTTGCATGAAGACTATCTGGTATAGTAAAATCATTTTTACAACTACATTAGGGAATTCAGAGTCTATAGAGAGTGGTCTGCCGTTTGGCGACCCCATCAATTAGCCAGAGTGAAGAGTGGCTACAGAGAGTGTCTTTCACTCTGGAGGTCCACTGTTTTTATGCATTACATGTACAGTTTATTGATTTCCATAGGCCTTCCAGAGTCCTTCATTTACCCTGGGGTGGTGCTGCTCAAATGATCAATAAGAACTAATCAGTTATATGTGACTTAATCCAAAGAATTTGCTGTAGTAGTAAGAGATTTGCTTTGAAGTCAGCATCAGATGTTGTCTTTTGATGAACATCATGCGGTCTGTTGTGGCAGGATCCATTATTAATTTAAGATGCTCTGGCCAGCATGACCCTGACACATTACATGCATTTTCAGAAATGTATGTAGTTACGAATATATGAATAGAGTATTATCAAAAGATGCAAAGCAGAAAACAGAAGAAACCCAGAAAAAATGTCAAAAATCGTTCACTGCGTAGAATTCCCTGAGGACTTAAAGTTTATAAAAATTAGTACGGAGTAAAAGGGTGAACATAGAGGAGCAGCCCCACTGCCAATGTCAACTATGAGATACCATGTCTCAGATCCTTAGAGCCGATAATACAGAGGGAGATAGGTTTACCTGTCTTTAATAAACAAGGGAAGGGTTAAAGAGGTTCCTTGGTTTTGGAATACTTTTTTCAGGATAGCTTGAAATGTGTTAAAATAACAAAACAAGTGGTACTTTCCCGTTCTCAGCCCCAGCGATACAGCGCTGCTGCCCCGCTGCCCTCCCAGTCTTTGTTATGGAACAGAAACCAACTGACTGTTGTAGCCAATCAGAGGCCTACTGTCATCACCACTCAGATGCTGTGGGCCATGATGCCATGAGAATGGCCCCTGACTGCTTGAGGCCTCCAACTGGCTGCAGAGGTCAGATGGCATCCGTTCCAAAACAAATCCCGGGAAGACAACATGGCTGCAGCGCTGGATCATTGCAGCTGAGATTGAGTAAGTACTGCTGATTTTATTATTTGAACACATTTGAGTCTATCCGTAAAGAAAGTTCGTCAACCGGACAACCCCTTTAGAGGTGTCCATACCCCTTCAACAGTTATTAGCTGAATGCTGGTTTGGCCAACAACTATTTCTCCTGGTTTCCCAATATAGATGAATGTCTGGTTCGACCAAGCTTTTATGCATTTTCCATAGGGGGAGTGGTAGGACAAAAATGTTGAAACTCAACGTGCCCAAGCCTTCTTTTCTATAACATCATCTGTCAAGGGAAAAGTTAGAGGTCTCCATACTCCTCCAGTCTTCCCCAAAGTCGGTGGGTTCAGACAACATTTCGCTAACCTATTTGAGGGCCTTTAGACATTTCACGGATATTGTTTAACCTGCCACAAGATATGCATCTACGATAATGAGTGCTTCCAAAGTTAGGAACCGGTGATGCCTACTTCATGCTCAGCCATACTTTGCCGTGATCGGTAGTTGTATAAGACCAGCGGTGTGTTGACCGTGACATCTACAGTTTAGTTATCCAGTTGCTCAGGTTATGAACTGTAAGTCCATGACATTTAGAATTGGATTGATCCCTATGGGTCATACATTTGTTTTTACACAGATTTATATATATTCCTTCTTAATATAGCGTTGATCAATCTATCACCAGTTTCCTCTTTCCCTTATTGTTCTGTTTCTGTGACCTGTATACACCTACGTGAGAGCGTGCTTGATACGTTGCCACCGGCAAGGCCTACTGTCACTACATGACGTGGTTTCGGCCTCTGGCTGCCAAGAGGTTTTGAAGGGTGCAGGCCGCCTTGGAGCACAGTACAACACAATCCTGAGTGCAGATAACATCTCTGAGCTCACATAATCTATGTATGTACTTGTTGTTGAAACCCAGGTGACAGTTTTGTTCATCGCAGTAGGGAAAGAGCTTTTTGAAGTTGTAAAACCGTCTTTCATGTTAAACTATCCGTCAAAAAGTTCTCTACAGCTGCAGACAACGTGTCACCTTAATTATGAAAACTTTGACGGGGAAACCATGCGAACGAGTGTGTTAGATTTGCAGTGTGAAGAGCCCCCGCGCTTTGTGAGGAAAGCTAATATTTCACCGCGCTTGCCTAATTAAATCAATTAAATCATACTGGGTATTTATAAACGAGTACAGTAATCACAATGAGGTCTCTTTGTACTTACCATCCGCGTCTTAGCATTGACCTTTTTTTCCCTTTCTTTTAAAGGATAAATCTGGATTTAAATTTAACCCCTTATCTCCTAGTCAGGCTGAGATTGAGAAATTGTATTTTGCATGGGATGAACTAGAAGGGCTATCAAAATGCTAAAAGTATCGATTAAGCTGATTGCGCTTTTGCCTCAAAAATAGTTTTCGCATCAGAATTCCTTGTCCATTTTTATCTCCTTAAAACATGTTTAATCGTTCCTGACAAGAACACACTTTTGCATTACATCTGGAATATCTAAAAGCAGCCAAGCATTTTATTCCCCATCACGAGGATCTCTAATCGTGTCCATGCTCCCCTGTAAGCAGAGCTTTTTTGTAGACCGGCCAAGAACATTACTGGTTTCAATAAACAGCAAAGCTTTGATTTTACTTTTTCTTGCTTTTTTTTTTTTGTTGTTTTCATTATTTTGCTAATGAGTTTATCAAACTAATGACGTGTTACGTGTTTAATAGGTTCAGGACCACTTTGTTAATTAGTTGTCTTCTTAATGCTTTTATGGATGGTTGGGGGCATTTATATAAGGTGGCACCATTTGTAGGAACATGTCATGTCATGTTTTGGTCAGCAAGGCCTTATGGTTGTATTCATAATTCTGAACAGCTGAAATAATAATGCTGATAATTTAATAATATCGGTCATCATAATTAGAAATCATTTGTTAGGAGGTCAAAAGTGTCATTCAGGACTTGTCTTGGCATCTCCAATGGATAGATCTCAATACCGAGCTGGTTGTAGACACAACTGTTAACCAGAACGCACTAACATACATGTCTGGTTTGTTTGAAATTTGGCAAATTGATACTGTGATTTCAATAGCGGGAGATGGAGAGGACATGTTCCAAAACACCTCTTTAAACCAGGAACAAGCATCCCAGAGGTTTTGCTGGTGCCCACAGGGTGTAAAGTTCCCACACACTTAAGGCCTCCTTCCCACGAACGGATTTCCGCCGCGTAATTCGCGGCGAAAATCCGCTGCGTTGCCCGCAGCTATTAGGTTCTATTGAACCTAATAGCACAATGCTCACGATGCGTAATTCCACCGCGGAATTACGCACCGCGATTTCTCCCGTCCTCACCCGCAGCATGCTCTATTTTCTGCGGGTGAGGACGGGCTGTACGCACTGACGGCTTCCATTGCAGTCAATGGAAGCCGTCCGTTCACGCTATCTCCCGCTGTAACCAGCGGGAGATAGCGTGAAAAAACGCTTTCCCACCCACCGCCGCGCGTCATATGACGCCATATGACGCGGCCGGCCGCGTCACGTGACACGGCCGGCCGCGGCACGTGACACGGCCGGTGACGCGGCGGCGGTGGGCGGTGACGGGCGGTGACGCGGCGGCGGTGGGCGGGGAAGCGATTTCACGCTATCTCCCGCAGGTAAGTATAGGGGCTCTGGGGGGCGCCGTGACGGGCTTCGCAGCGGAATATTACGCGGCGGAGCCCGTCACGCTCGTGGGAAGGAGGCCTTAGACTAAGGTTAATGAAAATGGGCAATTTTCACCATAACAAATGTTTGTCAGATGAACTCTAAGAACAAACCAATGTTTTTTTTTTGCAAAAAAAACCCAAAACCAATAACAAGTTAAACAGCTTAATATAACAAGTGGTTTCTCCAAATTCAACACAAATGACTAATTTTAATGACTTCTGCAGTATCAGAATTACTAAACCTTTTAAAAAGAATCCCTCATAAGAGAACACATTTGCAAATAAGGTCTTGCCTCAAGCATACTTGATGCAACTAATCAAGGTCTTCATTAGTTGCATCAGGTATGCTTGAGATAAAACACATCAAATACATGGACTGGCTAGGGTTTTGTTGACAGACATTCACATGTTTGTTAGAAATATGGCTAAGGATATGATAACACGGGGCGGAAATGTTGCAGAATGTCTGCGGCGGAAAATTCTATGTCAAATTCTGCAACATTTTCGCACCCAAAACAGAGTCAAAATCCGCACCATTGGTGTGGATTTTGACTCAAAACTATCTGCGTATTTACAGCTGATTTCAGCAGGTGCAGCTCCCCCCTCGCCTCTCAATGCTTCCACTGTCTGCACCCCCCCCCCATCCTCTAGCGAGCGCCAAGCTGCTAGTCAGGTGTTGCGAAAGTGGTGTCATCTGTCCAGCAATGTTGCACCCACTAGAGGCCGCTGGTGCCATGTACTGGGATCCACTGACAGCACAAGCATTGCAAGGGGAGGTGAGTGCTGCGGATATGCCGCTGATTTTGAAAAAAAAAAATCCACATCAATGGTGTCGATTCTAACTCGATTTTGTGAAATGTGCCGCAGAATTTTCTGCTGCGGACAGTCCTCAGCATTTCCTCCCCATGTGAATGTACCCTAAATTAATATAGTAATCCAAAAAGTTAAGAGAAGAGATCATTGCCTTGCACAGACAAGTGAAAAAAATACAAAAAAGATAGCAAAGCAACTGAATGTTTGTAGAAGTAAAATTGGAAGCACGGTACACAAGTTCAAAGTTAAAGGAACACTGGTGACACTACTTGGACGGAACAGAAAGAGGAAGCCATCACCGGCTGCCACCGGATTCCTGAGGATGGAAGTGATCAAAAGGCCCTGAGAGACTACAAAAGGCCTGCAGCTAGATTTGATGGCAGCAGGCACTGAGGTTTCCATTGCATGGTACGGCGCATACTAAATGTTGACAGTCTTCATGCGGAAACTCCAAGACTAAGATATATACTTTGGTAAATATTAGCTCATTAGCTTTGCAATATTCTGATGCACAAAAACATTCATGGACAAACACTACAAAGAACACAACCGAGAGCAAGGTTATAGTGAAGCTAAAGTTGACCATTTACATATGGATCCTTTTTTCGTATTCTTTTTTCGTATTCTTGTTTTCTTCATTATGTGTAGGCTGTCCATTGCATACTTTTAGAACATCTGTATTACCAGGATTATATATCATGCTCCATGGATAGCTGATGTCCAGTGGATGCTAGCACAAAGTAAAAAAATCTGCCTGCCTATGTATTAACCCTTTCCAGTCCTATTTGTATCCTGGTTTTCCTAGGGGGCTTACTCTTTTTCTGCCATTATACAACGGCGATATATACTGGCTAAAGCCAGTATTGCATGAGGTGACACGTTGGATAGGCTCTGACAGCAGAGAGGCTGGCAATATACAGTAAGAGAACCCTGACGGACGTCTTTCAACATCGTAGCTGTACAGCCTTAAATCATAATGTCTTCAGAGGTCAGACAGTGGGTTGGAAAGGGTTAAATCTGAGGCATACTAGGGTGCAATGGGGCCTTGTAAAAGCCTATACATGCCCTGTTGTGGCTCCATACAGCTCATACACTGGCATAACTATAGGGGAAGCAGTTGAACCCAGGCCCAGGAGCCTTAAGGGGCTCAGTATTATGAATAAAGCATTATAGTTGGGGGCCCTGTTACAGATTTGGCATTGGGGCCCAGAAGCTTCAAGTTACGCCTCTGAGCTCATAGGTTGCATTTTTAGCCACTAGTCCTTATCTCTAGTGACTAAAACCTGTATAAGTAGTTCTGAAGTCAGAGAAATATGTTTATTTACATGTTCTCGGAAGAATATTGGAACAAGATTGGATTGTTCTTCAAATCAGCAAGAACTTGCTATGTCTTCTTTTTGTATGTGTTGGTATGCTGGGATTGACTGTGATCTCTATATAGTACAATACACATTGCATTCATACATTAGCATATGCATTACAAGCACTTAAGATCCTCATGGAGTTACTGTAAACAGCAAACCATGTTCTGATTATTATCTGCCAGGCTTTCATTAGGAATGTGATTTTCAATAGCAGATTAAAGAGATCTTGATCTGTGCATTCTAGCAGAACTATACACAAGAGCTGTGTTGTCATCTTACACGAAACGGTTGGGTGTCCCTTCACAAAGGTGAGAAACCTGCTTTTATCAGATTCTGCTCTTTTCAGAATTCTGAGATCCATTTGCATTTCAAACATATCCATCTGTTGTACGTCCCTTTTCCTTTTACTGGGGAATAAGTGTGGCAGAGAAATCCAGTTGGGGCTTTGTTGCAGTTGCATTCATTCTTCATACTTACATCGTTTTACTGTTGTCAATTAGAAGAAGTATCTGTCCAAAAAGATAGTCTTTTTTAGTGTTGTGCAAATATTCTGATTTCCAGGAAGGTGCTTTAAAGTAAGGAAATTATTTTACATTTTCAGTTGCTCTATGGCAGACAGAAATATATTATTTAACTCTGTGTGTAGAGAAGCGGGGGATTTGGATATCTATGTATAAAAGATATAGCTCTGCAGTAACTGGGGTGGGGTGATATTTGCATGGCTGTTACAGTGCAAATCATTCCCCAACCAGCTTTTTGCAATGAAACGTGGGGGGAAGTCTATTAAAAAAAGGGCTTATCCCTGCTTCCTGGTATGCAGATCTGGTGTAGTGCAAGGCCCTCCATGACAAGAAGAGTCCAGAGAACTAGGATGAGGATAAAGGTGCAACTCACTTTTACTTGATCCAGAAGAACAACAGTGCAACATTCAATTGATGAAGGAACTTTGTAATCTAATTTCAGTCCAGTCCTGAGGATGGTGGCTTAAGCAAATGCTACCCTCTCTGCTTCATACCACTGATGTGGTTTTCACCATGGCCCTGGAGTGTGTGGCCAGGCTATAGCTTCATATTGCTTCTGTGGATGTATTACCATGGCCGTGAAGTCTGCAGCTTTCCCAGTGCACCATTTCTCCTGCATAGCCTAGATCCAGGAATGGCTGTGAGTTACTGTCCCCTGAGAAGAAGCATAACCTTTTGATACTACACTCTACTCTCCTCTTCTGAAATTTTTAGAAAGTTACAAGAACTTTTATAACTCCTCCCACTGCTTAGTGTTGATTGGCTGCTCTGTAAGGAACTGAGTCACTGGGCTGTTGTCCTTCTCTGTACTGCATTCTATCAAGCTGCCATGTTCAAGGCAATACATAAATATATAGCACATTTAAAAGCACATATACACACAGTCCCAGAAATGTAACTAGTATTATATTGTGACAGTTCTGTTTCACTACATCTCATCCTGAGATATGCCGCCCTAAGATTCTGTCTGTGCTGCTGCAGAAGAGGAAAGAAGGACAAGCTTTCCCGTAGAAAAAATTCTCCAATTTCTACCTTTTGGGACCTGCCCCTGTGTATAAAGATTGGGGCAATGTAAGGTAATGTAGAATTAGGATGGCCATACACATTATATATACCGTATATACTCGAGTATTAGCCGACTTGAGTATAAGCCGAGTCAATAAGCTTTACCACAAAAAAACGGAAAAACTTATTGACTCGAGTATAAGCCGAGCTATAGTCAAGTATATACTAGGTAAAGAAAAAAATGCAATATTCACCTCCCAGCCTGCATCTGTGTCCCCGGCGCAATGGCCCCCCGGCGGTGCGGCAAGCTGCTTGAGAATTCTCCCCACTGTCATCTCCCTGCTCGGCTTTGAATTCCCCCGCCGTCAGCACTGATGGCGGGGGAATTCAAAGCTGAGCAGGGAGATGACAATGGGGAGAATTCTCAAGCAGCTTGCCGCACCACCGGGGAGACCATTGCGCCAGGGACACAGACGCAGGCTGAGAGGTGAGTATTGCGGGTTTTTTGTTGCTCTTTTTTTTTTTTAACCACACTCGAGTATAAGCCGAGGGGGGCTTTTTCAGCATAAAAAATGTGCTGAAAAACTAGGCTTATACTCTAGTATTTATGGTAGATCATCAAACCTGACAATTTCAGGGGGACTTGTTGACCTTCTAATGTGTAGGGTGGACTTCCAACTTCCCCATTTACAGATGTCACAGGAGGCAAGGATTGAGCAATTGGGTTTCTACTACCCAATTCTTTTGCTCTCAGGAGAGCCTGAGGTGCCTGGCAGTGGCTTTATCCCCTGTGCTCAGCCGAGCCAAACATGCATATGTAAGGGGGTATCAGGTGAGATAGCTGTCAGCTGAATTACAGCTATCTAATGTGTATCGGTAACTTGATTTTCTTCTCTAATTTTGAACTACCATTAGTGTATGACTAGCTATTATGACACAAAAAAATGAATTAAAGACTAACTGCACTTTTAATAAGTTTTGACTTTCCGACTTCTCCCGGCAGCTGAAGTCAGGTGCATAGAGGTCTGTAGAAGATGTCTATAGACCTCTATGCACCCATCTTCAGCTACTGATCAAAACTTTTAACATGTCTCTATGACATGTCAAAAGTGCAGTTACTCTTTAAACCTTTCCTATCGTCAAAGCTAATCGCTGAAGCTCGAACTAGAACACTGGTGTTATTTTTTCATGTTGCCATGCATATTGGTCATTTTGGAAATAAACATCTTATCGTTGAGTGCATTGTTTGGTGATTTCAAGCACGTAGAAACAGAATTCCCGAGATGGGAATACCCCTTTAATTCCATAAGTATATAATGTCATTAGTTTCTAGTATTTAATTACAATGCACTCACCACCTGTCACATTTCTTCACACTCTTCAAGCCCAGTGGAAGCAATGTCTACTGATGTGCGTCAGACGGAGACATCCGATTCATCGATCCCACAGATCTGTGTACATTGCTCATGCCATATCTCCCCTGGAATGCTATGCAAGCATATTTGTTTAATTTGCTCCTCTGCACAAACTCTGGGTGTAATTTTATCGGTCAGTTGTCATTTACATCTAACAACATATCATTGCTCTTTCCAGCTAGGTCATCTATACTTCTAGTCGTAGCATTTTCATCTGAAGACCGGACAAATAGATTCACTCACTTCTGGTGAAACTCTATCCTAAGGTTTTGGTTGTATCTCAAGGCCACAAGAGGGAGGCTGAGCTTGTCAGCACAGATTGAATTTGACAGATAAGTTGCTAGGATTGAAGCTGATGGCAAGAATGTGCTTCGAGAGAGATCTAGATTACTGAGAGATGACATAATGTTGGCCCAGATCATTGGCAACATAGCTGGGCTTTGATCTTGGAGATACAGATATTCAGAATGTCGCAGTCCGGGAGACTTGTATTCGCTTCATGCCTTAACTATTTAAATAGCTTAAATTCATTTTATAAATATGATAATTTTCTTCATACCTAGAAAAACAGGTCATCATTATATAACCTAGCCTAGCATAGGAATAGGTGAAGATGAAGGAACATCTAGGCCACCATCAACGCTGCGTTTTTGGATTAGGATGTACACTAAACAGCCTCTTTATTAGAGACACTCGTCTAGTAGCACGTTGGACCTTCTGAACCTCAGCAATTCATCGTGCCATAGATTATACTCGGTGTATAATCATCCTGCAGTAATATTGTCCCACGCAGACAGGATCGCTTCTTGCAGTTGCCACAGATTAGATGGAGGTACTGACATGTTCTGAACAGCTGAAAGGAAGGTTTCATCAATTCATGCTGCTTTCGACAAATACTGATCCTCCCATCGGCATGGTGCAGCAGAAATCTGGATTTTGACCAGGCGATGCTTTTCCACTGCTCAATGATCTGATTTTTGCACTATTTTGTCCACTGGAGTTTTGCCTTTCTGTTTCTCATAGACAGGAGTGGTACTCGAACTGGTCTGCTGTTGTAGCTCATCGGAACTTTGAGTTGGGCATTTGGACACATTAAGGCCTCGGTCACACGAGCGTTTTTTCCCGCGATTTGCGGATCGCATAACGGATGCGCATCCACAAATCGCGTGACTGGGGCCGACGATTCACTGAAAAAGCTGCACCTAGCAGCGTTTTCAGTGAAACAGCCCAACACTGCTGTGGCAGAGGAGAACGATGTTCACCCATTGAATTTAATGGACCTGGCAATACAGCCGTCTCCATTGAAAGCAATGGGCTGCCGGTGAGCGCGGGATGAATTTTCGGGAAGGGCTTAAAAATATAAGCCCTTCCCTGAAAATCATCCTAAAATGTGTAAAAATAAAAAAAAATGTATACTCACCTTTTCCCAGCAGCCGGAGTTCAGTCGCGTCTGGCCGGCAGTTCTCCTGAACTGCTCTGTGTAGTATTCAGCAGCCGGGGATTTAAAATCCCCACCTGCTGAATGAGCGGCCTCTGATTGGTCACAGCCCTCACCAATCAGAGGCAGCTCTCACTCACCCATTCATGAATTCATGAATGGGTGAGTGAGTGCTGCATCTGATTGGCTGAGCGCAGGGACCAATCAGAGGCAGCTCTCACCTGTCATTCAATAGCTGAGAGCTGCCTCTGATTGGTCCCTGCACTCAGCCAATCAGAGGCAGCAGTCACTCACCCATTCATGAATTACCTATACTTAGAGCATGAGAACTGTATTTGGTTATAATTTGCTTGACTGTGCTCTGCCTGTTCATCAGAATGAATCTTGACATCATCCTGGGTTCACATATCTAATTTCCAGACACAAAAGCTCCAATTGTGAAAGGGTCGGTGGCCTTTCCGTATATGTGTTGTCAGGGGCATAGCTAAAGGCTCATGGGCCCGGATGCAAAAGTTTATCTTGAGGCGCCCTAACTTCTCTTAACCCCTTAAGCAGACGTGTAACTTAAAGCTCCTGGGCCTCAATGCAAAACATGTAACACGGCCCCCAACTATAATGCTTTATTCATAGTACTGGGCTCCATAGATAAGAGAGGCCTTATGGGCCCCCTAAGGCTCTTGGGCCCGGGCACAACCGCATCCCCTATAGTTACGCTAATGTGTGTTGTCATTGCACTATGATGAGCAGCTATGATGAAATCATTATCCAGATTATTGTATGGGGACTTTTTATAGATGTGAAAACTATACAATATAGCAGAGGAACAGGGACCATATGAATGCTTTTGAAGATGTGAGAATACTATGGATGATCTGAAAAACTAAAGTATTCTTGACCCAGCTCATTGGATTAGACACTTTTGTTTAGAAGAGTTAAAGAGCAAGAAGGAAGAAAGAGCTGTACTAGAAGCAAGCCGAATGGGTAATATCAGAGTAATCATGAGGTTGCTATTGAGAAGCCATGAAACCCAAACCAAAGACAGGACATTATGGAGAAAGACTGTTAATATGATCACCAGAATCATTTCTGTGACGTTCCTTTCAATGATTGTCATCGACAGCATTTAAGACCTGGCTACCTAGAAAAATTTTGTGACCTCTGCTGCTGCGTTACATGGACCATTGAAAGTTCATTAAAGTGGATTACACAATGAACACATAGTTCTCTGATTGACATCTGAAGGCACCATATTAGTTTCTAGTACATATAATATGACACCAGCTTGTAACCTTGTCATTAAATCCAAAGATGATTAATTGGTTTGCCATTTACAGATCCTACCAACAGCATGATTGATTAATAGTTTAAAGGAGAATTACTAAGGTTTATGCACCTGGGTAGGAGAAATGGATGTCACCAATATACACTAAATGGGGTGCTGCTAGGGAAAAGTGATATGTAAAAAGACCAAATAACTATGTCTAAATACATTAGGGGAGAATACAAGGATCTCCCCCAAGATCTGCTTATACCCAGGACTGTGACGGTAAGGCCTCCCTCACACAGGGCGTTTGCAGAAACGCAGCGTTTTGCAACGCTGCGTTTGCTGCAGATTCCGCCCCGTTTCAGCAGCGCTAGCATACTCTATGCCAGCGTTTTGGCTGCGTTTTCAGCCGAGCTGAAAACGCAGCCAAGAATGCTGAAAAGAAAAAAAAAAAGCAATACTCACCTAGCCGCTGCAGTCCGGGTCGCGGCCGCTGAACTCTGCCGCTGATCCGGGCTTCCTCGGCACTCCCAAGTCTATTGCCGGAGGCCAGGTTTGAGAACCCCGGCTCCGGCAATAGAGTGCTGTGATTGGTTGTCGGCGCTTGCTCGATGCCCAATCACAGCCCTTCATTGACTGTCTCAGCCAATCAGCGCCGGCAAGCTCTGATTGTCTGAGACAGTCAATGAAGGGCTGTGATTGGGCATCGAGCAAGCGCCGACAACCAATCACAGCACTCTATTGCCGGAGCCGGGGTTCTCAAACCTGGCCTCCGGCAATAGACTTGGGAGTGTTGGAGAAGCCCGGATCAGCGGCAGAGAGCAGCGGCCGCGACCTGGACTGCAGCGGCTAGGTGAGTATTACTTTCTTTTTTTCTACCTAGCCTAGCTGGGACTGATATTCGGGGTAGGGCTTCTATTGCAAGCCCTCACCCTGAAAATCGGCGAGCGGTTAACGCTGCCAAAAACGCGGCACCAAGTGTTGCCGCGTTTTCAGCAGTGCTAAAACCGCTCCCCATTCATTTCAATGGGCGACGCAGGGCTGAAAACGGCCAAAAATAGAACATGCATCGCTGTCAAAGCGCAGCGTTGGGAGGCGCTGCGTTTTCAGCCCTGTGTGAGCAGCCCCATTGAAATGAATGGGAGTGTTGTACAGCGTTTAGCGCTGGGCTGAAAAGGCAGCGCTAAACGCTGTATAAAACGCCCTGTGTGAGGGAGGCCTAACAAGAGGGCCTCTGCTACGTCTAGAAGAAAGCAGGTTTCATCACCAACACAAAAGGGGGTTCTTTACTGTAAGAGCAGTGAGACTGTGGAACTCTCTGCCTAAGGATGTGGTGATGGCAGAATCTATAGAGGAGTTTAAGAGGGGACTAAATGTCTTTCTAGAGCGCTATGACATTACAGTATATAGACATTAGGTGACCAGCGGAATTGTTGATCCGGGTCTTGCAGTTAGGTAGAAACTATCAAACATTGATCCAGGGATTATTCTGACTGCCATTATGGAATGGGGAAGGAATTTTTCCCCCAAGTGGACTAATTATCTTCTGCCTCATTGGGTTTTTTTTTGCCTTCCTCTGGATCAACAAGGAGGGGTTGAAACAGGCTGAACTAGATAATAATAATAATCTTTATTTGTATAGCGCCAACATATTCCGCAGTGCTTACATAGACAGGGGGAATACAGAAAGACACAAAAATGACAGAACCACAGTTACATAGTAATCAGTTGATGGAAACAGTAGGGGTGAGGGTCCTGCTCCACAGAGCTTACATACTACAAATAGTGGGGTGATACAGAAGGTAAGGGACTGGAGATGTGCACGATATGGTGAGGTGGAGAGTGAGGGATTCTATACACATAGATAATGGTCAGATATTTAGCCGTGTGACGGCAAAATCATTATGACTACAGGAGCGGTTTATGATGGCTAGCAGGGATTGCAGTCAATTGGTCAGGGAGCATGTTATCAGGCGGAGTACAGAGGGGTTTGTTTAGGGAATGCGGTATGCCTCCCTGAAGAGGTGCATTTTTAGAGCATGCCTGAAGTTCTGTGAGTCCTGGATTGCTCGGGTAGCCTTTGGTAGTGCGTTCCAGAGGACCGGTGCTGCTCTGGAGAAGTCTTGGAGGCGGGAATGAGAAGATTGAATTAGAGGGGTGCGCAGTCTAGTTTCGTTAGCAGAGCGGAGAGCCCGGGCTGGGTGATGGATTGAGAAGAGGGAGGCAATATAGGGGGGCGCTGCGCTGTGGAGGGCTTTGTGGATGAAGGTAGTAAGTTTAATTTGAATTCTGAATTTAACAGGCAGCCAGTGCAGTGACCGGCACAGGGCAGAGGCGTCTGAGTTGCTGCTGGACAGGAAGATGAGCCTGGCTGCCGCATTCAGGATGGATTGGAGAGGGTAGAGTCTGGTGCAGGGAAGGCCAATCAGCAACTAGTTGCAATAATCGAGCCGAGAGTGAATGAGGGCAACAATAAGCGTTTTTAGCGTGTCCACGGTGAGAAAAGAGCGGATGGACATTGCCTTCATTCAGCCTAACTTACTATGCTACTACAATATCAATACCAGTTTCAAACATGCTATAGGTCTGCCATACAGTGTTACTCCAACTTTCCCAACTGTTTGGCTAATAATTAAATTAATTCTTAGGCTTCTCGGTAACTTAGAGATGGGCATACATATTAGAAAGATGTATTTTGATGGTTGAACAATCGATGTTTCACTGATGCAGCCATACATGTTTTAGTACACATTGACTGTTACAGTCATTGTTACTTCAGATCTTCTGGGAATGTTCTTTCAAGAAAGGTCTTTTGTGGAAAAAGATAATTGAAGAGAATGAAAGACTGTACATCTGAATATAGGGTGAGAATTTAAAACATTGGCCAACTTCATTACAGATATAGGCAAAAAGATCATTTTTTGATCAATTTTACTCAACGAACAAGTGTTTTGAATCAAATTGCCCATTTTCATCAACCTTAGTCTAATGTGTTTGGGCACCAAACTCCACTAGTTTACTTAATGGAAAGTGTGATCTTGTGGTCATGTAATCGACAATGCTTGAACTGTCAAACACTAAACGGGATGACATATGTGTAAGAAAAATTATATTTTTTTTATATACATATATAAAGGCTGGCACACTCGCTGGAGGCCTGGTAGAATCGTCTAGAACTCCAATAGTAATAAACACATTTTAATGACATTTGGTCAAAATATACCTCATCCAACAATAATCAGGCACCATTCTTAACATGTAGTGTCCACAATTTGTGGTCAAGCACGTCTGAACCCAATGCTCTATATTGTTGAACCGTCTGGTAAGGATGTTCAGCGTCACTGCAGTAATTTTTGCACAATGTTTCTGTTACGATCGTGTGGGCAAAATAAGCATAGGGCCCAGACGATCGTACCCAAAACGGGACGGAACACACAGGGTTTTACACGGATTTCAAGCAAACTGACCTTATTGCTACAGGGGAGGATGGCATGGCCCTACCTAAGCGGGAACATTGCCCCAATAAGGGCAGCCCAGCTGTCTTCGGATCTGGGCTCTAGCTGATCCTGGGAACCACGCCACAGAACGGGAGACATACACATGCCAGAGACAGAACCACAGGATACACAGAGCCAGAATATACAGCATACAGCAGCCACAATGCAACCACTAGTAACAGATGATGAGCTGAATATAAATACCAGGTATTGGTTGACATTTTGTACAAAACATGGAAGCTAGTGGGCCACTTCACGGCTCCTGGTTATACTGCTAGTCCCTACACTAACCAGGAGTCCAGCAGAACCGGACACAGTTCACACAGAATGCTGCAACAGGACAGGACACAGATAGCAGATCACACAGCAAGCAAACACAAAACTGCCAGAATATAAACGAACAAACGGACCTGAACCAGCAAGACACAGATCGCACAGCAATCTTGCAACAGGACAGAGCTCAAGGCACTCAGCAAGCTGACAGAAAACTGACCGAATATAAACGTACAAATGGACAGAGCCAGCAGGTCACAGATGACACAGCAAGCTTGCAACAGGACAGACAACCAGGGCACGGACTCTACCGGCAC
This sequence comes from Eleutherodactylus coqui, assembly GCF_035609145.1. Lineage (NCBI taxonomy): Eukaryota > Metazoa > Chordata > Amphibia > Anura > Eleutherodactylidae > Eleutherodactylus > Eleutherodactylus coqui. The sequence continues at coordinate 269,432,022 of NC_089838.1, forward strand.
GGACTCTACCATATAGTGCAAACCACACAGACTCACTTGCAAACACAGATCAGAATGGGGACAAGCTGAACATGACTGATAACAAGTTACAGAACACAGAAGTAACATGACTGCTCACCTTAGGACCCAGCAAGACTGACCAGGAGCTGGGTTTCTATGTGAGCACAGACCCAGCAGATTGGCTATCAGGAAGTACCACACCCAGCCAGCTCAATTAACTCTCAACCACCTGTAGCTGTACTGCTAGGAGTACATAGTACAACAGATCCCAGCAGCACATGCTGACAGTTTCTTTTGAATTCCTGGATATTTCATGGCTTATTCCAGTAAACTTTCCCATTCAGAAGGTAGCACAGGCTACACGACTGAAGCAAAACATAGCTGTTGGGGTGGCATAGTGTGCCAAGCAAGACAATCAAACTAGTCGCCTAGACTAGCCATTCCATCTCCCTTGCCGGTGACTGTCACTGTGTTGAAGGCGGCAGTTTGGTTATGGAGTGATTAATAAACATGTTATGAAACGTTCCTTATTCTCATTGAGTAAGGTAAGTTCTGACCACATTACATTAAGATGTATTCAATAGTCTTGGAGTTATAGCCAATTTTTGCAGCCTCCGGCGAGTGGAACCCTCTACTCTGAAAGAATGAGATGTGATGCATCTAACATTTTTCTACACCTGGTGTATTTAAGAAGAAAATATGGCACTACATTTACTAAGGGCGATTAAGAATGATGGTTAATGTATATATTCTGTAAAGACAGACAAGAAGCTACATATAGAATGAGTCACTGTATTTAATAGTTACAACAGTCTACTGGGTAATAATTGTTGTATAACCAGTAACTGGTGGGTAGGCATGCATCTATTTCTGTTACTTGTGAGGATTTTATACCCATGGTTAAAGCAATTGAGGGACTAATGAAGCATTAGCAATCACAATGGGACAGAGACAAACACCATCAGCTAGGCAGTTACATTGATAATCCTGTTTGCTGCTTAACTGGTTCCTCTCATCTGGTTTATTGGAGAGTAAAAGTGGAACCGGTGTGTCTTTGTTTTTATAGACAAATGAGTCACAACATTGTGGACACTGATAAGAAGGGGAGATGAAGTAAACAGTTGGAAAAAATACTCAGAAACCTGGTAGGTGAAGGGTCATAAATATATATAAGGAGAAACCATTTACAGGGGTTCTTTGATGGTCTAACCTTAATAGTGGGTATCCCAAGTTTTGGGATCCCTGATGATCAGCGCGATGGCCTATCCCTCATCAAGGTCCCCTTCATTGATTTTACAGGCACACTGACTTATCCAAAATTGTGATTGTGCCTGGTATTGCAACTCAATCCCATTGAAGAAATTGGGATTAGGCTGCAGTACCAGGCACCATATGCCACCATATGTACAAGTCAATGTGCTTGTATGATGGATAAGCCATTGGTGTTTAAACCAGAGGAATTTCATTGGTTTCTACCTAACTATCACCGAATATTAATTACTCTTGTGCATGTAAATTAATTTATGTTTTAAATAAAGCGGCACAATCTACATTTTCGTAATGCTCAAACCTTGGCAGCCATGGTAAAGAGAGTGCCCATCCAGTGGTATACGGCATACTGTGTGCCATTTCTGGTCACTGACCATAAGAGGTTGTAAGTATGTATACCATGGGGGGTAGGAGCAAGTGGGAGGTGAGCCTTGACTATACTATCGACTTCCAGGCTGCATGAGATGTCATGCAACCTGGGAGTCGGTAGTATAGTCAAGGCTCTACCCCACTATGGTATACATACTTACAACCTCTTGTGGTCAGTGGTATCTATAAATTATGTTTCTGGATAGCAGTTGGGTACATACAATGCCTTATCTTTGGTACTTATATGTGCAGTGACATAACACCCGCTAGTATATAACACTCTTCATGGTATTTGCTGTATGTTCTCTCATTACAAGATGTTATGGTGATCCTAGAGTCTAACATCCTGCCCCCTGCCAAATATTAAAGGTCGCTTCTTCCACCTGAGTTGCCTGGATATATTTCCTAATATGATCCTGTTGATTGCTGACTATGTACATCTAAATTAATATGAATGCACTATTACTTTTTTGCTGTCATCTGCTCCTAAATCTTTAGCGCTCATCTCAAGTATCTTTCCCAGGTCAAAATATACCTCACCCAATTTCCTTTAATAAGAAGTGTAATTACAAGATCTAATTAAGTTAAGTCAGTTCTGACTCTTGGCCACCATTATAAATAGAGTTCCTAGAGGATTCTCTGTTTTCTGTTTGGATCTTAAGACTCCTCAGTAGAGTTATCATTAAATTTGTGATTGAATCATCTAACTTTCTTAACATACTTTTACACCAGCTCATTATTAGGGATGAGCATTCTTTAAAATGTTCCTTTACCCGACAATCGGGTTATGCAAAGTAATTAATAATCAACCAGTTCGTTCATCGGCTGATCGGCTTGTTTACGCGAGCATTAAAATGCTTGCTTATTGGCAGTACATCTCAAAGTGTGAACAGTGTGATGTACAGCTGGCCTATCGAGACGAATGATCATATCAGTCATCATTTGTCCCCATAAGCTAATTCTCAGCCCATGTAAAAGAAAATGAAATGAATGCCAATTGACATGCATGCCAACTGACGCTGGCTACATTGTGCTGAGAATTCAGTTTTTGTATAAGCCACATCGCTCTTCTTACCTTATCTGTCTGAAAGCATAGGCCAACAAAAAGATAATCTTTCAAACGATTCAAAGATTGAAAGTTTTAGCGATCATTTTGCATAAAGTACTAATGGGCACTAATACCCATTAGTACTTTATCAGCTTCATTTGCATGCACGATGGTAGCATTTACATGCAACGATTATCGCTCATATGCCATCGTGTTAATGAATTTCAAGTGATAATTGTTGCATGTAAATGGGCTTTAGTTGAGTCTTCTTAAAATTACGGAGCTCTCAATTGTGTTGTTTTTTATACAGTATGTCAGTCTGGGGGAGGGCAACAATGAATCTCCTTCTCCTTAAGGAGAGACCTAGGAGAGCAACATGAGGGTATAGCTAGTCTTATAGGCCATGCAATGCTCAGTGGAAAAAAGATATGCAGATGAGTGATGGTGTTACGTGTGCTGCTGAGATCTGTAGTTCTAAGCTTCCTAGCAGCACAGCCCTCACAGGGTTAATTGATTGAGCTGGCTGGGTGTGGTACTTCCTGCTATCCAATCTCCTTGGTCTGTGCTCACATATAAACCCAGCTCCTGGTCAGTCTCTGTATGGTGTTCAGGGGGAGCAGTCACAAATCCTTGTCTGTTGAAGTTTGTTGTGTGACCTGCTATCTGTGTGCTTTGTGATCTGTGCCTTGCGGTTCATATCCGTTTGTACATTTATTTTGTGTCAGTTTGATCTGCTGAGTTTGTTTGCTATGTCTGCGCTAGGTTGGCCCATAGGGCCCTCTAGTAGATGTGTCTTGCTAGTGTAGGGACTGCAAGATACGAGGGGCCTTGCAGCTTAAGTTCATTGGCCAATGTACGAACTAACACCTCGCATTTATATTCAGCTTATCATCTGCTATTAGTGTTTGCATTGTGGCTGCTGTATGCTGTGTATTCTGGCTCTGTGTCTCCTGTTGTTCAGTCCATGTCATGTGGCATGTGAATGCGTCCTGTTCTGGTGCATGGCTCCTAGGATCAGCTAGGGCCCAGATCCGAAGACTGCTGGGCTTCCCTTATTAGGAGAATGTCCCCGCTTAGGTAGGGCCAGGTCATCCCCAGGTAGATCAAGGTCAGTTGCTTGAAACCCGTGTGCATACCCAGTCGTCCCCTTTGGTCACGATCATGTGGGCCCCCGTGCTTAGTTTGCCCACACGATCATAATAGATGAAATAACCCTCCGCAACGCCACCCTATGTAAAGTAGCTTCTATGTTAGTCAATATGCAACCTCTTAACAGGTCTTGCAACATGAATAGCCATGTAAACCAAGCCAGAGTACTCCTAGACAGAAAGCTTTATCAGGGTTTTTGCTCCTTGCTACTGTACAGTAGAGTACTAGAGTTCTGGTTGACTAGGTGAGAGGCCATCAATTGATCTTGGTGGGATGCTCTCCACAAGGAGAAATATTAGCCTGCCTTTGACTTGCATCCATAGGCTCTCACCCAGCCAACCACAACTGACAAGGAGCAAGAACCCCACGATGGCTGTGTGCACATGAGTATTCTGGTTTTGCTTACATCCCCATTCATGTTCCAAAGTCTGTTAAAAGGTCAGATATTGACTCATAAGGAAGTAACCTTCGAATAGGTAGCACTGTGGGAGATTATTCCATCCCACATTTGCATATATAGTATGTTCACATTATTTGGTCAATGAACAACCAACCAGTTTTTTTTAACCCTGCTGCCTCCAATATTCTCCTAAATCTTGGCCGATGCCAGAATGCACTTCTTAATAATTCTTTTCCATAAATATAGTAGACAGTTTGGATAGATAATAAAATTATACATCATGGTCAGGAACAGTTCGAAAGAATTGGACACTGTTCTTAATGTATGCACGACACTGATTTATTCCAAGGTGGATCATGACCCATGAAGATTACTCAGCCAGTAGGCTGTGATCAAATCCGTGTGTATGTGCAGTCACTGGATGATTGATGTCTTGTACAACAAGATCATAAAATTTGAATGGATTTGAATTTCTGGCAGCCGTACATGCCTGCCTTATTTTATTACAATTTCCCAATATAACTTCTAGTACGTAAATTTATGTGCTGAGAAAAAAATTGACAGCGTATGACAAGGTGTATTCCCCTTAGAAGAGGCATGGCATGTGCTGAGGGTGGCATGGCTTGTTAGTTAAACTCATGACTTAGACTAAGTTCACACATGCAGTTTTTGTGGAAGATTTTGATGCAGTTTTTTTTTTCATCAAAGTCAGAATTGGATTCAAAAGGAATGGGAAATATAAACAAAGGACGTATACCAGAGGCGTAACTTGAAGCCCCCGAGCCCCGATGCAAAACCTGTAACAGGGCCCCCAACTATAATGCTTTACTCATAGTACTGGGCTCCCTTATGGGCCCCTCAAGACCCCTGGGTCTGGGATCCCCTGCATCCTCTATAGTTACGCCCCTGACATATACAGTTGCGCCCTGCTGGCTTTGCCTCAAAAACTACACTAAAATCTCCTCAAAAACCACCTGTATGATGCCAGCCTTACAGAAGAGGGAACGCATGTTTGACGGATCAGAACTGTTGCCGACTTTGTGGCTTTTTATGACAATGTGTAAAATGTAGAATGTGACAATTTGATAAATATGTTGCATTTATCTGATAAATGAGATGCATATAGATATTTAAAAGGGTCGTCTAGTTGTAAAGTATTGATTCCTACATGAATATTAGAACGGCGGGGGTTTGTTGCCGAGGACCTCATGCTGATCAGCGATTCACCGGGCTGTTGTGCTTCTGCATCTAACTGATTTATGCAGGTAGCAGATGGCTCCATTTTCACTGCAGTGGCTATGTTTGTTATTACAGGCAAAATGCCCTTTGAAGTGAATGAGAACTTTGCTGTAATACCAAGATAGGCCACTGCATTTGAAATGGAGTTGTGTGTTTCCTGTAGAAATCAGCTCAGTGCATGAGCACAGTGGCGCCATGAATCGGTGATCAGTGGCGGGCACTTGTCAGCAGACCCCTGGCAATCTAGTATGGATGGCCTATCCTAAGGATAGTCCATCAATAGTTTACAAATGGACAACCCCTTTAATAAAAAGATATCTGTGATCAGTGACTATGCTGGGGCGATTTAAAGCATGGACAGAGAGGGCAATTATCCTGTGGTCTCCACAACCCAGTTGTAACAGCCCCGTGATCCGTACTCTAAACTTACTTCTTGGTTAGTTGCCTCTAAAAGGAATTTTCTGTGAGTAAACTATTGATAATGTATCTTCAGTATGGGACATTAATAGTTGATCAGCAGAGTCCACCGCTTGCGATTCCCACCAATCAGCTGATTGAAGTGACAGTGGTGCTTAGGTTAGCAACATTGTCACTTCATGCTGTACCACGCACAGCGCCGTATACTGTTAGTGGCTGTGCCTGGTATTGCAGCTCATTGCCATTCACTTGAATAGGACTGAGCTGCTCTCAGGCCACATGACCAATGAATATGACATCAAAGGCCTGAGAACAGTCTGCAATGCTTACTTGAGCGCCACTGCCTCTTCCTGAATTAGCTGATAGGCAAGGATCCCCAGTGGTGGATCCCTACTGATCAGCTAATGATGACCTATTCTATGGATAGGTCATCAATAGTTTACTCCTGGAAAACTGCTTGAAGGGATTTTTATATAGAATTTCAATTCTATATAAAAATTGGCTAATCATCTTGTTTATGCAAGCATAAAAATGCTGGCTAGTCAGCTGTAGATCTCCCCATGTAAATGGGGAGCTGCATAGATGACTAATGCCAGCTCTATGGGAAAGAGTGATCATAGTCACAATTGTCTGTTCCCGAAGTAGAGTCTGAATTGGCCTGTGTAAAGTTCCAGTAGATGAGCGCCAATCTTCTTCATCAATGTTCGTCTTGTGGGACAAATCGTAAAAGGACCCTTACTTTATGACTTTAGTTGGGATATTATTCAAGCACAGCATAGCATGTACATTAGTTGGGAACTGTTACGTGATTACTGTATGTAGGTCCTACATGGTGTACTCTATAAGCACAGTGCGGCTTTATTATTTGGGTCCCTCACATGTTTCATACTCCCACTGCAACCCAGTAAATGTCAAGCAAAATAAAAATTAACTCTACCAACATCAAAAAAAGCTAAAAATCAGCTTCAAAAATGTGAAAAAATGTGATATTCAAAGAGTTAAAAATGAAACGAAACATGGGCAAAAAAATAAATACTGCCGTTTTAGATTTTTAAGGAAGTGGGAAATCATGAATCTCTGTGCGCTGCTAGAATATGCATTTAGTGAACTAGTTAGAAGATTGTCCTATAAATCTGTCATTGAATGTTAGATTCATGGCCCTATTGCAGCTAGAATGCAGATCGCTTTATCCTGAATAGCTTTACGAGAGGGGACATGCATTTTTAAGAATGGCCCCATAAAGCATTGGAAATGTCATCTAGAAAGGGTGAGGGACCCTATTCCTATGCAAATTGAGCTCCTAGGATTTCATTTGATCATGTCATAGTGAAACACGTGAAGGCCAACATCTGGAACCCATAGAGTCCTACAGTGTTGTTGCACCTGAAGGGACTTTCACATGTCTTGCATACCCAAATGCTATAGTTGTGTTTGACAAATTCAAGAAGTATATATTATGACTATCTGATTCATGTGGTAGATTGCTTGTACTATGTAAGTAAGTTAATCGAATTAGGTAGAATTATTCTCTACTTTAGAGAACAGGTAAAGGTAAACCAGTCTTTTTGGAGTAGATTTAGTTTGAGGCATGGAAGCCTTGGATCAGCAGCAAATTGAAGAGGTATTTTGGTGACATCGAGTTATACAATATTAGCAGAATAGGTAATAACTAGCTGATCATGGGTGTCCGACCTGTGGGCACCCACCGTCTGCCATAATGGGGGTCCCCTGTCCCCTGAGAGACTGGCAAAAAAAAAAAAAGATTAGTAGTGCGCAGGCTTGGCCTCACTCCATTCATTTCAATGAGAGCTCAGCAGCCAGGTACCACGGTGAGGTTTCATTCATTTTGTCAGTCTCGGGGAACACAGGACCCTTGTTATGGCTATTAGTGGGGGTCTGAGCAGTCAAACCCTCACAGACCACCTAGTTGATTTTTTTGGCATCGACTCCTAAAAGTCACTACTTCTTACATGAGATATAATAATAATCTTTAATAATAAAATGGGGATTAAAGCAACTCTCCGGTTTAGAGCCAAAATTCTAGCCTGGGACAGAAGAGGGAGATTCCAGACTCTGTTTTCTAACTACCTAATGCACACTATACACTGCTTACTGATAGGCCAGCACTGTGAGCGGCCCTATAGGAACTGGAATATGCCGTCTCTTGATCTCTTGTACAATGAAGTGCAATACTTATGTACTGCAGTGTATCATACCTCGGCTATCATCCTATTATACCATGCCATCCTCCAGACCATTATAGCAAGCCTGCAGGCCTTCATTAGGATTATGTCTGTCATGACTACCGTACGGAACCTCATGATAACATTTTATTCTCAGTTCCACTACATACTATGAATATTGCCCATGGTCTTTGACAAGATCACCCTACTAGATGACCAATCTTAATGTAAACTTTGGGCAGCTGTCTTATAGAGGCTTCACTATTTAACATACATGAGAATTTGAGCAATATTACTATTTCCCTTCCCAAAATAAAATGTGAGGATCAGACTTTGATTTATGTTTATGCTGGATTATTTGGAGACAAGAGATTATCAAATTACAGACAGATTAGCAACGCATTTAATTATCACAGGTCTAGTTTATCTGTCAACTTGGCAGCACAACCGAATGTGCATATGTTACGATGAACCTGTATGTAAATGTGTAGTAAACTAAATTTAAAAAAATGAAGATTCACAGCTTATTATTGCCAGTTGATTATCTTAATTATTTTTGGCCTAAATTGGTGCCATAAAAAAGACATTAAGACAGTTTTTTAAATCGCCTCCTAATGTTGTTCATCAATAATATATACATACACCAATGTATATTAGATGGAATTGTTCTTCAGCCTTCAGCTTCCTGCACTGCCAACAGATCTGTATCTAGGTTGCCCATTTTGAGTCCCATATAGTAACATTATACATAATGATGTATATAAGAGTGCGGCATTGGATGAATTTAAAACTAGAGATGAGCGAACGTACTCGTCCGAGCTTGATACTCGTTTGAGTATTAGCGTGTTCGAGATGCTCGTTACTCGAGACGAGCACCACGCGATGTTCGAGTTACTTTCACTTTCATCTCTGAGACGTTAGCGTGCTTTTCTGGCCAATAGAAAGACAGGGAAGGCATTACAACTTCCCCCTGTGACGTTCAAGCCCTATACCACCCCCCTGCAGTGAGTGGCTGGCGAGATCAGGTGTCACCCGAGTATAAAAATTGGCCCCTCCCGCGGCTCGCCGCAGATGCATTCTGACATAGAGGAGGGAAAGTGCTGTTGGTGCTGGAGCTGCTATAGGGAGAGTGTTAGGATTGATTTTAGGCTTCAAGAACCCCAACGGTCCTTCTTAGGGCCACATCTGACCGTGTGCAGTACTGTTGAGGCTGCTTTTTGCAGTGTTGCACATTTTATTTTATTTTTTGTATATCGGCCGTGCAGAGCATTGCGTCCAGAGCATTGCGTCCTGCAGTAATTTTACATAGTCCAGGGCCAGTAGTGGTGGTGAGGCAGGGATAGTGAAAGACATATCCAGTCTATATAGGCAGTGGGCTTTTCCAAAAAAATTTGGGAAAAAAAATCTATTTGTGCTGCCTGTGACCGTCCTGACTGTACTGCGTCTCTGCTGGGGGTAGTTGTCCTAATTCATACGCAGCCAGCTAAGTGTTACAGCAGCCTTGCGCAAAATTCTTTCCTGGCTCTGCGTTGCCTCTTACATCACCGCTGTCATCCTGTCCAGAGTGAAACAGTCTGCAGTAATTTTACATAGTCCACGGCCAGTAGTGGTGGTGAGGCAGGGACAGTGAAAGACATATCCAGTCTATATAGGCAGTGGGCTTTTCCAAAAAAATTTGGGAAAAAAAATCTATTTGGGCTGCCTGTGACCGTCCTGACTGTACTGCGTCTCTGCTGGGGGTAGTTGTCCTAATTCATACGCAGCCAGCTAAGTGTTACAGCAGGCTTGCGCAAAATTCTTTCCTGGCTCTGCGTTGCCTCTTACATCACCGCTGTCATCTTGTCCAGAGTGAAACAGTCTGCAGTAATTTTACATAGTCCAGGGCCAGAAGTGGTGGTGAGGCAGGGACAGTGAAAGACACATCCAGTCTATATAGGCAGTGGGCTTTTCCAAAAAAATTTGGGAAAAAAAATCTATTTGTGCTGCCTGTGACCGTCCTGACTGTACTGCGTCTCTGCTGGGGGTAGTTGTCCTAATTCATACGCAGCCAGCTAAGTATTACAGCAGGCTTGCGCAAAATTCTTTCCTGGCTCGGCGTTGCCTCTTACATCACCGCTGTCATCCTGTCCAGAGTGAAACAGTCTGCAGTAATTTTACATAGTCCACGGCCAGTAGTGGTGGTGAGGCAGGGACAGTGAAAGACATATCCAGTCTATATAGGCAGTGGGCTTTTCCAAAAAAATTTGGGAAAAAAAATCTATTTGGGCTGCCTGTGACCGTCCTGACTGTACTGCGTCTCTGCTGGGGGTAGTTGTCCTAATTCATACGCAGCCAGCTAAGTGTTACAGCAGGCTTGCGCAAAATTCTTTCCTGGCTCTGCGTTGCCACTTACATCACCGCTGTCATCCTGTCCAGAGTGAAACAGTCTGCAAAAATTTTACATAGCCCAGGGCCAGTAGTGGTGGTGAGGCAGGGACAGTGAAAGACATATCCAGTCTATATAGGCAGTGGGCTTTTCCAAAAAAATTTGGGAAAAAAAATCTATTTGGGCTGCCTGTGACCGTCCTGACTGTACTGCGTCTCTGCTGGGGGTAGTTGTCCTAATTCATACGCAGCCAGCTAAGTGTTACAGCAGGCTTGCGCAAAATTCTTTCCTGGCTCGGCGTTGCCTCTTACATCACCGCTGTCATCCTGTCCAGAGTGAAACAGTCTGCAGTAATTTTACATAGTCCAGGGCCAGTAGTGGTGGTGAGGCAGGGACAGTGAAAGACATATCCAGTCTATATAGGCAGTGGGCTTTTCCAAAAAAATTTGGGAAAAAAAATCTATTTGGGCTGCCTGTGACTGTCCTGATTGTACTGCGTCTCTGCTGGGGGTAGTTGTCCTAATTCATACGCAGCCAGCTAAGTGTTACAGCAGGCTTGCGCAAAATTCTTTCCTGCCTCTGCTGTGCATTCCGTAAGTGAAGTCAGCCTCCAACCACAGGCCAATAAGCGGCACATTTAATTACAGCGTTCTTTTCTGCACTACTGGTAATACAGCATGCTGAGGGGTAGGGGTAGGCCTAGAGGACGTGGACGCGGGCGAGGACGCGGAGGCCCAAGTCAGGGTGTGGGCACAGGCCGAGCTCCTGATCCAGGTGTATCGCAGCCGACTGCTGCGGGATTAGGAGAGAGGCACGTTTCTGGCATCCCCACATTCATCTCACAATTAATGGGTCCACGCGGTAGACCTTTATTAGAAAATGAGCAGTGTGAGCAGGTCCTGTCGTGGATGGCAGAAAGTGCATCCAGCAATCTATCGACCACCCAGAATTCTGCGCCGTCCACTGCTGCAACTCTGAATCCTCTGGCTGCTGCTCCTCCTTCCTCCCAGCCTCCTCACTCCATTACAATGACACATTCTGAGGAGCAGGCAGACTCCCAGGAACTGTTCTCGGGCCCCTGCCCAGAATGGGCAGCAATGGTTCCGAATCCTCTCCCGCTGGAGGAGTTTGTCGTGACCGATGCCCAAGCTTTGGAAAGTTCCCGGGGTCCGGAGGATGAGGCTGGGGACTTCTGGCAACTGTCTCAAGAGCTTTCAGTGGGTGAGGAGGACGATGACGATGAGACACAGTTGTCTATCACTCAGGTAGTAGTAATTGGAGTAAGTCCGAGGGAGGAGCGCACAGAGGATTCGGAGGAAGAGTAGCAGGACGATGAGGTGACTGACCCCACCTGGTTTGCTACGCCTACTGAGGACAGGTCTTCAGAGGGGGAGGCAAGTGCAGCAGCAGGGCAGGTTGGAAGAGGCAGTGCGGTGGCCAGGGGTAGAGGCAGGGCCAGACCGAATAATCCACCAACTGTTTCCCAAAGCGCCCCCTCGCGCCATGCCACCCTGCAGAGGCCGAGGTGCTCAAAGGTCTGGCAGTTTTTCACTGAGAGTGCAGACGACCGACGAACTGTGGTGTGCAAGGTTTGTCGCGCCAAGATCAGCCGGGGAGCCACCACCACCACCCTCACCACCACCAGCATGCGCAGACATATGATGGGCAAGCACCCCACAAGGTGGGACGAAGGCCGTTCACCGCCTCCAGTTTGCACCGCTGCCTCTCCCCCTGTGCCCCAACCTGCCACTGAGATCCAACCCCCCTCTCAGGACACAGGCACTACCGTCTCCTGGCCTGCACCCACACCCTCACCTCCGCTGTCCTCGGCCCCAGCCACCAATGTCTCTCAGCGCACCGTCCAGCCGTCGCTAGCGCAAGTGTTTGAGCGCAAACGCAAGTACGCCGCCACGCACCCTCACGCTCAAGCGTTAAACGTGCACATAGCCAAATTTATCAGCCTGGAGATGCTGCCGCATAGGGTTGTGGAAACGGAGGCTTTCAAAGATATGATGGCGGCGGCGGCCCCGCGCTACTCAGTTTCCAGTCGCCACTACTTTTCCCAATGTGCCGTCCCAGCCCTGCTCGACCACGTCTCCCGCAACATTGTACGCGCCCTCACCAACGCGGTTACTGCCAAGGTCCACTTAACAATGGACACGTGGACAAGCACAGGCGGGCAGGGCCACTATATCTCCCTGACGGCACATTGGGTGAATTTAGTGGAGGCTGGGACAGAGTCAGAGCCTGGGACCGCTCACGTCCTACCCGGCCCCAGAATTGCGGGCCCTAGCTCGGTGGTGGTATCTGCGGAGGTGTATGCTTCCTCCACTAAACCACCCTCCTCCTCCTCCTACGCAACCTCTGTCTCGCAATCAAGATGTGTCAGCAGCAGCACGTCGCCAGCAGTCGGTGTCGCGCGGCACGGCAGGCCGTGCTGAAACTACTCAGCTCAGGAGAGAAGAGGCACGTGGCCCACGAACTGCTGCAGGGTCTGACAGAGCAGACCGACCGCTGGCTTGCGCCGCTGAGCCTCCAACTGGGCATGGTCGTGTGTGACAACGGCCGTAACCTGGTGGCGGCTCTGCAGCTCGGCAGCCTCACACACGTACCATGCCTGGCCCACGTCTTTAATTTGGTGGTTCAGCGCTTTCTGAAAAGCTACCCATGCTTGTCTGACCTGCTCGGAAAGGTGCGCCGACTCTGCGCACATTTCCGCAAGTCCCACACGGACGCTGCCACCCTGCGTACCCTGCAACATCGGTTTAATCTGCCAGTGCACTGACTGCTGTGCGACGTGCCCACACGGTGGAACTCTACGCTCCACATGTTGGCCAGGCTCTATGAGCAGCGTAGAGCTATAGTGGAATACCAACTCCAACATGGGCGGCGCAGTGGGAGTCAGCCTCCTCAATTCTTTACAGAAGAGTGGGCCTGGTTGGCAGACATCTGCCAGGTCCTTGGAAACTTTCAGGAGTCTACCCAGATGGTGAACGGCGATGCTGCAATCATTAGCGTCACCATTCCTCTGCTATGCCTCTTGAGAAGTTCCCTGCAAAGCATAAAGGCAGATGCTTTGCGCTCGGAAACAGAGGCGGGGAAGACAGTATGTCGCTGGATAGTCAGAGCTAGAGATGAGCGAACGTGTTCGTCCGAACTTGATATCCGTGCGGATATTAGGGTGTTCGGGATGTTCGTTATTCGTAACGAACACCATGCGGTGTTCGGGTTACTTTCACTTCCTTCCCTGAGATGTTAGCGCGCTTTTCTGGCCAATTGAAAGACAGGGAAGGCATTACAACTTCCCCCTGCAACGTTTAAGCCCTATACCACCCCCCTGCTGTGAGTGGCTGGCGAGATCAGGTGTCCGCCTAATATAAAAGTCGGCCCCTCCCGCGGCTCGCCTCAGATGCCTTGTGAGTTAGATGAGGGACAGTGCTGTTTGTACCGGAGCTGCTGTAGGGAAAGAATTGGTAGTTAGTGTAGGCTTCAAGAACCCCAAAGGTCCTTATTAGGGCCACTGATAGCTGTGTGTTGGCTGCTGTTAGCAGTGGCAATTTTTTTTCTTCTCAAAATCGCCTCTGCAGAGCGTTGCACCCGGCATTAGGGACAGAAGTGTTGCATAGGCAGGGAGAGTGTTAGGAGTGAGTGTAGCCTTCAAGAACCTCAACGGTCCTTTCTAGGGCCATATTTAACCGTGTGCAGTACTGTGCTGGCTGCTGTTAGCTGTGCTGCATATTTTTTTTCTTCTCAAAATCGCCTCTGCAGAGCATTGCACCCTCCATTGATACTGCAGGGAAAGAATTGTGTAGGCAGGGCCACAACACAGTTATTATTCATAGAATATACGCAGTGCGGCCTTTTGCTTGTAAAACAAGTGAAAAAAATTCTATTTGACCTGGCTCTGTCCGTCCTGTGGAGTGTGGACACGTGTGAGCTGCGTGTACAACGTTAAAAAATCAGACGCACCCAGCTACGGTTTACTGCTGGCTTCGCCATTTGCTTTCCTTAATTGGGAAAAAAATACCAGCTCTGCCAGAGTTATAATAACTCTGCTACCCTCACGTTCTGTGACACATTAGCAGGGCCACAGCACAGTTATTAAACTTCTCATGTTCATTGAATATACGCAGTGCTGCCTTTTGGTGAAAAAAAACTGAAAAAAAAACTATTTGTCCTGCCTCTGTCCGTCCTAAGGGCTGTGTGTACGTGTCGGCTGCGTGTGCAACGTTTAAAAATCAGACGCACCCAGCTACGTTTTACTGCTGGCTTCGCCATTTGCTTTCCTTAATTGGGAAAAAAAATACCTGCTCTGCCAGAGTTATAATAACTCTGCTACCCTCACGTTCTGTGACACATTAGCAGGGACACAGCACAGTTATTAAACTTAGATTATTCATTCACTAGAGGCAGTGGGGCCTTTCGTTTTCAAAAAAGGGAAAAAATTATATTTGGCCTGCAGTCTTGCGCCAATTTATTTCCTGCCTGTGAAATCAAATCACTGGTAATACAGCATGCTGAGGGGTAGGGGTAGGCCTAGAGGACGTGGACGCGGCCGAGGACGCGGAGGGCCAAGTCAGGGTGTGGGCACAGGCCGAGCTCCTGATCCAGGTGTGTCGCAGCCGACTGCTGCGCGATTAGGAGAGAGGCACGTTTCTGGCGTCCCCACATTCATCGCCCAATTAATGGGTCCACGCGGGAGACGGTTATTAGAAAATGAGCAGTGTGAGCAGGTCCTGTCCTGGATGGCAGAAAGTGCTTCGAGCAACCTATCGTCAACACGCAGTTCTGCGCCGTCCACTGCTGCAAATCCGAATCCTCTGTCTGCTGCTCCTCCTTCCTCCCAGCCTCCTCACTCCACTACAATGACACCTGCTCAGGAGCGGGAACACTCCCAGGAACTGTTCTCGGGCCCCTGCTTAGATTGGGCAGCAGCGGTTCCTCTCCCACCAGAGGAGTTTATCGTCACTGATGCCCAACCATTCGAAAGTTCCCGGGGTCCGGGGGAAGAGGCTGGGGACTTCCGCCAACTGTCTCAACAACTTTCTGTGGGTGAGGAGGACGATGACGATCAGACACAGTTGTCTTGCAGTGAGGTAGTAGTAAGGGCAGTAAGTCCGAGGGAGCAGCGCACAGAGGATTCGGAGGAAGAGCAGCAGGACGATGAGGTGACTGACCCCACCTGGTGTGCAACGCTTACTCAGGAGGACAGGTCTTCAGAGGGGGAGTCAAGGGCATCAGCAGGGCAGGTTGCAAGAGGCAGTGCGGTGGCCAGGGGTAGAGGCAGGGCCAGACCGAATAATCCACCAACTGTTTCCCAAAGCGCCCCCTCGCGCCATGCCACCCTGCAGAGGCCGAGGTGCTCTAAGGTCTGGCAGTTTTTCACAGAGACGCCTGACGACCGACGAACAGTGGTGTGCAACCTTTGTCGCGCAAAGCTCAGCCGGGGAGCCAACACCAACAGCCTCACCACCACCATGCGCAGACATATGATGGCCAAGCACCCCACAAGGTGGGACGAAGGCCGTTCAGCGCCTCCGGTTTGCACCCCTGCCTCTCCCCCTGTGCCCCAACCTGCCACTGAGATGCAACCCCCCTCTCAGGACACAGGCACTACCGCCTCATGGCCTGCACCCACACCCTCATCTCCGCTGTCCTCGGCCCCATCCAGCAGTGTAGTTCAGCGCACCGTCCAGCCGTCGCTTGCGCAACTGTTGGAGCGCAAGCGCAAGTACGCCGCCACGCACCCGCACGCTCAAACGTTAACCGTCCGCATAGCAAAATTCATCAGCCTTGAGATGCTGCCGTATAGGGTTGTGGAAACTGAGTCCTTCAAAAGTATCATGGAGGCGGCGGCCCCGCGCTACTCAGTTCCCAGTCGCTACTACTTTTCCCGATGTGCCGTCCCAGCCCTGCACGACCACGTCTCCCGCAACATTGTACGCGCCCTCACCAACGCGGTTACTGCCACGGTCCACTTAACAACGGACACGTGGACAAGCACAGGCGGGCAGGGCCACTACATCTCCCTGACGGCACATTGGGTGAATTTAGTGGAGGCTGGGACAGAGTCAGAGCCTGGGACCGCTCACGTCCTACCCACCCCCAGAATTGCGGGCCCCAGCTCGGTGCTGGTATCTGCGGAGGTGTATGCTTCCTCCACTAAAGCACCCTCCTCCTCCTCCTCCTCTGTCTCGCAATCAAGATGTGTTAGCAGCAGCATGTCGCCAGCAGTCGGTGTCGCGCGGTGTGGCAGCACAGCGGTGGGCAAGCGTCAGCAGGCCGTGCTGAAACTACTCAGCTTAGGCGATAAGAGGCACACGGCCCACGAACTGCTGCAGGGTCTGACACAGCAGACCGACCGCTGGCTTGCGCCGCTGAGCCTCCAACCGGGCATGGTCGTGTGTGACAAGGGCCGTAACCTGGTGGCGGCTCTGCAGCTCGGCAGCCTCACGCACGTGCCATGCCTGGCCCACGTCTTTAATTTGGTGGTTCAGCGCTTTCTGAAAAGCTACCCACGCTTGTCAGACCTGCTCGTAAAGGCGCGCCGGCTCTGCGCACATTTCCGCAAGTCCCACACGGACGCTGCCACCCTGCGCACCCTGCAACATCACTTTAAGCTGCCAGTGCACCGACTGCTGTGCGACGTGCCCACACGGTGGAACTCTACGCTCCACATGTTGGCCAGGCTCTATGAACAGCGTAGAGCTATAGTCGAATACCAACTCCAACATGGGCGGCGCAGTGGGAGTCAGCCTCCTCAATTCCTTTCAGAAGAGTGGGCCTGGTTGGCAGACATCTGCCATGTCCTTGGTAATTTTGAGGAGTCTACCCAGGTGGTGAGCGGCGATGCTACAATCATTAGCGTCACCATTCCTCTGCTATGCATCTTGAGAAATTCCCTGCAAACCATAAATGCAGCTGCTTTGCGCTCGGAAACGGGGGCGGGGGAAGACAGTATGCCGCTGGATAGTCAGGGCACCCTCCTGTCTATTTCTCAGCGCGTACAGGAGGAGGAGGAGGAGCATGAGGAGGATGAGGAGGAGGGGGAAGAGACAGCTTGGCCCGCTACTGACGGTACACCGGCTGATTGCCTGTCATCCTTTCAGCGTGTATGGCCTGAGGAGGAGGAGGAGGAGGAGGATCCTGAAAGTGATCGTCCTAGTGAAGACAGCCATGTGTTGCGTACTGGTACCCTGGCACACATGGCTGACTTCATGTTAGGATGCCTTTCTCGTGACCCTCGCGTTGCACGCATTCTGGCCACTACGGATTACTGGGTGTACACACTGCTCGACCCACGCTATAAGGAGAACCTGCCCACTCTCATTCCCGAAGAGGAAAGGGGTTCGAGAGTGTTACTATACCACAGGACCCTTGCGGACAAGCTGATGGTAAAATTCCCAGCCGACAGCGCTAGTGGCAGAAGGCGCAGTACCGAGGGCAAGGTAGCAGGGGAGGTGCGGAGATCGAGCAGCATGTACATCCCAGGCAGTGCAACAGTCTTTAAGGGCCTGGACAGCTTTATGGCTCCCCACCAAGACTGTGTCACCGCTCCCCAGTCAAGGCTGAGTCGGCGGGAGCACTGTAAAAGGATGGTGAGGGAGTACGTAGCCGATCGCACGACCGTCCTCCGTGACGCCTCTGCCACCTACAACTACTGGGTGTCGAAGCTGGACACGTGGCCTGAACTAGCGCTGTATGCCCTGGAGGTGCTTGCTTGTCCTGCGGCTAGCGTCTTGTCGGAAAGGGTGTTTAGTGCGGCTGGGGGAATCATCACGGATAAGCGTACCCGCCTGTCAACCGACAGTGCCGACAGGCTAACACTCATCAAGATGAACAAAGCCTGGATTTCCCCAGACTTCTCTTCTCCACCAGCGGACAGCAGCGATACGTAAGCATTACGTAGGCTGCACCCGCGGATGGAAGCTACGTTCTCTCTCACCATCCAAAACGGGGACATTTCTGCTTCATCAATCTGTGTCTAATATTCCTCCTCCTCCTCCTCCTGCTACTCCTCCTGAAACCTCACGTAATCACGCTGAACGGGCAATTTTTCTTAGGGCCACAAGGCTCACTCATCTAATTTTTCGAAACAATTTTTATATGTTTCAATGCTCTTAAAAGCGTTGAAACTTTAACTTGAACCAATTTTTCGTTAAACTGGGCTGCCTCCAGGCCTAGTTACCACTTAAGCCACATTAACCAAAGCGATTAATGGGTTTCACCTGCCATCTTGGTTGGGCATGGCCAATGTTTACTGAGGTACATTAGTACTGTTGGTACACCAATTTTTTGGGGCCCTCACCTACAGTGTAATCATAGTAATTTCTATGTTCTTCGCCTGCACTCATGGTACAGAAGTGTGTGTGGGGTTGGCCTACACTTTAGCTACACAAATGTAACTTGGGCCTTGGCTATACTAAGGCTACTGAAATGGAACTAAGACTGCGCTCCCACTATACTGCTGCTTCAGAATTGTTACTGGGGCCTGTCTTGAGTGCTACTATTGCTGACATGGAACGAAGACTGCGCTCCCGCTATACTGCTGCTTCGGAATTGTTACTGGGGCCTGTCTTGAGTGCTACTATTGCTGACATGGAACGAAGACTGCGCTCCCGCTATACTGCTGCTTCGGAATTGTTACTGGGGCCTGTCTTGAGTGCTACTATTGCTGACATGGAACAAAGACTGCGCTCCCGCTATACTGCTGCTTCGGAATTGTTGCTGGGGCCTGTCTTGAGTGCTACTATTGCTGACATGGAACGAAGACTGCGCTCCTCCTATAATGCTGCTAGTGATATGTTAGTGGGGCCTGTCCTAATGCTACGGCTGAAATGTTACGAATTATGGGCTCTGCCTATACCGTTGCTAATGGTATGTCTCTGGGGTGTGGAAACAGAGGCTTCCCAAAGACATGATGGCGGCGAGGCCATTTCCCACCAACGCGGTTACTGTTAAGGTGCATATAACCACGGACACGTGGAGAGGACACGTAGTGCCTCAAAAACATCCCCCTCCTCCTCCAACAGGGAAAACATTCTTGGCAAATGCCTTTGCATTGGTTCGTCTGGTGGCAGTCCAAGAATTTCACCTTTACCGACACTACAAGAGAGACCCCCCACCATCCCCCCGCCACGGCCCACTTAATCCTGGCCACATTCCGAAAACCAACAAAATAAAACCGCGCTACTAGGTCCGCAGTCACCACCACATTACCACCAACGCGGTTACTGTTAAGGTACATATTACCAGTCTGACTGGGGCATGCAGACACCTTGACAGAATGAATAATGTGTGGCACATAGGTTCCCCATTGCTATGCCCACGTGTGCAGCTCCTGATGGCGGTGGCACAGGATTCTATTTCTCATTGCTTCTGTACAGCATTGTTGGCTATCGCCCCGCCCCTTTTAAAGAGGGTCGCTGCCTAGCCGTGCCAACCCTCTGCAGTGTGTGCCTGTGGTTCCTCCTCATGGCAGACGCACTTATAAATAGACATGAGGGTGGTGTGGTATGAGGGCAGCTGAAGGCTGCGCAGGGACACTTTGGTGTGCACTGTGGACACTGGGTCGTGTGGGTGGGGGGGGGGGGGTGGGCAGCATGTAACCCAGGAGAATTGGCAGCGGAGTGTCATGCAGGCAGTGATTGTGCTTTGTTGGAGGTAGTGTGGTGCTTAGCTAAGGTATGCATTGCTAATGAGGGCTTTTCAGAAGTAAAAATTGTTGGGAGGGGGGGGGGGCACTCTTGCCGCTATTGTGGCTTAATAGTGGGACCTGGGAACTTGAGATGCAGCCCAACATGTAGCCCCTCGCCTGCCCTATCCATTGCTGTGTCGTTCCCATCACTTTCTTGAATTGCCCAGATTTTCACAAATGGAAATCTTAGCGAGCATCGGCGATATACATAAATGCTCGGGTCGCCCATTGACTTCAATGGGGTTCGTTACTCGAAACGAACCCTCGAGCATCGCGAAAATTTCATCCCGAGTAACGAGCACCCGAGCATTTTGGTGCTCGCTCATCTCTATTTAAAACTGTTAATAATTAGCCAAAATATTTAGACGTTATTGGGGTTTTTTTGCTTAACTTTCAAACAATATATTTTGGTAAGGTATCTTATGGCCTCTTCCTTACTTTCTATCATCCTTTAGGCCCCGTTTTCTGGCTAAAAGGCTCTCTGAGGCTCTCTGAGTTACAAAAAATGTCTAGTGTAATATTTTGGAGAGAAGACATGGAGGAGGGGGATGCAGCTGCAGTTTCTTTCTATGACTATGAGACTACATGCTGTGAGAGGGGAGAAGCATTGACAGCTGCACTAGGAATATACCTAGAAAAACGTGCTGGCATAGAGAGAGGAAATATGCATGAAAAAATAGAATACATAAATTAGAGTATACATATATATACATCTGAGGCTTTATTCACACAAGCGTTTTCACACCCGGCTGATATACGCAATCATCTTAGGCATTGGATTCCAATGCATTCGTTCACATGGGTGAATTTGCGGAGCGTAAAAACGCACGACCAGAAAATATTGCTCTGAAACAATCTTTCGACCAATATACGCCGGCGGCTCCCATAAACTCCTATGGAAGCTGGAAAAAAGGGAGGGGGAGGAGGTTTAGCAGCGTCCAACGCAGGGAAAAGCTTAGCAGTGTCTTTATTTAGGCATTTGAAGTCATTACAAGGATTTATGCTGAGCGAGGGATTTCCGGGCTGCGACATATTTTTTCGCTAAAATGTTGCACCCAGTTGTGTGAACGAATGAGAAAACGCTAATTAAGCTCGCAACTTGATCGTGGAAAATAGTCAATTCATGCAAATTAATGTCGCCCTAAAAGTTAGACCGTGCAAACTTAGAAATTTAGACTAGACAGTCCTAAAATGCACCAGATTTATCACAGTAGCCCTGCTGAATAATAAATCTGTAGAATTTTTTTACACCGTCTACTGTGATTAGGCCACTTTGTATTTGGCTTATCTTATGCCAAAAATTGTGCCAAATTTTTGCACTCCCAGTATGCTTTCTTTACTTTAGTCATAGCCGGAGTCCCATAGGACTTAGAGAGACACGGAAAGCGGATTCTGCTTCTCACATGCTGCTCTTCAACTTTGTGGTTGGATTTCACTGTCTATCTTTTACGGGGGCCACGACACAAAATTGAAGCCCATGTTCTGGGCCCATAGAGTCCTGTGCTCCTATACAAGTACGCCATTGTTATTTCAATATAGGACACCAAAATTGAGATATAGTGCTGGATCAGTCTTTTTAACTACATCCTGTATTACCGAAGTCATACACAAGTGCAACAGCTACTTCTGCACACTGTATAAATTTGTTGTGATATAGTTTGTTACAGACATATATAAATAAAATAAACTATATATATATATAATGAAATCAGACATACAGTTCCCTGTATGCATCCATAGCAACCAGAATGAAAACCCCTATTGTTTACACAGCACTGGCAATAGAAAAAAGGTTTATATTACACAATGACTTCATTTTATGATTAAATAGCTTCATTTATAAAAAGTTTGCAACCTCTTTAAGATCCTGTTTTCTTTGCTGAAGACTGATAAAGATAAAGCAAGTATTTATGATAATGTTGATCTGCAGAGCATTTTACCCTTAGGCCCCAAATTAAAAGGGGATTTGCACTTTTTAACATTTTAATATCTCCAGTTACTTTTTACGATAAGTTATACAGGCTTTCACTATTCCTCTTCTTGCTTTTTACAGTTCAGATGGAAACTGAGACTCAGCATATGTGATATATTTACAGCTCAGTAGAAACTGATCTTGATATATTTTGTAAATGACATATTTACTGCCTGGTGGTAAGAGATATGTATGGTGTATATCAGTTTCCTTCAACTCCAACAGAAACAGAGACGATAAAACCATTTACCTCTAAATGTAGCAGTTTACATAGAAAAAAATGGAAAAGAGAGGCTGACATCATAAATGTTAAGTGTTTTAAGATTTAACTCAGGAGTGCCATGTTTCCTTTCTAATTAGTATGACCTGTCATTCGTAGTGATGAGCAATTAGTGGAATAATGTTCGTGTCGGTAACAGGCTGATTTCACGAAAATCAGTGTGAATTGGGACGGTTGATTCTGACACCCATTAAAGTTAATGTAAAAATTGGTTTCACTAGTTTGCCATCTAGAAGTCCCCAAATTGCATGGGAATGCAGTCACACATCTAGTGAACACTTAATTAATAAGAATAGTCTACAGTGATGTAGGGGTCAATCGAAGCACATGAGTGTCACTGAAAACAAAAGAAGGTCCACGTAGGGTCTCCTAGATCAAACATTACGCCAAGGAAGACAGCAGTGTGCTGCTTGTTTTGAAAGGTAATGCTATAAATATTACAAGAAGAAATTCTGCCAGGTGAACACAGCACTCAAACACGGGCCTGAGCTACCAACATTTTGCTACATAAGTGTGGTTTCACATCTGTGTCGGAACCTCCGGATGGAGGGTCCATCACAGATGCGGCTGAAAATACCAGAAGAAAATCCGCTGCATTCAGCACTTTTTCTTCCATCCAAAAGCTGGACAGCTGGGCAATGAGATGGAACTATTTGGTCGTGGGGAGCAGGAAAGTGGAATCCCCAGTGCAAGTGTGAAAGCACCCTAAGAGAATAGGTGTGCTGCTTGTTTTAAAAGCAATATCATACATTTTACAAGGACACATTCTACCAGGTAAACAGAGCAGCCAAGCACGGGCCTTCTCCAAGGAAAAGCTGTAGAGCTATAACTTGTTTTTTGTGCTTTAGAAAATGTTCATTTAGGAAGGAGGAAACATGGCGGATGCAGGAGAAGGAAAGCAGCAGCCACAGTACCTTGAGGACAAGGTGCGCTCCTCGTGGAAACATAAGAGCTGTATCTCCGTACTCTTCTTCAATTGTTCATGCCCAAGAGTCCTGAAGTCTGGGACCGCTGGGTGAAGGTACGCGTCTTCAGTTGTTCACACACGGGCGTCCTGAAGTCTGGGATCGCCATGTACTCCTAATCAAGTCTGTCTAAATGCCTGCACTTGGAATATTGTCTACTTTGCCTTGTATTGTTGGAGTTATATTGAAGCAAAGTTTCTTTAGGCCCTGACCGTCCTGAAGTCTGGGATCGCCATGTACTCCTAATCAAGTCTGTCTAAATGCCTGCACTTGGAATATTGTCTACTTTGCCTTGTACTGTTGGAGTTATATTGAAGCAAAGTTTCTTTAGGCCCTGACCATTCCCAGGGACCTGAGTTACATTATATTTGTCTTCGGCTGCTTTATTCTCCACCGAAGGTCATTCCGGTGTGTAACGGAATGGTGGCGTCACCCGTAACAACTAATACTCCTGTTCTATCGTTTATTGGGCATCCCTCTCCAAGGGGTGTCCTGAAAAGGCAGAGAAACTACCCAAAAGAAGAAAACGTAAAGCCGCACATTTGTTAATGGATTACAAATGTTAGCACTCCACGTTCCGACCAGTACTACTAAAAATGGTGCCCAAGCACCAACTCTTCTCTTTGGCTCACTCATTCCCACCAAAAGACTCCCCCCAAAGATTTGGCACCAATCTAACGTCGCAACTCGGTGGTAAGGGAATACACCCTGGAACTGTTGCGCTCTTTTGTCCTGGAGTTCGAGGACTCCAATTTTTCATTTGAATTCATAGGGGAGTATCAGGCCGTGCCTAGCCCATCCTTACAGCCATCTCTGAGGAGACCTGCTATGTCTCCCATTACTGTTGTGGACACTTTGCCCTCCGAGGAAAGTTCTGTACCCATCTCTTCCTCCACAACCAGCTCGGTGATTTCAGAAGAGGATGAGGAAGTGGGCCGCATTTTGGAGCATAGTTCTTCGGAAAGTTCTGTAGTAGAGGTGTCAGTAAGTAACTGGTCTCCGTTGGTTGTTATAGTGTCCGACTCTGACAGCGAAGGAAGTCAGAGATTTGCTGTTGGGAGACTGTTATTACCCGCCAACGACTTTCATTTTCCATAGAATGGACTCTTTTTGTAAGAGACACTAGACTGTTTCTATGCCTCAGTTAAGCCTCTTCATATGAAAATAACACTTGGAATATTGTCTACTTTGCCTTGTACTGTTGGAGTTAAATTGAAGTAAAGTTTTGCCAGGCCTTGACCGTTACCAGGGACCTGAGGTACATTATATTTGTCTGCGGCTCCTTTATTGTCCGCCGAAGGTCATTCCGGTGTGTAACGAAATGGTGGCGTCACCCATGACAACTACTATCCCTCTTCTACCATTTATTGGGCATCCCTCTCCAAGCTGCACAATGTGGTAATGGCTTATAAAAGTGTCTTCTCCATTTTCATAGTTATATGATGACTGCTGTTTTTCATATTGAAAAGTTTAAAATGTTAGTAACGTTCAAGCAATCTGCAGGAGGAGGTTTAATATAGTGTTTATAGTCTTTTTTGGTTGCTCATGCCTATTTATAGTAATTTATCCTACATGCTAATTTAATTATGCTTTGTTTAAATATGCCACCGTGCGCATAAGTCTGTGTACATGGTATGTTTGATCTATGTGTATGACTGGAGGGTTCATGTTCCCCGTGTCACGTCTCAGTGTTAGTCCACTGCCTTGTCTATCCCAGTAGGCGGGGCCTTCCTTTCAGCTTTTTCTTTAATCAGGGAGAGTGATGGTCATTCCACGTGTCTGTTCTTGTTCCTGCCAGTCACCTTTCTCTAGTTTCATTCTGTTATATGTATTGCACAGCTGCAGCATGTGAGGGGTTAAGTGTCTGCAAAAGCCTGGAGATTGCCTGTGAATGTATCAGTTTATGTCCTGTTACATGGTATGAGTGAGGCTATAAATGTGAGTGTTTGAGAGTAGGAAAAGATCCATTCTTCAAGGTCCAGATTCTTTTGGGTTCCTGATCAAGAGTGCCGGCTGCATGGGGGTACCTTCAACCCTCATGCAATGAAAAACGGAAGAGGAGGAGAGGTTCCCTGGATTGACTGTTCTAGCATGAGAGAAGAGTGAGCCTCAAAGAGAGAGAGCGTTAGTTAAACATGAGTGTTATACTTCAAGGCCCAGTGCAGAGGTACTCTTTGTCAATTGTTCACACGAAAGCTTTCTGAAGTTTGGGATCGCCGGGTGGAGGTACTCTTCTTCAATTGTTCATGCCCAAGCGTCCTGAAGTCTGGGACCACTGGATGGAGGTACGCATCTTCAGTTGTCCTAAAGTCTGGGATCACAGTGTGGAGGTACTCTTAATCAAGTCTGTCTAAATGCCTACACTTGGAGTATTGTCTACTTTGCCTTGTACTGTTGGAGTTATATTGAAGCAAAGTTGCTTTAGGCCCTGACCGTTCCCAGGAACTTGAGATACGTTATATTTGTCTGCGGCTCCTTTATTCTCTGCCGAAGGCCATTCCGGTGTGTAATGGAACGATGGTATCACCCGTTACAACTACTATCCCTGTTCTACCGTTTATTGGGCATCCCTGTCCAAGGGGTGTCTGGTTGAGGCTCAGCGATCCCCTGGCCGTGGCTATGTGCGTCCCTCCGGAAGGGAGCATGGTAAGTGCCGACGTGACAAGCCAGCATCTTACCTTTACCGCTCCTCAACGTATGCCCTGTGTCTGGGGTCACCCTACGGGACACTGCAATATTGAAAGCTCAACGTCTCTTCATCTCCCACTCCTGGCTGTGAAGCCTGCAGTTTGATCGTCAGAGGAGAGGCCTGAACTAGGCGTGCTATTGCCCCTACACCAAACTGCCTTTCTGTTGACATCCATGACACTAAATGTTGAAACAGCTCCTCAGATTGATCCATGTGGGGATTTAGCATGGGGTAAATTATAAGGGGGGTGCTCATTGCCAACTGGTGCAGACTGACTGTTGTGTGCCTGTGACTGGGAGGAAGAGGTGGTACTTGAGGCATTCTGTGCCATCCATTCTACAATCTGTTCTGTATGCTGTGGATGTAACGCATGAGCAGAACAACTTCTAAGGAATGGCAGTGGGCATACCTTGCTTACTACAGAACGTGGAGCTATTGCTTCAGTGGGAGATGCTTGAAGTGATAATGTGGTGACCGAGTGTGGGGCTTTGCGGGGAGACAGCGGGGAACAAAATGGTTGTCTACGGTGGCTCTCCCTGGAATAGCAAGATGCAGCCTGCCTGCCCGCAGTGGCAAATAAGAAGATCAAAATAATTACAGATTCTATAACTTGAATGAGTTCATGACATAGTACCTTTTTAATTAAACATTCTGGTGGCAATGGAGTAGCCAGTTATTTGTAGAGAAATGGAGGGTTTCTCAATTACACAGGGACAAGTTGCGCTCAATGTTTTGAGAAGTCCTCTTTTTGTGTGGATTTCTGCTCCTCACTGAGACGTGCTTCTGGCACTCTCTGCCACTTCCCACCTCTCCGGTTTCTTGTCGCTTGCTGCAGCTCCTCACACTGCTTCCTCTCTCCTCCACCTCCAACGACCAACTCCCTAACTCCTCCTTCACTTCCTGCTGCTTTCCCGCACTTTTCTTTCTCCACTGACTGACTTCCTTTTCCACCCTGCTCACTTTCTCGGGCTTAACTCAACTCTTCCTTCTCTACCAATTTAGGAATTTGCTAGTAAGCAGCCAATCAGAAGCGAGTGGTTGCCGGGCAGACTATACTCAGCCTGATATCAGGGAAAGACAGTGTTTTTCTCCTGCATGATACCCTCTATGTCTCCAGAGGAGCTCATAGCAATTTATTAGGGATTGTGCTGATCATTTGACTACCCTGTAGTACCCTCTGAGTCACTACGCTAACTTGGTCTGTTATCAACCACCCTTTACCACCACCAACATTTCCTCTACCCCTTACTTTCTTCAGGTTTACTTTTTATTTAATATTTATATTTAGTTTTTTTGGGCGGTTCACATTTTAGTGTAGTTTTATGTAACATATCAGCTAACGTTGTAGTTTGCAGAAACCCACTGCTAGCTGCGTAGGGTCTGCAAATAATTCGTAGTGGCCAGACTGGCTACTTTGAATGACATCTGAGGCCACTGACACACACTGTGTGTATTTGCTGTTTCTCTGTTTGGTTTTGGGCTGTGAATTTACAGGATTACAGTCTGTTCAGAGGGGATTGTAAAAAAACAGAAAGGGGAAGGGGTTTGTATTTATATAAAATATTGTCTAAAGTCCACACTACGGGAAGATATATGTGAGTGAGATGAACATGTGGAGTCTCTATGGGTAGAAATACATAGATGGAAAAACAATAATAAAATCCTCATAGGTGCTTTTTATAGACCGCCAGGACCTTTCCATTATCCTGAAATCACCGTATGAGCATTTCCTACCGGGTATGCTAATTGGTAGATGAAATCACTGTTGAGATTCTCCAGCTTTGAAGCACATGCCCCAGGAAATGGGCACAGCAAATCCCGCACCTGTGCCTTGTTTGCGATAAGTGGCGCAGATGCTGGAGTAGCTGTGGATCCCTGCGGCCTTCTGTTTATCGAGCATGTGCAAGTGAGGAGGAAGCCTTGGGAGCATAGCATGACATTAGAGAGTATTTTCTCTTCCACCACTGTTCTAATGTTATTTTCCATCCACGCATGAGCAAAAGATTGTGGAAGTCCACTGAGATCCACAGCTACTCTTGCACCTACAACACAACTCACACACAAAGTGCAGGATTTGCCATGAAGATAGCATGTAATGAGCGCTATCAATGAGGGGAAGGGAGAGTGGTTATATGTGAAGCTCATGAATACACTGGACTCAACTTAGGCCAGACAGGCACATGGGACTCAAATCTGGCTAATTAGTATACCTAGGGTGAAACGGCGGCCGATATACGCTCGTGTGAATTAACCCTGAGGCAGGAAGATTGTTTTTTATTGTTTAAAAAGTGGTAAAACATAAACTATACAAATTTGGTACCATCATATTCATACTGACCCTCAAGATACAATGAAAATGTCACTTTTATTGCAAACAGAAATACTGGGGAACCAAAACCGCAAAAAACAGTGGCTCAATTGCATTTATTTCCATTTAACCACACATGACATTTTTTTGAAAGTTTTTCAATACATTAAGTAGTGCCAAAAGAAATACAACTTGTGCTGTGAAAAATCCTCATAAAGCTATGTTAGCAGGGAAAAAAAAATGATGGTTCTTTAAGGCCAACTTCATATTGGTATATTTGCGTGCATTACGCAGAGAATAGAACCCACTGATTTCAATGAGTTCATTTACATTTCCGTATCTTGAATGTGCATTTCAGTCATGCAAAAAAAAAAAAAACAGCACATTTTTCTGCGTATTTGCTCACCAAAGGTCCCCATTGAAGTCAGTGGGAGGTGCGCAAATGCGCGTGTAATATACAAAATGCGTGAAACACTTCATTAGAAAAAAAACACATCTGGAACTAGTTAGCCATTTCAATCACTGCATGTGTTTGCCGCGTACAAGTGAACATGCCTAGCAGGGGCAAGGAGTCATGTAAGATGCGCCAATGTACATGCAGAAATGCATAGTTCATTCCGCAAAAATGCAGAGCTTACAATTGCAGTGGGTATATATAGCGGATTCAGGGTCCAAGTCCCATCCATACCTGCTGAATGTCAGGTTTTGGATTTATTCACATGAGTATTTTTACACGGCTATGTAGACGTGTTTTAATGCCCGGCCGAATAACGTGACCATCTGAGGCATTGGATTCCAATGCATTCGTTCAAATGGGCGAATTTGCATCGTGTAAAAACATTGCACTGTAAAAAATAGAACATACGCAACCAAAATCAGTGGGCGCTTCTACACACGACCAGAAAAGATAGCTCTAGTTCTATCTTTTGACCAATATACGCTGGCGGCTCCCATAGACTCCTAAGGGAGCAGAAAAAAAAGGAGGGGGAGGAGGTTTAGCAGCATCCAACACTACGAAAAGGTGCCTCTATTTAGGCTTTTGAAGTTATTCCGAGGACTTATGCCGAGCGAGGGATTTCCATGCTGCGACTTATTTTTTTGCTAATCCATTGCACCCGACTGTGTGAATGGACAAGAAAATGCTAATTAGGCTTGGGACTTGATCACGGAAAATCGTCCATTCATGCAAATTCATGGCGCAAGCGAGCGAACATAAAAACGCATACGCTCTTGTGAAGAAGCCCTTCAACAGCTGACAATGGCCGGCAACGTTTCTGATCCACATTTATATCCAGTCGCATTCATTTAACTACTTAGATGCCAATGTCAACTTTGGCAATTAAGTAACTAGCAGGGGAGGGGGTCCCTCCGTCACACCATATTAACTTTTTATGCCACTCAAAGGGAAATTGTACATTCGCGTCCTACGGTGGGCAAATATTGGGTCGGCAAATGCTGACTAAATATTTAAATGCAGT
Source organism: Eleutherodactylus coqui (assembly GCF_035609145.1). Classification (NCBI taxonomy): domain Eukaryota; kingdom Metazoa; phylum Chordata; class Amphibia; order Anura; family Eleutherodactylidae; genus Eleutherodactylus; species Eleutherodactylus coqui. The sequence continues at coordinate 269,461,850 of NC_089838.1, forward strand.
AAATCAGACTTGCAATGATCCAGAACCAGAGTTATTAAACTACGGTTTATATTTATACACATATGTGTGTATGTATATATATATATATATATATATATATATATATAATCACAAAAACATTGCATTTTCTTTCCTGTATATATATATATTGAAGCATACAACATAATTGTAGGCAGCACGGGGTACGGACTGCTCTTGTCTCCGGAGGACTGTGCTGGAACGAGGAGGTTAACGTCTAATATTTCTGTGCCCACCACGATTTCCCCTGCACCTTGGCAGAGTTTCAGACACCGGGGTAACAAGGGGACTTTGTCCAGAGCTAACCCACCCCCCTCCTTCCCTTCATTTCTCAGATCCAAATACATCTACCAGAAAAGATGATAAATTTCCCCTGGTGACATTACAGACAGTCATAAATAATTCTCTCCTCTTTGGTGCAGGCACTTTCCATTAGGCCTGTCTGTTGACACCCCGGTCTATGCTGGGACTAGCAGTGAAATTTATCAGCCTGCTTTCCACACCTAATAAATCATCGGCTCTGGGAGCCATATGGCAGATTAGGCCTTCAAAACACAGTGAAGGCCGAAGCCTACCTAGAATTTCCAGCACAGTCTTTTGTTTCAGCCTGCTAGTAACCCCGCAGCGGCCTTGTATCATTTATAATCTGCTTATTACTAATTGTCCAGTTATTATACATTACATCCATAGCTTCACACAACGGGAAATGGATTTTATTTGCATTTTATACTGTTTTTGTTTGCAAATGAACTGAGAATTATTACTCTTATCTGATCTCATTTCGAAGTGCTCGGAGGTAAATATTGCACCCGGGCCCTGATGCCAGATTGGGCCCATCCGCCCCTCTGCAGCACCGGTATTACAATTATTATTTACACCTCTTTGTGCAGTTGAATTAGATGTATTGTTTCCTGTAAGCCGCCATTGCAGGCTTTTACAAGGCCATGTTATAGCTCTACACAGATCAGAATATTTACAGGGACATTTATAAAAGTTGCACGAGTCACGGAGCTTGTGTAAAACTTTTACAACTTTTCTTCCTTCTGTACTGGCCCCCGACACTTTTTGAAAAATTGGGCAGGGCTTGTCAGGAGTTTTATCTTTCGACCGATATACGCTGGCGGCTCCCATAGACTCCTAAGGGAGCTTTAAAAAAGGGAGGCGGAGGTAGTTTAGCAGCATGCAACGCTCCGAAAAGGTGCCTCTATTTAGGCTTTTGAAGTTATTCCGAGGACTTATGCCGAGCGAGGGATTTCCGTACTGCGACTAATTTTTTTGCTAATCCATTGCACCCGGCTGTGTGAATGGACAAGAAAATGCTAATTAGGCTTGGGACTTGATCATGGAAAATCCCCCATTCATGCGAAATCATGGCGCATGCGAGCAAACATAAAAATGCATACGCTCTTGTGAAGGAGCCCTTCAACAGCTGACAATGGCCGTCAACATTTCTGATCCACATTTATATCCAGTCGCATTCATTTAACTACTTAGATGCCAATGCCAATGCTAACTATGGCAATTAAGTAACTAGCAGGGGAGGGGGTCCCCTCCGTCACACCATATTAACTTTTTATGCCATTCAAAGGTAAATTGTACATTCGCGTTCTACGGTGGGCAAATATTGGGTCGGCAAATGCTGACTAAATATTTAATTGCAGTAAATCAGACTTGCAATAATCCAGAACCAGAGTTATTAAACTACGGTTTATATTTATACACATATGTGTGTGTATACATATATATATATATATATTATCACAAAAACATTGCATTTTCTCTCCCGTATATGTATATATATATATATATATATATATATATATATATATATATATATATATATATATATAAGCATACAACATAATTCTAGGCAGCACGGGGTACGGACTGCTCTTTTCTTCCTTCTGTACTGGCCCCCGACACTTTTTTAAAAATTGGGCAGGGCTTGTCAGGAGGGGACATGGCCACCCCAGACTGACAGATTTATGTATAATTTAACTGCGTTAATTATACCAGACTTGTACACCAGGTTGGACCTGCCGTTCATTTTTGAGAAGGCCTACAGAGGAGTCTGGGATGCACTGAATACATCAAGAAGCGTGCAGGTTAAAATCATACTAAGCCCAAAGCAGGAAATGCCAAGCTTACTAAATTCCCCCCTTAGAGTCTGAAAAAGTTCAGAAAACATATGGCCCATGATCACTTCTTTTTAAAACTATTTCTCATTCCAAGAACCTCCAGAAACACTTTAATACATATTTCTTAAAGGGATCCGTATTTAACTATCTGCAGTTGTAGTGGCCTAAAACACATTTTTCTGGCCTCTCCATAATTGTCATGCATGTCATGTTTTTGGTGTAGATGCACCGTGCAAATTGTCTAGTCTCTTGTTATGTGTATTGCACAGCTGCAGCACGTGAAGACTTAATATCTATATGTGACTGGGATATGTCTGCTAAAGTAGCAATTTATGTCCTGTCACTTGGTATGCTAGAGACTATAAGTATGAGTGATTTGGGTGTGGTAGTGGGAGTTCTTCGTCTACTGAATTCTTCTTCTGAGTGAGTTGATTATCTTCTGGGTTCCTGAGAGAGAGAGAGTGGCCGCCACATGGGGGTACCTTCAACCCTCATGTGGTGAAGAATGGAGGGGGAAGAGCAGTTTCCTAAAGTCCCCAATGCCAGGAACCATTAGAGAGTGAGAGAAAGAGAGAGTGGAGTGAAGATCATCATTCTGAGTCTCTTCCCTGACCTCAATTCTTCTGTCCTACCTGCATTGGTGTATTTTACATTGTACAGTTCTAAAGCTACAAGTAAAGTCTTGCCAGGCCCTGACCATTCCCAGGGACTGAGGTACTTAAAAAGTTAATCGTGTGTGCACTTCCTTCATTCCCCACCGAGGTTCATTCTTGTAAGTGAGGAACAGTGGCATCACGCGTGGCAACCTGAAGTTCCACTACATGTATATAGGCCATCCCCATCCTAGGGGTGTCCAGAAAAGGCCCAGTGTTACTCAGGCTTAGGTCACGTGTGTTCCTCCAGGGAGGAGTCTCCCAGCTCCTCAGCATGGGCCTCGTGTCCTAAGTGTCCGCCTCAGTCACTGAACAGTACATATGGAAGAAAGGCCCCTATGATTCTACTAAACTGATAGCACCATTGAATACTTGGGATTCACCATTGAATGCTGAGTACTTCTAAGGATAATTTACAAGTTGTCTGTAATTTCCAATGTGAATCTTTTATCATAATGTTGGAAGTCACTGTTTTGAGGTTTCTGAATATGAAATTATCAGGTAGAAATTACCTGGGCTGTTGTCAAATCTAACAATACGCTGTGTAACAATGTCACATATTCTTAGCACTTTTAAAAATAAAAAGAATTAAGAACAAAGAGGAAGGAGACATCAGAAGAAGGAAAAAGGAAACAGAAAAAGATGAAGCAGAAGAAAAAAGAAAGAATACGTTTTCCTTCTTTATCCTTCTGTTTCCCTTATTTTCCCCTCTTCTTTCATTTTCCTTCTTCTTCTTTCTTCTTCTACTTTATCTTTCTGTTTCCTTCTTTCTTCTTCCCTTCATACTTCTCATTTTCCCTTTTTTTCCCCTTTTCTTTCTTCCCCCTTTTCCTGCTTCGCATTTTCCCTCTCCTTTTTCCTCCTTCTCCTTCTTTTTCCATCTTCTTTTAATGGGTTTGGCCAAGATAAACCCGAGGTTTGGATTCTTACCAAACCAAACTTTTAGCAAAGTTTGACCCAAACCAGGGTTCTATTATTTCAGTTTACTCAAACTACTTGCAGGATTCCCTAGTCTTTTTCCAGATATGGGGATATTCCTTTTAGTTGACCAGGCCACATGGCAGTCTAGCATGGGTTCCAGGCACTGTATGGGGTCTGCAACAATTTAGTCACACCTCAGTGTCACTGCTTTTTGAGGGCAGCCCCAACTCAAGAACTTCCTCTCTGCACATTGTTGCTGAAGACAAGTACGCTTGTCACTTAATAACCTCTGAAGGGTTGGTGATCCAGGAATTATTCCGCTTGCCAGATTTGAGTCAGGAAGGATTTTTTTTCCCTTAAATGGGAAAAATTGGCTTATACCTCATTGGGTTTGTTTTGCCTTCCTCTGGATCAACATTGGGGGTAATAGCCTGAACTGAATGGGTATATGTCTTTTTTCGGCCTTACATTTTATGTTAGTTGTGATGCTCTGTCCAATACAGTGTCACTATTACTGACAAACTCACCATGAAGTTTGTTTGCCACTTTTTTTATATCAACTGGCCCCTATCTAGTATGGAGTCTGTGCAGCAACACAGTACTGCATCTGAAAACGTGACCAGAGTCCCAACCAACCGACATAGCGTGACTTACATCACAACAGTCTTAAAAGCACAGTTACACGGGTACAGTACCTAAAACAAAACACATGTTAACATAACAATTTTCATAACAGATTATAACATGACATTGTCTACCAGGCAATGTCTCTTGTGTAAATCCAAAGGAGAAGACCATCCTGGCATGGAGCAGGGCAGTACACTGTAAAGAGGCGCTACTAGACAGCCAATCAGTGCATTCACCTCAGTAATGTAGGTATCTGACTAGTGAATTGTTTATGTTGAGTGTCTCCATCTTACTGTCAATCATATGTACCACACATTGGCAATGTTTGCAGTCCATATTCAGTGTGGTTTTCAGTTACAACTGCCCATAAAAGACCTTTGTATATTAAATGTAAGGGGGTGGATGGTGTTCCCCATGCTCCCTCCACTTCATTGACAGAAGCTCCAAGTACCACTGGGTTGAGCCCTACCTCCTGGTCTGTGATGTGGCCTGAAAAAGGGACTGACGGGTGATGTAGGCACCTGAAGAAAAGTGCCTGTGGCGCTGTGAAAAAGTCCCCTCCACCAGCCAGTGTCACAGAGAAAGTTGAAAAGCACAGGAATAACTTTAGAGGAGGCTCTGACCCCTCTTCCGATATCACTGCTTGAAGACTGCTTTCATACAGGCTCTGCCACCTTCCAGAATTAGCAGGAACATTCTCAGGCTCCTGCTATATAAAGGAAGGGACTAAATTACTACATTAAAGTGGTGGAGGCCTGCTCCAGGGCAGTCCAGCAGGCAGTTTCCCCATGCTGGGGAGCTGCCAAGAGACTAGACTAGTAAGCCCCGATGACTTGGAGGCTGAATCGGATGGCAGCAACTTGGGTCAACATTTGTATGACTGCATAAAATCCATGGTCAAGGTGAGATATGGATGGGGAGTATATCTGCCTGATAGATGGTTACACAATAATGTACAGAGTTTAGTTGGTGTCCAAATAGTTAATGCAAGGCCTTGCATAGCAGATAGCTATGTATTAGGATAATGTAATGATATGTGTAGGATGTCATGTAAAATGTTAATTTGATGGTTGTAATGGCGCCGCAAGGCACCTGATCAGGGGGAGCAGTATGGTATATTCAATGACAGATGCGACGTGGGATTAAAGCTATGGGTTATTGTGCAAAGAAACCTCAGAGGAAATTATGTCTATGAGGTTTGACTGTCCTTAGTGAAAAGGACGTAGCTCCTACGTTAGGTTAGGTTAAAGTTATTGAGACAGGAATGAAGGCCAACTAGACATGTGCCTTGCTGCAACGAACTCGGGGAAGATGCAAAGGAGATGTAAGTAAAGTAACAGCGGGTAACACTGAAGGATGTAAAGTCTGGTTAAAGTCACTTTAAGAAAATACGAATGCAGGATGTTCTGGAGAGTTATGACGTAACGTTCAAATATACAAACCCTCCCATGAAACAACCTATTCTAAATAATATTATTGTTCAGTTTAAGTTATTTTTGATAAATATTTTCGGCCTCCCCTCCTTCAAGTGAGCAGCCACCAGGCACGTACCTCCCGCCTGTTACATTGAACATATTGTAACTGTATATGTTGAAAGTCGACTTAAGAAGATGAACCTACGTGAAGGAAACTATCTACTGCCATCACAAACCTGTCTGCCGTTGACCATATGAAACGCTGGAATGCTTTAGCTTCGGTTCACAACTATCCGAGGACTTCATTTTTTTGTCTCCTGGCTATGGCTGGCATGCTACGGCCAGGTTGTTGAGACCCAAAGCAATGAATATGTAATGGAATATCCTCTGGGATATTCTGGATAGATTTATTAGGGTAGAATTACTGTAATGGGTTATTATGCTGACCCTCACTATCCTCAACATATCCCTTATACTTAAGATGAAGTTGAGAGTTGTGCCATCTGCTTTCTAACCAGCTCTCATTTCTCTCATCCAGCCAAACACAGCTGCCGTTCTGCATGCCACAGTAGGGTTGTGTCAAAGGAACACGCAGGGGGTTTACTCAGCTGATTGAGCACTTGTAACAGTGATAGGCCTGTCTAAATAGCTGACAACAGTTTTCTGTAAGTTCATTGAAAATTATGTATTTTGCTTTTGAGTATTGTAAGTGCAGGAAGGAAAAATTCACAGTTTAACGTCTATGACTTGCCTTCTAGACAACTTGTGAGACGTCATCTTCCTTGGTTCACAAATTGACCGGGCTGGAGAATCTATACCAGAGATAAAACGTGGGATAGTATTGGGGTGAAGCGCGATGCTAAACATGGACAAAATCTGGAAAAGTAGGGATATCGGTATAGCAACTAAACGCAGGATAGTGCAAACCCCTGTTTTCCCCAGAGCCATGTATGGATGTGAAAGCTGGACTGCAAAAACAGCTGATAGAAGGAGGATTGATGCGTTGGAGGTGTGGTGCTGGCGAAAGCTGCTGCGTATGCCCTGAACAGTGAGAGCAACAGACAGAGAAGTCCTGAATCATGTAGGACCCAATATATTACTGGAGGCAAGATGGCTGGACTTAGGCTCACGTATTTTGGCCATGTTATGCGAGCAGAGTCACTAGAAAAATCTATAATGCTTGAACAGATCAGTGGCAGAAGAAGACATGGCCACCAAAGGAAACGATGGCTGATACTGTCAGAGCTGATACTGGCATGGATATCACACAACTGAAAGAAGCAGTGCAAAACCAAAAAACATGGAGGGAGCTTGCCTCTAGCATCGCCGAGGGTCATGAACGACTAAACGACTAACAACAACAACAAAAGTCTACCACATAACGAGACCCCTTGGTATGGTGTCCAGTTATTCATTCAGCATCACACTTAAGTATTTACCAATCTAGGGAAGAGTTTTCATCTTCTCCCTATATTTGCATGGATTTCATCCAGTTTCCCACCATGTGCCAAAAACATGAATTCAATGGGACCTGTGCCTGCAATACCAAATCGGGCGATTGTAACACAGGAAGCACTATCTGCTTCCAGTGCTGTCCTCAATGACAGCAGGCCTAGCAATCAGTTGATCAGCATTGATCCCAACAGCTGGATCCCCACTGATCAACTATTTAGTAAACGTCCCACACAACCCCTTTACATGTGTACACAGAGCTGCAGAATATGTCAGCACAATATAATTAATGAGTAATAATTAACTAACAAAATGTTAACATTTCTGTATTCTTTGTTATCAACATGATTTATAACTACTGAAGTATCTGCTATAGAGGACAATGAGAGGATTGCTAAGGGGGCTTTGGGTAGAAATAGATGGGCAACATGCAAACTACACTTCCCCAAGCACAAATTCCTAAATCTACTTATGAGTTTATGAGCATCTAAAATTTGATCCCCATATTCCTTCTCCGATTTAATGAGTTGAAACCAGTGCTGCTTTAAGGATGTATTAAGTGTGCAGTCGGTGAATACATGCAGAAAACTCCCAGCACGTAGGCAGCCCTACCCCTATGACTCCATTCTATGCATCGAATCCCGAAAGGTGTCCTTTTGGCATTTGTCGGCTCCATACATTTTGGTATAGCTTTTTTTCAACTATATGGATTAGTGCAGTCAACTATTCTAGACTATTCTTCCTTAGAGGGCACTGATATATTGATGACCCATTGTCAGGATAGGTCATTAATTTGCGATCAGGGTGGGTCTGCTGCTCTGGACCCTCGCAGATCAGCAATTTAAGGAGACTCCAGCACTCGGATGAGCACAACAGCCTTTTCACTGCATACAGGGCCATACATTTCATAGAGACACTACTTGGTATAAAAGTTATAGCAGCTCAATCCCATTCAGTTGGATGAGACTGAACTGCTCTCAGGCCACGTAATGAATGAATGGGACTTCACGGCCTGATAAGAGGCCACAGCGCTTGCCCGGGTGCCAAAGCATTTTATAACAACAGATCAGCTGGGGTTCCAAGAGGCGGAGCCCCATTAATCGGAAATTGATGACCCATAGTGAGAATAAATAATTAATATTTTAGTCCCGGAAAACCCTTTTAAAGAAAAACATGTCCTACACTGGATACATTTTCAACCTGGTAGCCTATGGGCAGCATATGCCACTGTATGCCTTCCGACATATAGCTTTGGAGTACACTGTAAATGCACTGTAGACAGACCCTAAATCATAACATTTCCAAAAATACCAGGACAGAGGAAGTTCAGTGGTAGACACTATCTTACAACATCCAACCATGGGCACCACCTGCATGGAGTTCTAATATTCTCCCCATATTTTTGTGGGCTTCTTCATACATTTTCAAAACTATCATGATGGGCAAACTGTGTTTCTATTAACCTGGCTGCAGTATGTGACTTTATGAGGCCCTCCGGGGACAGGGACTGATTTAAGTATCTGCAAACTGTGAACAGAGCTGCAGAATATATAAACATCAGAAAAAAATAGTATCCTTGAGTTCCTACTGTGCCTCGTTTAATGCGGCAATCTCAATTTTGATCCAAATGTTCCTGCCCCTCTTTTGGAACTGATCAGTACTAGCTTTGTAGTACTGAAATGACTGTGCTAATCCATTCCTATGTGAATATTAATACATTTAGCAATAAATATTTATGTTGTGATCACCAAAATCTCACAACCTCCTAATTTGACAATGTGTTACAAATTTTGGTCCAACAACATTGCAAATAAGTCCTTCTACCTATTCGAATGGTAACTAACTACCCTATGAGTCAATATCCATCCTTTTAATAGGCCTTGCAATAGGTTTAGGGATATAAGCCAAGACAGAATATCCAAGTATAGATAGCTATTACGGGGTTATTGCCCCTCAGAGTATAGTAGGATTCAGGTTTGGCTAGGTGAGAGTCTGATGATTGGACATACAATGACTAGCTATAAAGTGAACGACATAGCTGCTGACTGGTCAAAGTAACCCTATTCTGACCACTTTTCACCACCTACAATGGGCATGTGAGCTTCAGAACTGGGATGCAAAGCAAGAAGATGACCTGATCTGAAAAATGTCATTTACTTAAACATAGTGTGGATGTTCGAGTGCATGGGCATTACTTACCTGGGGAAGAGATGGCACCAAGATGCATTATTTGATGAAGGCAAGCTGGCTGGAGGCAAAGTGATACTCTGTGCAATTTTCTGCTGGGAAACTTTGGGTGCCGATATTCATATGGATGTTACACGTACCAGCTATCTAGGCATTGAACAGACCTCTTCATAGCAGAGGTATTCCCTAATGGCAGTGCCTTCTTTCAACGTGATAATTAACCTTGCCACACTGCAAAAATTGAGGAATCGTTCGAAGAACATAGCAAAGAGGAGTCCATGCTTCAATGGATCAGAGCTGTTTTGGTGACACAATATTAGGCAGGTGGTTTTAATGTTACAGCTGACTGGTGTATCTCCGTGTGGTTCATGTTTCTCCAGGACATGGTAAAATATGTTCCAACCTTTTCATTTGAAAGTTGGCATCCGTTCTAGAATAATGTATAGTAGTTTTCATGTGACCACCTCTGGGTAATGTCTACATGCCACATTTATGATAAGAAGTAGAAGATGCTTTTTAAGACTTTGCATGGGATGTCAAAACAGTTGTTTCCCAATATTGGAACACAAGGAATTTAGCAAAATAAGTAAAGCAATTGCCATATTGTGTTTTTAACATTGTAAATGACTCTCATTGTCTGGAAAGCCAGAGTAGATCAAGAAACAGATACTCCACCAAAGACGTAAGTGTTGCTATGTTATTCTATAGGTTTGACTCATCCATCAAAGTGGTTAATATAGCAAACTCCTTGATCAGTCAACCTCGTCGCATAACATACCATAAAATGATAATATCTGAAAACACCTGCAATCCCATCATCATGCCCCTATGAGCATCCATGTGTAGGTGAAGAGGATCTTTCATGTCATGGAGGTCCTGCTTGCTTCACTTCTTCGCTGGCATGAAATATACAGGCCTGGGAATATAAGCCTTCCTCTAAAGTAATGACAGATATTTACATAGCATTTACCTGCCTTATTAACCTTTGCCATACCAATATCTTAGAACTTGGGACCTTCTATGCAATTATAGGTCTTTCATTTCCTTTCAGTAGACTAAGAGGTTAATTTCTTCTCCAGCCTTCTGACTAGCTGGGAAGAGACCAGAGCACCTGCATCATCTTCTGCTGCCAGGACCATAAACCAAGCAGCGGGATCCAAACTAGGCAGGACGTGCTGAGGAGGTAGTGGCGGTGTCACCTCGCAGGCTGCTGCTGCCCTTGATTTGTTACACTGCAGGAACACTGTATCTGACCCCATTAGCAGTGCATTTCCTGGCTTGTTAGCATCATATTTGTATAATTTACAACTCCTTCATCTTTACCGAATGTGCTCCTTGCACGATGTAATGGTAGCAATATATCCAGCCTGCCTTCTATGGAGGCTGTGCTGATGATGGCATCCTGTATATGAGAGGAGCACAATTTCATCCCAGCCTTTCTCTTTATTACAGAGAAAACAATGGGCCAGTCCTAAATATTACATATCCAAGATATTGTGCCGTTCTATGGGCAGTAAATTGAGTCCTTTATCATAATGTGGTCTTATACCATGAACTCATAGATGCCAAGCTCACTAAATCTATCTATCTATCTATCTATCTTTCTCATATCTATCTATCTATCTATCTATTTATCTCCTATCTATCTATACATCTATCTATCTATCTCCTATCTATTTATCTATCTATCTATCTATCTAAAATCTATCTATCAATCTCATATCTATCTATCTATCATCTATCTCTCTCCTATCTATCTATCTATCTATCTATGCATCTATCTATCTATCTATCTATCTATCTATCTATCTATCTATCTATCTATGTATCTCATATCTATCTATCTATCTATCTATCTATCTATCTATCTATCATCTATCTCTCTCCTATCTATCTATCTATCTTTCTCATATCTTTCTATCTATCTATCTCCTATCTATCTATACATCTATCTATCTAAAATCTATCTATCTATCTATCTATCTATCTATCTATCTATCATCTATCTCCTATCTATCTATCTATCTATCATCTATCTCTCTCCTATCTATCTATCTATCTATCTATCTATCTATCTATCTATCTATCTATCATCTATCTCTCTCCTATCTATCTATCTATCTATCTATCATCTATCTCTCTCCTATCTATCTCCTATCTATCTATCTATCTATCTATCTATCTATCTATCTATCTATCTGTCTATCTCATATCTATCTATCTATCTATCTATCTATCTATCTATCTATCTATCTATCTATCTATCTATCATCTAATCTATCTCATATCTATCTATCTCCTATCTATCTATCTATCTATCTATCTATCTATCTATCTATCTATCTATCTATCTATCTATCTATCTATCTATCTCTCTATCTATAACACCACAAAGAACGTACTGTTCATGTATGGCCAGACACCTAACTTTGTCATGGTGATGCCAACATCCATCTGGACCCTCGGGGTGGTATGCCGAAGAAATAACAGAGTCGAGTCCAGCAATAGTTTAGAAATCTGAGAGTGTACACATTTACTAACTTTGGTATTTGAAGTACAACTCGAATTCACAATTTTCCGTAACAGTATTTGTAGCAGGTGCACGAAGATGCAAAGCTGAGCAGACAAATGTACATGATGAAAAATACAGTGATATTGATTTGATAAAGACCTGACTTCAACGTTCTCTCTCTTTTCCTTTACTGTAGATTTATTTGGAAGACAATTTCCCCACTAGCTGCTTTAGATGAAACATTGATTTAGATTTCAGTGGAGTGTAAATGAAGCAGGGTGACAATTGTTTGAAAAGGCTAATCCTGCCTTTGAGTTCACCGGGTAGCTATGACTCACTGTTTGTAGAAGATGAACTTCAGAAAGGTTCTCATTTCCTCCACTGTGGGGTGCCAAGAGAACGGGTTTACACCTCGCTCGACCTTGGAAGACAAACGTCTTGAAACTGCTGGCTTGCTCTCGTACGGGTACCTCCTCCCTTCTGACATAACTGAACTGCAAACTCTCCTCTTTCACACTTGGCTGAGTCTGTCTGACTACTCTCTGTCACTTCCTTTTATTACATCCCTTTCATTCCCGCACTTTCTGGACTCCTCCCACTATTGCATAGGGACTAGTATGTCTGTTTCCCGCCTCTAGGAACTCTACACCAGTGAGCTGCTAAGATGTATGCAGTTGCCCAGGGTAGTAATTTAGTGTATCACCTGCACAATTAAGTGCTTGACCCAAAACAAATAGGACTGTCCTGCGCAGGATACTTATATCACAGGTATGCTCAACTATTGGGCAGCTTTGCCCTTCTAATGTATCTACAGCAATATTCATCACCATGTACTGTTTTTAAATGATATTTAACTCCCTTTTTTGTCTATACGTTGAATGTGAACTATATAAATATAGCCGCTGAAGAGGATTGAGCATACGTGGTAAGAACGGATTTGCCATTCAACCAACTGAAAAAATTCCCAGTTGGCTAGTCGGGTTCTTGGGCTGGTGAAGGGTAAGACATTTTTTAAAAATCTATTTGGTAAAATGACCAAAAAATAAAACAAAAAACAGTTATACTCACTTGTGTTGCTCCTCCTCCTACCCGCACTGTTCACCTACTGAGTTCCTAGTAGAGTGGTCATGTGACAAACACATGATTACTGGCCACAGCAATTACATGATCTCTCTACTCAGAACCCAGCGGATGAACAGAACAGTGCACCGCTGGGCACCTGAATGTATACCTCCAGTTCTAATATGTTCTGTGCTTCATAGTAAATTCACTGCGGTGAGCCATGCACGCCACATAGACTTCTCCCTTCCTACCATCTTCATGGATGCGGCAGGCAATATGCTGACTCCTGCCTACTTGTATTCACCCCACTTACTGCTGATTTGGGCCCACCTACAATATGGGACTGCTTTTTAATTTGATACCTGGGAAATGTGCATGACTTCCAGTTAGGATAGTATTTATAGAATGCTTGGTGCAATGCATATTACATGTAGGTTTCTTCCTGGGTAATCAGATTCCCTGCATGTCTCTGCAGCATAAGCAGTTGTATGTCGAGGAATGAGAAAAATGTTCAAGACAAATTGTTCTGTGCTAGAAGGAACTTCTGAAATGTGCCCTATAGGATATCAGGCATCTATGTAGATTCTTTTCTCATTTCCAAGAGTGAAGCTGGCCTCACATTAGGTATTTGTTGGGAGATCCTGTTGATTTTGATGTTTTTGGAAATGTTGAATTCAAACTAATCTCATTCCTTACTTTCCTGGAAGATCAGAACCTCCAAGGAAGGAAAAAAATATTTTATATTGGTCCACTTTTGCTGTTACTGAGCCTCCAGATTGTGCAAACTCATAAGCTGTTGACATCCCAGATGGTCCCATACATGTTCTATTGGCAATAAATCTGGTGACTGGACAGGTCACAGAAGTGTGGTAAATGTTGTGGAGGCATTACTGTGAAACCCTTATGTGTGCAGCTGAGCATTATGTTGCTGTTAAATGCCCCTTGGAAACCCTGCCATAAGAGACAACACTTGGCTGCAGGATGTCCTGAATATATTACTGAGTTGTGATTGTTCCTTGTATCTCTACTAGGGGTAACTGACTGTCCTATGCAATGCCCCCCCCAGACCATCACACCGGCAGTGGGGCAGTATGTCACTGCACAGCAAAGGCAGAATTGGGGCGCTCACCCCGAGGTCTCCAGATACGAACATGGCCATCATCAGTGCCCAAGTGAGACCTCTATTTGTCATTGAAGACAACCCAATTCCACTCTGTAGAAGTTCAAATTTTGGCAATGGTGGGCGAGTGTCAAAGGCAGTACATGTAATGGATGCCATAAGACCAAATCTCCTTCAGCCAAGTGCCTGGAAAAGACACTGGGGTATAACAATGGTGCCACCTGTCTCAGAATAGTGGACAACAAAACAATTGGAGCTGCTCATGCTTGTCAGATGATCAAACGATCCTCTCTATTGGTGGTCTGTTGAGGGGATCCTGAGTCCGGTTGCCTTGTTTGCCCTCATTCATCCACTGGTCCCAACACCTCCGTACAGTCTGGTCAGAATAACTCAGGTGCTGGGCAATTTGTTGATAAGACCATCCAGCTTTCCACATTCCAATAATGCGCCCTCTCCCAAACTCTGGTAACTGGGTGAAATCTCTGCTCTGCATCGTAGAGACGTCTAGTGGTCAACAAACTCTACACAAGCAGAAGAAGAAGAGGTCACTACACACAAGGAGCCTCCGAGAGCCTTTTATAGGACAAAGGTGGAACCACTTTTAGGGCCTCAGGTGGCAAGACTGTTCATCTTATCACCACAGCTCTAATCATTTGCATATACTATATTCTAACAGCAGAAGGGGAGGAGTTGTGACTGTGTGAGTTTGAATAAAGACTCTTACTAGCAGTTGAGGAGCGGGGAAATAGGGCAGAGGTTCAGCGGGTAGGACAGAAGGGAGGAGCCATTCAGCCCTAAGACCCAATGCCCTGCAGGCCCCATAACAGTTACATGGTCTCACTTTATTGGTGTCTGATTGCTGCTCCTCTCTTGCTATTGAAGCACTGCACTAAACGTTCTTATATATGAATGCATGTCTTTGGGTGAGGCATGGAAGATAGCTATACGCCAAATTAAGCTGTGTTATGTGAGCCTATGGTGATCTAAGTGCAATTCAGTAGATCTATGGGAAGACCAGGTATTTAAGCCATAATAAGCACACGAAGATGTGCCTGAATTTCGGCAATTCTACAGTAGAAATGACTCTAAAATAAAAAAAGTTAGGACTTGGTAAATGGACAGATTATAAGTGACATCCACCTACTAGTGTCTTGAACTTCCTTTGGCCTTCAAGGCCACAGCAATTCATCATTGGATAGATTCCACTAGGTGTTGAAATGGTTCTGCTAGAATTTTTGACCTAGGGTGTGCAAAAAAAAAAAACATTCCCCACACTAATACTCCACTTGAACCAGCCTGAACTATTGCCACCTGACAAGAAGGGCATATTGACTCATGGTGCTTGTGCCAAATTCTGACCCTTCCATCAACATGGTGCAACAAAAATCCTAATCCATCTGACCAGGCGATGTGTTTCCACTGTCCAGTGATTCAATTTTTGCACTATTTTGCCCACTAGAGTCTTTTTTTAAAGTCTCTGTTAGACAGCAATGTCACTTGAACTGCTCGTCTGCTGTTACAGTCTATTCGTGCTAAGGAAAAATGAGATGTGTGTTTGGACATGTTAGTTGAAGACCAACATTGTATCTGGATGTAATATACTTGACTGTGCACCACCTGTTCGTCCAAAAAAGATTCTTGACATCCTCCTCTGACCCCTATTCATTGACAAGTTGTTCACATCCGCAGCATCCCCTTTTGCTGGATGCTTTTCCTTGATCACAACATTCTCAATATACACTCCACACCACTGGAAGAGAGAACCCCACAAAGTTGTAAGTCCTTGAAATCCCCGCCCCGGCTATTCAAGCACTGATAACCAAGCCTCATTTGAGGTTGTTAAGATCCCTGGATTTTGCACATTCTAATGTGGATTTACACTACAACTGATCCACGGAAAACATACTCACTTGATTTTATTCTGCACTCTGGGGTCACATTTCTAATTACCATATGGCAAAGTCCCAATTATAAAAGAGCCAGGGTCTCTGAAAAAGCTGCCGGTGTATAGTGTAGAACACCACATATATATTCCAAGATACAGAAAAGAGAAATGTGAAATGCATTAGGCTTTAGTTCAGGCCTATAATATCAGTTTAATTGACTTGTAATCAATGAATGAATCAATGTAATAGCCCAAACAATATTCCTATAAGCGGTGTATAATGCCACCGATGTAGCAATGGTCTCGGTACATCGCCGCATAGTGAAGAAACCATATAAGCTTCCTTTTAAAGAATGTGCATAAGAAAAAAAAAATGCAGTCACCAACGGGGAAAAAAAATTGAGCAGGAGTAGCAGGAAGACAAATGCTGAGGGAGAAGGTCAACGCTCAAGGTCACTGGCGTCCCGTTCACCAAACCTCATCACTCAGTTGAAAAAAAATAGTCAATATTTTTTAGCCGGGGAATGGAAGTGCCCTGGTAGCATTGCTGCAGTAAATCACACGCAGAGCATTTGTCAGGCCTGTGCCTCTGCAGAAGGCTCTTAGCAGTTAATTTCAGCCTAATTTATTATCCTTCAGAGCAGCCCTAAAGAACCATTAGCAGCACGCCAGAGTGAAATACGCTGTCATCTATTATCTTATTACCCTGCTGGAACAGGATCAATTAATTACCCATTAATGTATTTCAGCTGCGACAATTTATGAGTGGCCCCCAACATTTGAACAGATGATTAGTTGTGTATGTTAGTCCTCGGGAAGAGGGGTGAATTAACCCTTCTGCCATTAGAGGCTTTATGTAATACTGCTTTCATGCTTTAGCAGCTGTCAGAGTTAAATTACAAACTGGTAAATCTATATTTACTTTACACCTCACCCTCGTAACTCTTCCTCGTTGAGTTGGCATGGAAATAACAGCAGGAAGGATTTTTAATCATAACTGTCTCTCTGACCTGTTTCAATGGCAAGGTGGCAAGGAAAACTACCCAGTGATGTCACTAAATGTAACTATTATGCAAAGATGCAAGCCATAATTACTATCCGATTCTGTTTGCCGGTTTATCATTGGCTTACGTCTGTAGTCGGTAAAAAATTTGGATTATTACATTGGGGCAAAGCAATAGTGGATGCAGTTGTACCCGGACTCTAGAGCTTTACGGGGCCCATAAGAGGAAACCAGTATTGTAAATGAAGCATTATAGTTGATACAGATTTTGCATTGGAGTCCAGCTACTTCAAGTTACACCTCTGAAATTACGTAGTATTGTACGTCTCAGTGCATCAAGTATCTATTAATGTGTGTTTTAGTGCATCTAGTATGTATTATATCCAATGCACTGAAACAGTGCATCGAGTCTCATCCCGGAGCGGGCACACAGAAGAGGAACTGAATGCAGCTACTTGCTATGGGGGATGGATTTTCTTCTGAGTGTGCGCTGTCGGCTGATGCCCGGTGGGGAAAAAAAATAAAGAGTGCACACGCAGGCAAAGAAAGTTATATGACATCTATGAGGAATCTACAATCCAAAAGTAATATACCTAGATCTGTTCCATTATTAGTGTTGTGGGTCGGGAAGGGTATAGTTTTTCCTTAGGGAGAGCACCTAGAAGGTTTCAGGAGACGTAAGGCCATGTATGCTTCTATAGGAAATTTATGCAAATAGGAATATGGAACAATAGAGAGAGGGGGACATGATGGAAACCTTTATATATGTTAAAGGAGGAGAGAAAGGAGAGGGGGGCATGATGGAAACCTTTATATATGTTACAGGAGGAGAGAAGGGAGAGGAGGACATGATGGAAACCTTTATATATGTTACAGAAGGAGGTAAGGGAGGGGGGGACATGATAGAAACCTTTATATATGTTACAGGAGGAGAGAAGAGAGAGGAGGACATGATGAAAACCTTTATATATGTTACAGGAGTAAAGAAGAGAGAGGAGGACATGATGGAAACCTTTATATATGTTACAGAAGGAGAGAAGGGAGAGGAGGACATGATGGAAACCTTTATATATGTTATAGGAGGAGAGAAGGAAGAGGGGCACATGATGGAGACCTTTATATATGTTACAGGAGAAGAGAAGGGAGAGGGGGACATGATGGAAACCTTTATATATGTTACAGGAGGAGAGAAAGGAGAGGAGGACATGATGGAAACCTTTATATATGTTACAGAAGGAGATAAGAAAGAGGGTAACACGATGGAAACCTTTATATGTGTTACAGGAGGAAAGAAGGGAGAGGAGGACATGATGGAAACCTTTATATATGTTACAGAAGGAGAGAAGGGAGAGGGGCACATGATGGAAACCTTTATGTATGTTACAGAAGGAGAGAAGGGAGGGGATGACATGATGGAAACCTTAATATATGTTACAGGAGGAGAGAAGGAAGAGGGTAACATGATGGAAACCTTCATATGTGTTACAGGAGGAAAGAAGGGAGAGAGGGGACATGATCAATACCTTTATATATATTACAGGAGGAGAGAAGAGAGAGGAGGACATGATGGAAATCTTTATATATGTTACAGGAGGGAAGAAGGGAGATGGGGGACATGATGGAAACCTTTCTATATATGTTACAGAAGGAAGAAGGGAGAAGAGGACATGATGGAAACCTTTATATATGTTACAGGAGGAGAGAAGGGAGAGGAGGACATGATGGAAACCTTTATATATGTTATAGGAGGAGAGAAGGAAGAGGGTAACATGATGGAAACCTTTATATACGTTACAGGAGGGAAGAAGGGAGAGGAGGACATGATGGAGACCTTTATATATGTTACAGGAGAAGAGAAGGGAGAGGGGGACATGATCGAAACCTTTATATATGTTACAGAAGGAGGGAAGGGAGAGGAGGACATGATGGAAACCTTAATATATGTTACAGGAGAAGAGAAGGGAGAGGGGGACATGATGGAAACCTTTATATATGTTACAGAAGGAGGGAAGGGAGAGAAGGACATGATGGAAACCTTTATATATGTTACAAGAGGAGAGAAGGGAGAGGAGGACATGATGGAGACCTTTATATATGTTACAGGAGGAGAGAAGGGAGAGGGACGACATGATGGAAACCTTTATATATTACAAAAATCAACAATAAATGAATGTAAGCATGACTGAGATAAGTATGGATGTATCCTAAGAGAGGGATAAAAGAAAATAATATAAAGGCAGACTACTGTAGATGGACCTGTTTTTTTTTTCTTCCATCATTTTTCTATGTTTCTGTGCTTCCTCCTTGGAAAAAAACACCTCCCCTCATTTGTTGGCTTTTATAAGGTCCTTTACCCCTTCCCACTCCAGGGCGTCAGTTTACGTCATTGCAGCAGGGTACTTCCCGCACCAGGGCGTACACTTATCCTGTGGATAGCACGAGATCAGAAGAGATCCCGCACTATCCGGCAACGGGAGCCAGCTGTCACTGATAGCCGTCCTCCCTCTGCAACAGCGGGGATTTATCGGAGCAGCAACCCTCGCTGTTAACCCCTTCCCTGCCGCAATCTACATAGATCGCTGCATGGGAAGGGCTCACAAAGAGAGCGCGCTCCCTCTATGACCTCCTCGGACTATTGTAATATAAAACGGCCGGTTGATATGCGCTCGTGTGAAAGAAGCCTAATACTGCAGAAAGCATCAAACAGTAGGAAGCAAAGATCCCTTCAATGTACTTTCTGTTGTCCAATCTGTTGTCTCTGCTACTAAAGACTTCACAAGAAAGCAAACAGTGGACACTAAGTAAAAAAAGAATAAGACCCCCTAGAGGCCAGCAAAGTGATTTTTCGACACATAAAAGTAATATTAGGTAGAGGCTACCAAATAAGCAAAAGTTTGTTCAAAGATCAGTGACCCTTTAAAAACAACTTCCAGTTTATAATTTCAAAGCCCAACATTACTGGCTGATTGTGAGAGCAGAATAAGGTGCTGCTATACAATAAGGTATTGAAGAGCAAAGGGCCTATTTATTGTTCTTGTGTCCCTGCATGGGCCCTGTGCTGTCTGCATCCATCAGTGAGTTCCAATGGTCCCCCAAGGTTAGTCTAGCACCTCCATATTTTAATACAATTTAAAGTTTATTGTTACATTTCAAAGTTAATCTGTTCTGAAAAAGTTTACAATGAAGCTATATTTTACTCTAATGAGAGTTATATGTGAACTTGTGACATGAAAATATGTGAAGAGCGTCTCTTGTTACATCCATTAGTCCAATAAAACCATAGATATAGCGCAATGTGCGTAAAATGCTGTGACCCGATCCTGCTGTGGCATCTGTACAAGCAGCAGGTGGCCGCACAGTCATCTGTTGTAGTCTGTACAGGCAGTTATGTGGCAGCCTGTTGCTAATGCAGAAATTGCAAATCAGATTGGTGGAATGCACAAACCTAGAACAGGCTTAAAAAAAGCAAAAATGATTAAATATGTTTAGGTTTCAGTAGAGAACCCGTGCGTCATTAGTAAAATGGCGATCACCAAATTTATAGCTACTGAAAGGAACTATATGGTTGGATTCAAATCCTGTGCCTAATATACTGTATAAAAAGTGCCATGTCTGGGTTGTCTTAATATGAAAAAAGGTTTGGTACCATGTTAGTCAGTAGACTAAAGTGTGATTGTTCTCAGTTAGAGAAACCAAGCAATCTTGTAGATATGATAACTTTTAATAGCTGGCAAAAATACATGATGTTACAGCAAGCTTTTGGGTTCTATCGACCCTTCGTCAGGCTAGGTAATGAAACTAGTTTGGATGGCACACAAATGTAACATACAGATGCAGAGGGGAGGTGGGGACACCCCTCTTGATCTAAATAAATGTTCACACACAGAAATTTGAGACTTAAAATAACAGACAATCTGAGCAGAGAGATAAATACTAAATCAGTCCACTGAGCTGAAGAATGTGACAGTTTTATGATGTTGTCTCTTAACTCTAATGCACATAGAAGAAGATGGAAATACTTTCTCTGCAGCACCACCTATTGGATGGCAACATTCTTACAATCAATTTCTGAATTTTTATGAGAAAAACAAAAACAAACAATGATTGGAAAGAGAACACCCGTCTTGACCTCCTTCAAACCTTTCATATTCCCCATTTATGCAAGAATCCCGGGCTGAGCCTCATTCCATTCTTGAGGGTATCAAACATGGCCATAAACTTATACTCCCAAATTCTTCTGTGACGCTGTGATTTGAAGTTGCCCTTCAGTATGATAACTCTAATCTGCTCTATGCTGTGTCCCTGACCACAAAAATGTTTTGCCACAGGTAATTTCATCTTTTCCTCTCTATTTGAGTGGCGATGAGATCTCATCCTGGCTCTCAGTTTCTGTCCTTTTTCTCCAATATAAAGCACCCCAACAGGACATTCACTGCACCAGATCAGGTACACAACATCAGACGTGGAACATGTGAATGTCCAGGGATCTCATAGTCCTGCTGTGTGTTGGGGATCCGTATCCTGTCCACGGTCAGTACATGTGAGCAGGTCTTGCAGTTGGGTTATCATAAGGAACTCATCTATATATGTCTTACATTGTAATTAAAGTAAATTTCCCCATTTACGTGGACGAGAAGGAAAGAGAGGGGTGGAGCAAAACCCGTACTGTCTGTTTATTGTGAACAATGATACTGCATACGTGGTGAAGAGAATGGAGTGGTAACTTCAATAGTGAAGGTCAGAGGCGTAACTTGAAGCTTCTGGGCCCCGATGCAAAATCTGTAACAGGGCTCCCAACTATAAAGGTTTATTCATACTACTAGGCTTACTATATGGAGAAGCTAGGTCTTATGGGCTCCCTAAGGCTCCTGGGCCCGGGTGCAGCCGCATCCCCTGCATCCTCTATAGTTACGCCCATGGTGAAGGTGCTGCCTGACCAGATGATGCAACTTGTCCTTTAACTGTTTATTTTGAGCACCATATTAACTCCATTACCTGTAGTCCTATGAAAAAGCTTTATATATCTTGAGATCACCTTGAGTAGAGCCAATTTCGGCTCTGCTACCTTTGTATTTAATCAGACATAAGTATGGCATTTGCCTGTGCACAGAAATAATACTCAGGAGAAAGTAGTGCAACTAATGTATTGGAAGATGACGGCAACTATGAAATGCCCTTTTTATGAATGTAGGCTTGTTGAAATGTAGCCTGTCAAATCAGGAGAAATAAATGTGCCCCTGTAAGAATTGATTAATTGCATTCTTACAAGTCCAGATTCGGAACATGAACTGTCTGGCGGGACATAAATGTGAATATTTTTACAATTGGATTTACGTTATGATATTAATTTCGAGTAGATTCCTTACCAGCATAGTATCTTTGAGGGCAAGCTTGTGAATTCATTCAGAGGTTGAATATAATGAGTTGATATTAAACAGTCTATAAGAGAGTCATAACTAGCTTGCTATAGAGAATCACTGATGAAAAGTATATATTCTATACTGTCAGTAAAGCGCCTAACTTATACTCATTCACACTGACATTTAAGACTCTGTACACAGGGGTCATGGTCTCATTCTGCATTGCTTGCATTGCCCCGATGGGCAACCTCATGGGCCCATTATTATAGGGGTGTGCAGGAATGGATAATAGATGGAGCACAAATAGTGTTGTAGAAGCAAGAATCTTTACTTGGCATCTGAATCAGCAGAACAGTCACTTTAAGTTGGTTCAAAGTATTAATGGTGCATTCACTTTGAGTGACTATCACTGTGATAACCAGTAAGGCCACTTCAACTTGGTTCAAGTTAAAAAAAAGTTGTAACATAGTTTCAAATTGTTTGGCCATGCAATTTGTAATACTTGTCTATGTAGGCTCTGGAAACTTTGCAACACTGCCTCGGCTTGCCAGCCTTCACAGAATCAAGTATCATCATTTGCTGTGCAGTAATATTTTTATTAGCGCAGTTTCTTTCTACACTATCAATACTATTTCTGATGCTTGCCACACACTCTTTGCTTCACCACCCACTGAACAAATGTGAGAAACACAACCACCACTAATGTACCACACCCACCCAATTAATCTTCAACAGGCACTACCCTGAAGGGCTAAACATGCCCATTGATTTGTTCATCAGATGTACATCTCTTGCCCCTGGTACCTGGTGCAGAACACCAAAAACATGGCTACCATGGCTGGGATCAGGACCAAATGCACAATGTTCACTCAGCCCATGACAAAGAATGTCACACTTCTAATTTCCTGGTTTCACACCATCATTAGTTTATAAAGTAACTATCAGTCACCATCACATTTCTCTAATAAAGTTCGGAATCTACAGTTGCAATCAAAATTATTCATCGCCCATTTCAAATTAGGTTTATCTGTCAAATTTTGCAAAGTTACAGCTGTAAGCTAAAAAACAGTCAAACAAGAACAATTTAAATAGCTCAAGGCAACTGGTATAACAAGTGGTTTCTCCAAATTCAACATAAAATACCACTTTGAATGACTCCTGCAGTCTTAGAATTATTCAACCCCTTCATGACAAGGGGTACTTAGCAGAATACCTTTTGCCATTAATAAACTGTTGCGTGATGCATCGCCAGACACCAGCTTCTGAAAGCAGTAGTCTTTACCCATTCCTTATGAACAATGGCCTCAAGATCACTAGTATTCTTGGGTTTGCGTGCTGCAATCACATTCTTCCAATCCCACCAAAGACTTTCTATGAGGTTCAAGTCAGGCAACTATGACGACCACGCCAGAATCTTCCAAGACTTCTGAAACCAAGCCCCGGTGGATTTGAGGTATGCTTGGGATTATTGTTGTGTTGGAAGGTCCCATGATGTCCAAGCTTCTTCTCTAAGTAGCACACCAGAGCTGGAGCAGCTTGGGTCATGGAGACTATTACTCTGACTTCCACCTGGCTGCTAAACAGTGTAAAATGGTGGTGATGGAACTTGGTGTTCGGTGCTGGTCTCTGCTCCTGTAGAGCGTTGTTGTGTGGTGCAGCTTCCCCCTAGTGGGGAGAAGCTCCAGGAATCAGGAAAAGGGTTACACAGCAAAAACTCACTTTCATTTGTAGCTCATTTGTAGCATCAGACAAACAAGGTGATGTTCCATACAGTCTATGTCCATAGATCTAATTACAGAGTTCGGTGACTGGAAATACCACATTGCATACAAAAATATCTGTAATGTTTGTCCTTAAATCTCACTGGGACCCTGGAAAAACACTTTATTGTTGTATCTTGCACCTTTTCCTTTTCCTCAGGGATGAAGCTGTAGGTAGCTGACCCTTAACCAACTGTCTGTTCTTCTGGCTATACGTATCCTTCACCAATTGCTTGCTAACTATTACTCAACTTTTTCTTGTGATTTTGGGTCAATAGAGGTATAAGTCTTGGAGTTCAGCCATGAAGACCTCCAGGATTTAGTATGCACCTTTTACCGTGTAACGGAAACCTGGGTGCCTTCTGCCACCAAACCTTGATGCAGGGAATTTTTAGTCACTTAAGAGCTTTGTACTACCTGTCTCCTAAGGAATCTGATGGTAGCCAGTGATAGCTTCCTCTTTCTGCCACATCCAAGTAGTGTAGCCAGTGCTCTTTTAACTTTGAACTTATGAACTTTGGTTCCAACTATATCTCTAGAAACATTCAGTGCCTTTGCTATATTTTGTTTTCCTTGCTTGTACAATGCAATTATCTCTTCTATTACCTTTTTTGACCCCTCTTTTGACTTGGCCATATTTACAATGTGGAATCAAACCTCTCAGTCAACAAAGCCTTAGCCAATCCAGATATTTGATGTGTTTCATCTCAAGGACACCTGATGCCACTAATGAAACCTTTGATTAGTTGCATCAGGTGCTCTTGAGACAATAACTGGTCTGTAAATGTGTGCTATTATGAAGAATTCTGAAACTGCAGTAATCATTAAAAGTGGCAAACTGTCTAGAATTTGGAGAAACCACTTACTATGTTGAGCTATTTACATTTTTCTTGCTTCATTGTTGTTGTTTTTTTTAATAAACTACTGAAAGTTCATACATTTGGCAAATGAACCTAATTTGCAATGGGGGTTGAATAATTTGAATTGCAACAATCACATGGGGGGTTGAATAGTTTTGATTGCAATAATTTTGATTGCATAAATCAGTGGTATTATACACATCTACTATTCCCAATGCATCTTAGCATTTATGCAATAAACGTCATAACATTTTCTATTCTACATCTCAGTATTTATCTTGATAAATACCAGCAGTTGTATACTAATCAGTGATATCTCTAACATCTTCCTTGCTAAACATAACATTTCCATTAATATCCCGTAATCATATTATCATTTACACAGCTTTTCCTCACTAAACTTTGGCATTTATATCACTTTTCTAGCTAAACATTTGTATCTGTGTCACTACCTCATTAAGACTCTACCTCATCTCTACAAATAGACTCTAGCAGTACTAGCATTCGGCTAACTACTCTGGGTAACCTTTCTTCATCCCCTTACATTACACATTAATGGGATCTGTTAGGATAATTGATTATATCCAACATGGATTCTGTAAAAATGGATCCACTGATGTTGTTAGACTAGATACCTTAGTGCTACCAGAAGGCATCATCATTATTATTAATAATGGCTGGCATCAACTAATATAGAATAGAGTAGGTTAATGCCAACCTTAACATCCCCTTTAGGGCTTATTCAGACGACCGTATATTGGTCGGGTATTCATGCCCGGCCGATATACGGCATCCCTCTCTGCCGGGCGAGGAGGCTGGAAGAGTCTGGAACAGTGCACTGAGCTCCTGCCCTCTCTCCACCCCCTCGGCACTATTTGAAATGGGAGGGGTGGGGCAGGGGTGAAGCTAAGTAACAGAACGTAGCTCCACCCCATCCCACCCTCTCTCATTGCAAATAGTGCTGAGGGGCAGAGAGGGGGTGGAGAGGGGGCAGAGCTCCGTGCACTGCTCCGGGCTCTTCCAGCCTCCTCCACCTGCAGAGAGGGACACCGTATATCGGCCAGCGTGAATTTACATGAGCAATATTTCTCTTGTAGCGAGGCTGCAATTGCAGCATGTCCTATTTTTCCTATTGAAACAATGTGTGCAAAAATTGCTGTTTGCAACAAGCATTTTTCTTGCAAAACTGATAGCAATTGCATAGGAATCATAGGTTGACGAACGAAATATTGGAGCTATATTGTGCTCGCCCATGTGAATGCACTCTTACTCTCAAATTAGCATCAAATAAGATTGAGCCTGTCTTCTGCTTTACCTTTTGGACTAATTACTTTTTCTGAACGTGGGCCCATCGGAGGATCTACCAGTTGACCATTCTGCCTCTGGATATCTTCCTAAACCACAGGATAATACATGAAATATTGAAGCGACATGGGTTTCAACCAAAAATTACAAATTTAGGAATTTTGTGTTGAGTTTCCTTGCCTTGTTGGTGGACGTCAGTGCTTTAGGGTTTATGATTCTGGTGTCGCGGGTGGTGGGAATCGAATGCAAGGTTTAGCATATGATGCAGCAGATGGAGTAACCAAAGAGTACAATATTTATTTAAAAACACAGAAAAATAGAAATGAACATTAATAATATAGCAATACGGATTAAGCCATTACACTTTTACTTTGAAGTATCCAGATACAAAATATTATCAACTCTAATATAGTATTAATAATACCTTCTGAGCAATTACAGATCACAATACCCAGCGTCCCTTTAGGTGTCAACACTCCTGCACCTCTAAGGTTACTTTGTATTGTCCTTTACTAAATATTTCATTCCAACAGTTAAAAGTCCAATCCCCTCTGTGCCATTTCCATCTCCTGCAGCAGGCCTGCTGATTAGCGATTGCTGTTCCTAACGGTGTTCAAACCCATAGTCCCATCTGAGGCTGGCCTCACTTACGTGTCAATTTGCGAGGCTTACAGCTCCTACCAAACTCAGCGATTCCCCAGTATTGTCTGGGTAGTCGAGAGTGCTCCTGTCGCAGTCCTCCTGTCAATGTGGATTGACCCTCTCCAGGTCAGGGCTGTTAGACCCTGCTCTCCTTTTCTCCAGGACAACCACTCTACAGGTCTTTGTTCCAGCTCCTGCATGGTACAACTATCAGCCTTTCCTTCTCCAGTCTGGCGCTCACACAGCTCAGTTCTCCCCACTCACAGTTCCCTGAGCAGCCTCCTGCACACTCCTGTTGTGCAGCAAACTTGAAATTTTTATGTCAGAGCTTCACCCAATCATCCAGAACCCTTTGAGCATGCTCAGTAGTGCTGCATGAAAATTTGGTACAGCGCATGCACTGACTTTGGTGCACCTGCACAGCCCATCTTCATAGGAACTTAACTCTTTAAGTTGAGTCCCTTACACCGGCATGGTCTGCAATGCTTGTAGTTTCATCCAGAAAAATAGCAGAAACAGTCTAAGTCTTTATGTTCCAGAAAACGGTGGCAAACATGCTGTGTCAACACTTCACAGGAGTAAAACATAGGATTATAGTTAATGGCTGAAGTGCCGACTTATGCATTAAATTGTACCAGTATCCTGCTGTCGAGACCAAGCCATTTTGTCGACAGGACCAATAACAGTCATAAGAAGGCTCTTAACTCTCTAAGAACCACTCAGCAAAATGGCTGCTTCTTGCCTGGGCGCACTTAGCAGCGAAGCATTCATCACTTACCTTTATGTGCCTCTGCATGATTAAAGGCAACCCCATAAATTATTGCATAATTGATATTTTCTTTTTAACCGTAACATGTCAAAATGTCACCATGGATTATGCGCTAGATACTCAGCATAGTTAAAGGCTGGAGCATGTCATCATCACATGCCGCCGCTTACAAATTATTGGCTTACAGTGCATTGTGATTTTCATACCAGCTTAGGGGGGGCATTCTGATAAAGGGAGGGGGTGAACAGCCCCCCCCCTATGCCCATTCAATAAATCCGCCTGGGAGTATATTGAACAGCTCACTGATGGCTGTTTCGTGTTCTGCAGACTTGCTGACACTGGTATGATTCAGTAATTATTGTTTCTTTTAAGTTATTGCTGTAATTTTGCTTTCTAAGATCCCAATCAATTCCTGCCTCTCCAGGGCACGCTTGAAAAGCGATATTTTGGAAACACTGCTCTGATTGATTGGGCTGTTAGACACTGCCTGAGACAAATGACCCAATCTGCCACAAATTAGCCTGGCTTCCAGAGATAGTTTTATACGGGGATGTAAATTATATTGTCAGAGGGCCGTCACTTCTCCGCTTAAAGTACAGCTAACAAGAAACCGCATACTGTTACAACAACCTCTGTAGCATTTATTGATGGAAGGCAGGCAGATCCATAAAGCTTGCATGCTCTTCCTCTAAAACAGACAATTTAAGTGTGTAGAGATTGCAAAGCAGCCCCCATTAACTTCTTCGCTACTTGAAACACATCATAGAGGTTAATATACAGGCCTATATTTAAAGTTCACCATCTGAGACAGAGTAGATCTACTTACTGCAATGCACAGAACACTCTACATTTCTCCAACATGACCTATCTGATATATTCCGATGTGACCTCCTTCGGCCTTGAATTTTCGACTTCTTCATTTATTGCTGACGCAACCTGCTGTGGCGGATGAACGACGATAGGAATTAATTAAATAGAAAGATACTGTATTTGGTCATTTACTCAGAGGTCCTGGGCCATAGTCCAAAATCTATGTTGTGTAACGGCCAGTGATGTCATAGCCCATAGTATATCATGATGTCATGTTCTTGAAGAAGGCTGTGCATGCAAGGTGTCCCGGAAGAATCGATGAACTGAAACACATTTGCAAGGAAGAATGGTCCAAAACTCCTCCTCAACATTGTGCAAATCGGATTTGTAACTCCAAAAAATGTTTGGTGGAGGGGATTGCTGGAATTATTAAAGGCAAGGGTTTACTTACTTTTTCTCCCTGAACCCTGGATGTTTACTCAACGTTCTCATTTAAAGACATAACCGGTACGACTGTTTGCGTGTTATTAGTTTAGTTAAATTGGGTTTGTCTGCAGTTGTGACTTTAGATAACAATTAGACCACATTTTATGAGTAATTAATGGAGAAATCCAAGAAATTGCAAAGGGTTTACTTAGTTTTCCTTGCATTTATGCAAGGGATGTAGCTATAGAGGTGACTGAGGTGTCTCACTCTTGGTGGATGGGGATGTAATGTGGGGGGTTTATATGATGTTACAGTATATCGTGTTTGTTACCATGGAACATCTGCAGGGTTCTGGGTCGTTAAGAGTAGGCAGGAACAGAGAAGTGAAAGGACAGAGAGTTTTGGGTGCGAGGACAGAGAGTAGGGAGTGAGCTGAGATGGTAGTGGCATCAGGGAGTTTCATCCCAGAGCAACTCTGTGCAACATCTGTGGTACGCAATCCTATAAATCGCTTGCCACTGTAAAAGGAGGAGAAGGACATTTCTGTGCAAACGGTTTATTCCGTTAAACTGACTTTCGTGTGTAAAAGGAGTATAACCATTACCGGCTTCTCTGTTCCCGTCTTCACTAATATATCAGGGCAAAAAGGTATAGAATGTTTAAAGTTTGTTAAGAACTGTTGTTGCTATTTTGAAATAAAATGCTCATTGGTTACCAACTTGACTTCATGGCCTAGGTATGAACTTCCCCCCAGACTCTTCGGTGTACCACTTAGGGTAGTCTTTCTCACTTGGTCCTCGACTGAACTAGGGTGGCACAAAGCTGGGCCTGATGTATATGTGACATCCATGCCCATTAAGGAGGGAGGACCTTCACCAATTAACAGGGCTAAACCAGGGATTGGAGATGAAGGTCTGACCTGGTCCCCCGAGCCTGAGATAGCAGGGCCCCCTACCACTGGTTCCTCCACTGGGGGACGCTGATAAAGAGTTTTCATTGGGGCTCAGGAGCCTCTGACACATTACAGTGAGGAAAGATTAATTTTTATACTGAGATTATAACCACATTTTTATGTAATTGCAGGATATTCTGTAGCCCTTCTGCATCGCCCACATATATCTTGTCTTTCACTAATGTTATAAAGTAGTGTGATGGCCACATAAGCTCAAGGATTTGGGCTAAATTTCACTCTATACACATTGCTAAATCAATGCATCTCATCATTCAGAGCTGGGAACAGAGTAGGACAGTAAGAAAGCATTTTGTACTAGGCAGAATAACAGAGGATTGCTTGAAAACTTAATTGATATTGTTGACTATTGAAGATCATTACATAGTCGCATGTTGATATCACTTGAAGTTATGCACTATCAGTTTGCCTTGTTAGCTTAGTCTTTCTTGTGCATTGATATTCTCAATTCTTTTAAAGGTTTTTTTCTGGGATTTATCTATTGATAAACTATCAAGATAGGCTATCAACAGTTGATGATTGGTGAAGATCTGCCACCTGGCCTGGCAGCCAGCTGTTATTGGGCCAGCTGTCAGTATGGACAAAGCTATAAACAGACAGCTCTGTCCATACTGTGGTGAACTGGGTTGGTATTGCATGCACAGCAATGGGAGCTGTGCCTGCCAAACTAACGTAGACCGCTGCAATGTTGACAGCTGTCTGCTTCTGTCTCTCTCCGCACTGACAGCGGCCTGGCGAAAAGCTGATTGACAGGGATCCTGAGCGGTGGACCTCCACTGATCAGCTATCAATCAGCTATCCACAGGATAAGTCATCAAATAAATAGTAATTTTTTGAAAAATGACTTTTATTTTTTCAAGAGATAGTTTTAAACCGAACCTAAGCTGATTAATTTGTATATTTCAATCACACAAAAGCCTACCATGTAAGTATAGCTCTCAATGCATAGTTTTGTAATATTTTTGTATGTCACATTTTTACAACATTTAAATTTTGATTTCCTGAAGTTAGACACCATTGGAATGATATCAGCATAGATTAAGATCTCCCGATCCTGTGAGACCCCCAAGTTAACTTTTAAGACTTCGATAAAGGACTCAAATCGCTGTTGTTCCATTCAGATGTAAACCTGAACAAGGAGATCGGGCAGCGCCGAAACGCATTACAGTAGAATTAGTTACATGATTCCTTTTATAGTAATTGACTTCCTTCGCTCTTATATGTGACTCTGTGTTGCGGATTACCAGTGGGAAGGTAACAGGGTTGGTAAATATGCATATATTAATGGATAATTTCTATAAAAAAAATAGACTTTTGGCTGGTGTCATTGGAAGCTCTATGACCTACATAGTCCTCGCTTTGGTGCAAACTGTATCTGCCCCATTAAAAAATGTTTACCTCACCACTACAGGGACATAGATCTGAAGTATTCTCCTTCATAACTCAAGCTCCCCATTGAAATAAGTGGAAGATCAACACCGACCAAATAAAATCTTCAAGACTTTATTGTCTTCATCATTAAAACATCACAGCAACCTGAATAGAAAAAATAGACATATAAGGGGATGATGATAAGTCCTTGGCTTTGACCACAAAAAATTGACATAGATATTTCATATTTTTTCTACATAGTCCCTTCAGATATTAATGCACTTCTGACTGCAGAGTTGCAACTTCTTGATCCATCCAGATAGAATTCCTTTGGTTGGGTGGCAAACCAAGCATCAGCCAAATTCCTGATGATCTTAGCCTTGTGGAGGTAGTTCCCTTGAAGTGTTTCTTCAAATTAGAAACGGATAATAGTCCGAGAACATCAGATCAGGCAAATAAGGAGGATGATCCAGCACTCACAAAGCCCAGGTCTGGCAGTTTGTTCTGAGTGATGGCCACTGTGTGAGATGAGACATTGTGCAAGAACACTTTTTTGACTTCAGTGCTTCCTTCAATACATCCAGAAGTGTTAAGTAATACACAGACATGATATTAGACCCTTTTGGAAGGTAGTTTACAATCAGCATTCTGCATTTATATATGCATCCTATATGACAGATATGCTAGATACCATCAACTTGGATGATGACTTCTGCATCATGAACGTCTTTGGATGTGGAGAACCACTGTATCTCCATTCTTTTCAGTGTTATTTTGACTCAGGGTGATACATAAAAATCTATGATTTCTGGAACGGCCACCATTGGTGGTCTGCTGGAATGGTCTTCATTGCTGGTGTTGAAGTGGCCAGTTTTAAATTTGGCAACCCAATTTTTCACCGTTGAGGACGAAGGGCACTTGTCACCTAATGTTTTCACCATGCGTACCGTGAACGTTCTTGGCTGACATGTCTTTCAGAACGAGGAACTTCATCACTTCTCTACTCTACTTGGCAGTAAAATCTACTGCAAACTCCATCATGTTGTCTTCAAACCTACATAACGTAAGAATCGCACATGAGATCATGCCAAAATGTGCTCACAAAATATTGCAAACATTGAGTTTTCAAATTATATAACTTTCACTGATGGGAAAACAAGAAGAAGATCCATAATGCAAGGACTTATCAGCACCCCTACTATAACATAAGGAGAATGTTGCAATGCAACACTTTTCTGGTCTACTTGTGGTCTTTTCTTACAGTTCTATGAAAAGTAGTAGCTGGGAACCTTATTTAAGCATTATTTCTAAGCAAAGGCATAACTTGGGCCCCAATGCAAAATTAATAACCGGGTCCCCACCTAATATGTGCTATTACTAATACGCGTTTCTTCTTATGTGGCAGAGGGGACTTTATGACTGCTACCTCTGCACTCCCTATAGTGACTCCCTTACCTCCATGTCTTGTGGCTTTTGCACAATCCATTTCGTGTTACTTTGATTTGAGTTCATAACCCAGTTTTTACAGACGCCGTTGTGATCCATGGAGCACTGTTGCATTTTGCAATCCGCGTCTAGCACTTCGTTCACTTTAAGACAGTTTAGAGGATAATTTTATGCCGTGATGGGAAGCATTATGTGAAATATAAGTCAATGTACTGTAGAAAAAAAGAGCCGGAGCACTTTTATATTTGTGAGTTCGTATTGCCCTTGTACGACAGAGTCAGCATTTGTGCGAATTATAGTCAGTTTTACATTTTTAACTGCTTCCAGGAATAGAGAGGGACAATGGGCTCTGCCAGGCTGCAGTCAAGGGGTAAGGCGGTCTGCACACAGTCACCGCTCTGCATTATCACGATGGGCTGGAGAATCTAGATTGAAATAGATCTATAGGAAAGCCATAAAATAAGTACAGTATTCTGCATTTGCCTTGCGGTATGCATATGGATATCCACAGCGCTATAGAAGTTGCTTTGTGGGGTTTTTCGCTTTTTGCGACAGTAGGGATATTTTTGCTACATGGCCAGATTTACAGTGCATTGCAGGACTGTGCAAGTGGAATTGGATTAAGGATGAGATTCAGCACATCCCTTTGTCTTCCTAATTAAAAGCTCGGCGGTCTCTCCGTCACTTATATTTTCCCTGCTCTTTCTTCCCAGCTAATGTTACACTAACGAGCTGGGTTTAGTGGCATTTATGTAGATAAAGCTCCGGTGATTGATTTCAATGGCTTGTTAAAATTAGTTTCAGCCACCATATTGATTTAATCCCTTTGCTTGAAAGTGCTAATTAATAATGATAATAAAAGTGTCTCAACTCATTATTATCAGTGGGAGGGAGGGAGGAGAACAGGATGGACTGAGAAGAGGGGCCGCTGACAATCTGGAGCAGAAAGCAAGCACTCAGCTACCAGCAGTTCCTTCTTCTTGCCAAACCAATGCAGAATACTGGTTACATGTACTCAGTCTTCATCTTCCTATTGATCATGTTGAAGGGATATTAAATTGAGATATATCTTGGCTAGTCGTATAGGCAGTGACCCTTACGGTGACATACCCTCTGTGGCTGCATAAGGTTTTACAAGGTAAAATTGGGCTCCACCTTCGCAAATATCTTAAAGTGCCACTGAACAGATGTAGCATTAGTAACGTATATTATATTAGCCCACTGCAGAAGTAGTGTAGCATGACCGCGCTATTTGCATTGTGCAGCCAGCTATTCGGACTAAATGGAAATGGCCAGTCTACACAAACAGCATACCGGTGCATTGCATGCATGCATTGGGGTAGGCTACGTCTGTAGTTAGAACAAACTCTTGAAACAAAGACTTTTACATTGAATGGCCATTAAAGACCCCATCTGGCAGCATGTTGGACTTTGTTTGGTTTTCTGAACTGCAGCAATTCTTTTAGCATCTGTCCAGAGATATCTGACGACCCAGGTTGTGCCAAGAAAACACTCTCCAAACTATTCCTGCGCCTCTCCTAGCCGAAAGTATTGATGTCTGACAGGAAGGGGTCATCAAGTCATGCTGCTTGCACCAAATTCTGACCTCCCACGGTGCAACAGAAATCTGGGTTCATCTGACCAGGTGATGTTTTCCACCACTCCGTGATCCAATATTTGTGCTCTTTTGCCCACTTGAGTCTTGTTTGTCTGTTTCCTTAGACCGCAGTGCTAAAGAGTAGCGAGTTATGCGTTCTGACTAGAGATGAGCGAGCATACTCGCTAAGGACAATTGCTCGAGCGAGCATTGTCCTTAGCGAGTACCTGCCCGCTCAGAAGAAAAGGTTCGGCTGCCGGCGCGGGTGAGAGGCGAGTTGCGGGCAGTGAGCAAGGGGGAGTGGGGGGAGAGGGAGAGGGAGAGAGAGATCTCCCCTCCGTTCCTCCCCGCTCTCCCCCGCCGCCCCCTGCCCGCCGCCGGCAGCCGAATCTTTTCTTCTGAGCGGGCAGGTAATCGCTAAGAGCAATGCTCGATCGAGTAATTGCCCTTAGCGAGTATGCTCGCTCATCTCTAATTCTGACATGTTAGGTAGAGCAGTAGACCTCGTTTCTTTAGATGTTTTTACTTGATCACACCGTTCTTGGTAAATTCTCCACACCATTGCATGAGAAAATCCTACCAGGTTGGCAGTGAAATCCTGGCCCCGTCTCATCTAGCACCGATGACCAGGCCTCATGTGAAGTTGCTTAGATAGCTGGATTTTCCCATTCTGATGTGGATTCGCACTGAAACTGATCCATGGAAAACTTGCTCTCTTGATTTTATGCTGCTCCCTGAGGTCACGGGTCTAGTTTCCATACAAGGAAGCTTCACTTATAAAAGTGACCATTCAGTGTATAAGAAACCCATTGAAAGTTAGACTAGCATCAAAAAGCTGAGAGTAGCTGAAGGTGACTGAGTGCCAAGCACAGTGCCCAGCCTCCCAATCCAGTTCTGAACATTTTTAGGGTATAGCAAACTGAGCAATTATCCAGGACCCATATTTCCTAGGTGACCCCCAAGGTTTGATCCCCAGGAGCAATCTGAGAGTAAGCCCAATTCCCATAGAACTGGCCCTTGATAACTATGCTTAGGATTTGCAAAACTAGCAGTATTCTCTGCAATTATAACAGAATAGGCATATCTTTATTTCCATTGTCTTTATAGAGCCAACATACTCCGTAGCGCTGCACAGAGAGTGTCATTACAATCTGAAATCCCCAACTCAAACACAAGAGACAATTAATCTATCAGTACAGGCAGAACAATTTCCACACAGATGTTGTCCTTGATAATGCTTGAACGCAGGACCATAGTTCTATAGGGCAACAGTGCTAACTACTCAGCCACCATGCTGGGCTCACTGGCCAACAGACATGGACTATTTTAGGATAGTTTATTCCTTTAGTCTATAAGGATGCATTACTATCTGTAGTTTTTCAAGTTTTTCAAGCCCACAATGGGCTTCCTTAATCACTTATTGCCCCCTACTGTGCGCGCTCAGTCATTTATACACCCCTCTGTGTCTTGAGTCATTTATAGGCCCCACTGAGTCTTGAGTCATTTACAGGCCTCCCTGCATCCCTTGAGTTATTTATAAGCCCACCTCTACCCCTGAGTCATTTTTGGGCTTGCTGTGCCATGCTAGTAATTTATAGGCCCCATTATGCCTCAAAGCAATTAGTAGGGCCCCACTGTGCCCCCTAATCAATTACTAAAGCCCCATTGTGACCTATGGGTAATTAGTAAGGCCCTACTGTGCCACATAACCAATTACTAAGGCCTCACTGTGCCCTGGCAATTAAATAATAAACTCATTTACCTCTACCACGCTCCCTCTGCATCCTCCATCTCCTGATCCTTCTGGCCAGGATCGTGTGGAACAATGTAGGTGGCACCATTGCACCACCTGTGTGACAGAAAAGGTGTCAAGAGGCAGAGCAGGAAGAGCCCAGCTTCCTTCAGTGTCACTGTCATAGTCAATTGTATCCACAGACCTAAGACATGGATATAATTAATTTCAAGGAAGAAGGACTGGATCTATCCAACCCCTAAGTGGATCTTCACAGGTTTAGTGGAACCCGGCACCTGGCCAGATTTGTTGGGTACCGTCTTCAGCCTAGGATCAAATGATCAACTCTTGACATATATGTTTTGTTTGACATTGGCTTTTCTCAGGCTTGCAAGGCCATCTCGAAGTACAAGTCCTAAAAATGAAAATGCGTGATCTATTGGTGGTAGGGTATACAAATGCTGGCTAACACATATTGAGTGCAGTTTATGTGTAGAGTCATTGTCCGACCTCAGCAGATATAACCGAACTGGTCTTCCATGAAGCAGCCAAGTAAATAACACTCCCAGGTTATGGTCATAAGAGGTCATTAAGTACACCGCATTGAGTTCTTATAAAGAGAAAAAAGTGCAGTCAGAAGAGCAGCACACCATATACATGTCACTGTTGTCTTGGTGGGTAGAAGAGTGTATATCTCATAGATTTCACTGATGCATATAGATCGAGCCAGAGGTAATGTCTCTTCTCAATGGATTGATAGCTCTGATATCCTGGAGGATTCAACCTCATATGCATCTCGCGCATCTAGGCAGAGCAAAGCGATTCTTCATCCTCCTGCCTCTTTGGAGCTCATAATGACATGTAGTCAGCAGACTAATGGTATTGCGCTGTGTGTCTTGTTGATTCATACCGGACTGTATCCATCCTCATTAGATTCTCCATGAAATGCTGTCTCTGTTTTTTTAATGCTTCATATATTCACAGCTCCAATGTGGGGTGATAGGCTTGCTTGACACTTTCATATCCCACATTTGATAGGCTGGCCAATCCACGGCACAGTTTCGTTATTTTTATAGCTACGCTTTGGAAGAGGATGGATTGATCTGACACTCAGGGGCTGAATTGCAATGATGGCAAGTGTAAGGGGAACAGCGCTATTAGGGTACAGAGCCGTCAGATGACACTACTAAGATATCAAGCACATTTACTACAGTCATGATGTGGCCAGTACAATTATCCATTGAGATATATATATATATATACATATATATATATATATATATATACATTTTATTTTATTGTGATGTACGATTTTCTATAATATAAGCATTAATCAGGTATAATGAGCTTGCGTCTATTAGTAATGTATATTTTAATGTGACTGGTGAAGTGAAGTGTAGAAATTCACTGTAATGTTATATACATAAATAGGGGACACTATAATGTAAGAGGGGGTATGTTTTTTTTTTATTATTATACTATTGTTTTATTGTTACCCCTTGGTTCAGGTAGCCGGCTCAAGGTTGACTTAGCCTTCCATCCATGAGTACCCAGCTTGGTGGGGGTAAGAGATGACTGAGGAAGGCAATGGCAAATCACCCCGCAAAAACAGTCTGTCAAGAAAACGTCACGATGTGACATCCCCCTAGGAGTCAGTCATGACTTGGTGCTTGCACCAGGGGACTTTACCTATCTTTATTGTTTAGAATGTGCCTGTGAGCAATGTGGATTGTATTCTTAAGAGGGGAAAGGCTTAAGAGTGTCTGGCACTAGGCAGGAAAACACCAAACAGAAACT
Source organism: Eleutherodactylus coqui (assembly GCF_035609145.1). Taxonomy (NCBI): domain Eukaryota; kingdom Metazoa; phylum Chordata; class Amphibia; order Anura; family Eleutherodactylidae; genus Eleutherodactylus; species Eleutherodactylus coqui. Next base: position 269,499,688 of record NC_089838.1, read on the forward strand.
AGAAGTTGGCACAAGTGGGCAGAGGACTAAGACGAGTAGGCATGAATTGGAGAAAGTGCTGCCCTATGGGTGGAAAACGTGGATCCTGTGTACCATCTTTGCACTAATGCCTTGTTCCAGCGGTTGACTTGAGTCCTCTTGCCTTATCGTTAGATTTGATCAGAACTGTATCCGGTTACTGGGTGAGCACCAGAGAACGACCATACGTATAGACCCGGTACCCAGGCTTGTTAATGAATGAGCACTCGGACTTCAGATGCCAGGTGAAGTTTTGTTGGTCCGTGCCCGGAAAGCCGGTAATAGTCACTTGTTGCTGGTGTTTAAGTTGTTATTAAAACGTTTCTCAGCATCAGTATGGAATCTGGCAGTTTTCAAAGTTTCCTCTGGTGGCTTTGGGCCACTGTGACCTGAGGGAATATTTACAGTCAAGACCCTCTAGTGAAACGGTGTGGCCTGAACCTGGTCATGAGGCCCTGCTGGAGTCACCTTTACCGTATATTGACCGAGAAACTATGGTGACCCTGGTTCAGGTTCTCACTCTCAGAGGTGCCACCAGATGCCCAACCTATAAGGTGCTTTTCACCGCTATGTAGGGGAGAGCCCCAGCTTATACCCACTGACCATTTACAGTTATACAAGGATCGCTTCAAAACTGATGTCTCCTATCTTATTGTGGCTGTTGGTGGTATGGCAATAGATTTCAATAAAATTCCTGCCAATATCTGGTAAAATGTGTGACCGTGTGAGAGATGGCAGGGAAAGGGCATCTGACATGAAAGTGTGTATAAAGCAAAGGGGTATAATGGAATTCATCTATGGCGATAAAATTGCACTCATTGACATTCATCGACACTTTCTGAAGTTTACAGAGACCACTATAGCACAGTGAGGCGGTGAGTGGCACGTTTCAACAGTGGTGACAGGAACGTGAAAGATGAGCCATGTTCCGAAATGCCATGTACAGTTGTCACAGCATGAAGGGTAGAGTGTCGCGATCAGCTGATCCGCATGAACCGGTGGATTGCTACCAGGTAACTGTGTAAGAAACTGAATATCAGATTTAATGCATCGGAAACCATGACCTACTAATTTGCGCGAATGAGCTAATCGAGATACTCTTCATTTCATGGTGTGACATCTGTGCATGGCCGTCCGTAATGTGGCTTGTCTTTCGCATCAATGTCACTCCTCTTGAAACGCGCTACCCACCCTTTACTATTTGGTCTCCATAAATATTCAGCAAGTGTCAATGCATGTCAATGGGTGCAATTTTTTTCGCATGGAGGAATTTAATTACATACTTTTGCTTTATGCACACTTTGCTACTTTGTCAGACTTAGGGCTCCCATACACTTGCATTTTCTTAACGCTGCGTTTTTTTTAACACATCTCAATGGGACTTTCTAATGTCAAAAACACATCGGAAGTTTGTCCTTTGTGATTTTTGTGCGATGCGTTTTTAACATTAGAAAGTCCTATTGACATTCGCGTTAAAAAAACGCAACTGTGTGGGAGCTCTTAGGCTTCTTTCACATGACTGCACGCGTTTTTATGTTCGTCCGTACATGCTGAAAAATCGCATGAACGAAGAATAGCCATGATCAAGCCAGATATTATCGGGTAGGGTTAAACTTTGTTGCCATACTGCTAACATCTACTTCTGAAGTTGTGTGCCAACATAATAAACTAGTAGGCATTCGTTATGGAGCAACCCTATATGATCATAGGCAAAATGATACCAGTGAATCTACTTAAAGAGTCCCGAGAATCATAATACATCACATTATGATCCTCCTCAGATTCTTAATTGAAATGTCTCCTTATAATTGTTCGTTAGGGGTTCTGCCTATATTGGACCCTCTTAGAATACGTAAGTAGCAGCTTTCTCTATACACTTACAGCTTGGCAGCCGACTCGCCTACACTTAACGAGTCTTGTTCCACCCTATAGACTTGTTAAGAGTACTAAACAACTGTAGAATTCCCCAAACAGCAACTCAAGAGGTTTCTAAAAAAAAAGTGATAGAAATAGACTGAAATGAATATGAGAGAATACATTACAAGAGCACAGTAGCAAATGAAAAATATGACACTTTTTTTTTACCCTCTTTCACACTTTACTCTGTGTCATAGCTATAGACAGTAGAGACGTAGCATTCATATACAAGCCTGGTGCCTGAGACACCCAATGGCCTTTCTGCCAATAAAGGAGACATCAGTATCATAAATGGCACATGGTAGGCAGGGGAACCTTGTTATGACAATTTACATTTGGGTCCAGGAGCTTTAAAGAGATTGTCCCACTTCTAGCAATTTTGTTGCAGGAAGCTCCATACATTACTCATTGGCCCAGGTTGGTTGTGAGTCCTACTGAAGTTAATGAGGCTCAGCCTGCAGTACCTACAGAGGCCACTGCACAATGTATGGAGCTGTCTGCTACATGCAATAATACAGATAGAAGTGGGGCAACCCATTTAAGTTATGCCTCTGGCTGAACTGAAAAGGTAGGCACACACACATCATTAAAATCTGACACAAATATGCTAGCAAATCGGTTCAAATCCATGGTAAATCAGCAGCAAAATCTACAAGCAATGTAAATTTTCCACTTATAAGGAGCAAGAACCCCCAAAACAGTCTTTTGAAGATGGGTGTCTTTTCCTTCTGGAGAAGACTTTCGTTTGGCTTGTATTCTTAGTCATGTTGCAAGACCTGTTGAAAGGTTGGACACTGACTTATAGGGAAGCTACAATAACTTACAGTACGTGGCACTGTAGAGGTAATTTTCCACCTCCTATTTGCATCCCTTTTGCCTAAGGAGCACTGTATGGCCTATATAAGACTCCTATACCAACTTGGCACTCTCTACAAGGTGAAACTTTATTTCCCCAGACCCATATCACCCAGCCAACCAGTTCCCTACTCTGCATTGACATGGGGCAAATACTCTGAAACTGCCCGTCTACAGATGGGTGTATTTTCCTTCTCCCTTTGTCAAATTGGAGCTCTCCACAAAGACAAACTTTATTTCCCCCTCTACATTTAAAAGGGTGAAACACACGGTGAAAATCTGCGGCAGAAATTGACATGTTGAAAATTTGCAAAATTGTACCATGCAGAATAGTTTTGCAGCATATGGATGAGATTTGTGCATACTGAAGTCCATCTGTGCAGTTGAGAACTATTGCCCCTTGTAGGCAGCCATTGATGCTGCTGTGTGAGAGCTTGTTTTTTGTGAGGTGACCTGTAGTTTTTTTTTTGCACCACTTTGAGGTGCATATAACTTTTTGGTTGCAGACATTAACCCTTTCATGCTGTGCAGTGTTACCACAAATATTGCTGATTCATTCAATGCTCCATACAGAGACATACACAAAACAGATATTTACAAGTTCTGGAGGGGACCCCAAACTCTGGACCACTACACTGATGTCCCCAGAAGTCAAGCAACCGCTGCAGCCCATCAGAGCGTCACGTTCCCAATGGCATCATGGTACTCCCAATGGTGTGAGCGCTGATGCCAGTAGTACGAGCAGTGACGCTGCAGTGGTCACCTGACTTCCGCGGGAGGTGGTGAGTTCTCCTTCAATGGAAGTCTTCAAACAAAGGCTGGACAAATCTCTGTCTGGATTGATTTAGTGAATCCTGCACTGAGCAGGGGGTTGGAGCCGATGACCCTGGAGGTCCTTTCCAACTCTACCATTCTATGATTCTTGTGACATCATCCGTCACAAAAACATTAGGACAAGACCGGGGCCGCAGCGCTTGATTGGACAGATAAGTACCGCTGCTGTTCTAATTTCAGCACAGTGGGCACTAAAGGGGGCATATAGTCCAATAAATAGACAACCCCTTTAACAGCAGTGAGCATCTCCGATCACAGCTGTGGCAGGCAGGTGCTGCATGTCAACGGCAGCCAACACACGCCGTTAATAGATCAGGCTTGGCGCCCCCCGACGTGCAGAATACATATATCTCAGTTTCTATGAACCCTCTTCATTTAGTGTCCCTATGCCTATTCTTGAGCGCCAACATCAACTTGATTTTTTTCCTTAACGTCATCCGTCCTCCCGGTAGCGGGCTTGTAGGGTTAAGTACGCGGCGGAGCTGTCTCGCATTTCTCTTCACTTAATCTGTAAATAAATGTAGATAGGGGCATATATTTATCATCCAGATTTTTCCTCCCTGAGTACAGCAGAAGAGACGATAAATCGCATCTTTTAAACTCCAAACCTAAATTGGCTCGGCCTATTTCTCTCTCTCTCAGAACATCACAGATTAAGATAAACTGATGCTGTGTCTGACATTGCTTAGTGCAGAATTCAGTATAGTGAAGGAGAGGGTACCATTCATCATCTCCGGCAGGAAACGTGACAGGGGGGAGAGATATACCTCTGAATGGGGACTCGGCAATGGACTGGGGAATGTAACACTATTTTTACCAGCTGTCAAACGCTCTAATAAAGCAGGACAAAATATGAAGGAAGGAAAAATGAACTATCAACGTCTGATGTAATACAGGCCCATAAATCTCATTTAATTACTCTGCATGAAGACAAGCCCTCACGTACGCTCCAATATAGTGGATTTTCTTGGCAACTTAACGACTAAGTGTTTTAATAACATTGAGCTGTAATTTATTCGGCTGGAAACACAAAGGAGCCCTTTTCAGCTTTTGTGCTGGATGCATTTTGAAATGGTTATTCATTTGTTGGGTTTTTTTATTTTTTTTCCTGTAATTTTTTTTTTTATAATTTTTTTTTTTTTATTCTTTTGGTTCGGTGTCAAAAAATGACATAGAAAGCTTTAAATTCACGCTGTGACTAACCGGATAAGCTACTTGAATAGGGAGCCTTGTGGGTGGAATGTGTGTGTTTGAATATGTGTTTCTATGTATGTACGTAGATGTATAGAAATGTCAAGCGTGGTATTTCTACTAAGACGTTGGCGGTAATGTATAGGCAGGGGGTATACGGAGAGCACAGGGGGCCTCATGGGTAATAAAACATAAATAAATCAGGCCCCCCTCGTTAGGCTAGTTCCAACCGTCACACCTTGCTGATCTGAACGGCCCTCTGATACCATCGCTGTAAGGGCGGCTTCAGACAATTGTATTTGTGCGCACAAAATTTGCCCACTCAATACTCAGAGAATAGAACCCATTGATTTCAATGGGTTCGTTCTCATTTCCGATTTTGCGCACATGCAAAAAAAGAGGTTCTGTTCTATGTTAGTGAGCATTTGTGCATCAAGGGCCCCATATAAGTATATGCACACTCAATTACCACACAATTGCACAATACGTTGTGCCATTCCACTTCATTCACTGCACAAGTATATTGCGCTGAAGCATGTGCAATTACACATACAGTTGTCTGAAGCCGCCCTGAAGCTTTCACGCTTGCTGCTTTTTTGCTAATTTAGCGCTATTGAGAAAAATAACAGTTGAGTATGGGTTCTTTCGGGGCCCATTGTAGTTGGCTTAAAGGGGTTGCCCGGTTATATTATCATTTTTAATGATGGGTACAGGGCGGTGCTTACCCATCCTCAGCCCCTGCAATCTTGCGTTGTATCCCCATGATCCTCCTGGTCTTTGTTTTGACACTACGTGACTGCTGATTTTATTTAAATGGACACCATGTGACTGCTGCAGCCAATTAGAGGCTGCTATGTAACCACCCGTTTTTCTGGCATCCGCATTGACATCCTTGGTGCCAAGATACAAGAAGTTTGGAACGCAGGGTTGCAGCACTGGATCGCCAGGGCGAAGAATAGGTAAGAACTAGAGATGAGCGAGCACCAAAATGCTCGGGTGCTCGTTACTCGGGACGAAATTTTCGCGATGCTCGAGGGTTCGTTTCGAGTAACGAACCTCATTGAAGTCAATGGGCGACCCGAGCATTTTTGTATTTCGCCGATGCTCGCTAAGGTTTTCATTTGTGAAAATCGGGGCAATTCAAGAAAGTGATGGGAACGACACAGCAACGGATAGGGCAGGCGAGGGGCTACATGTTGGGCTGCATCTCAAGTTCACAGGTCCCACTATTAAGCCACAATAGCGGCAAGAGTGCCCCCCCCCCCCGCACTGTCAGCATAAAGATCGTTCTTCTCTGCCGCAGCAGTAACAGCTGTGGCAGAGAAGAACTATGTTAGCCCATTGAATTCAATGGAGCCAGCAATACAGCCGACTCCATTGAATTCAATGGGCTAACATCGTTCTTCTCTGCCACAGCTGTTACAGCTGTGGCAGAGAAGAATGATTTCTCTTCTATATGTTCTCAATGGGGTCGGCGCTGCTGCCGCCGGCCCCATTGAGCGCATATAGAGAAGAGAACAGGAATCGCAGATCGCACATAGGTGCGATCTGCGATTTCTGTTCTATAATTTATCGGACGAGCGCATAAAAAGCGCTCATGTGTCCGATAAAAATTCGACGGACGCATGCGCAAATCGCGCGAAAAACGCCCGTCTGACTAAGGCCTTAGTCAGACGGGGGGGTTTTCGCGCGATTTGCGGATCGCATGACGGATGCGCATCCGCAAATCGCGTGACCAGTGCCCAAAAATCGCCCGAAAATCGGGCGGAGCTGTCCAGCACATTGCATTCAATGGAGCCGGCAATACAGCCCGCTCCATTGAAAGCAATGCGCTGCGGGCGAGTGTGGGATGAATTGTCGGGAAGGGCTTAAATATATAAGCCCTTCCCTGCAATTCATCCAGAAAAGTGTTAAACTAAAAAATATATATATACTGACCTGCTCCCGGCAGCCAGAGTTCCGTGCGGCCGTCCTGCAGTGGGTGCTGAGCCAATCAGGGGGCAGGTCTGACTCACACCCCCTTCACACCCACTGCAGGACGGCCGCGCGGAACTCCGGCTGCCGGTAGCAGGTCAGTATATATATATTTTTTAGTTTAACACTTTTCTGGATGAATTGCAGGGAAGGGCTTATATATTTAAGCCCTTCCCGACAATTCATCCCGCGATCGTCGGCAGCCCATTGATTTCAAGGGAGTCGGCTGTATTGCCGGCTCCATTGAATTCAATGGGCAAACATCGGCCCCGGCATCAACAGCACTTTCCCTCAGCTAAGTGAGAACGCATCTGTGGCGAGCCGCGGGCCGGCAGATTTTAATACTCGGGTGACACCTAATCTCGCCAGCCACTCACAGCAGGGGGGTGGTATAGGGCTTGAACGTTGCAGGGGGAAGTTGTAATGCCTTCCCTGTCTTTCTATTGGCCAGTTAAGCGCGCAAATTTCTCAGGGAAGAAAATGAAAGTAACTTGAACATCGCGTGGTACTCGTTACGAGTAACGAGCATCTCGAACACCCTAATACTCGAACGAGTATCAAGCTCGGACGAGTATGCTCGCTCATCTCTAGTAAGAACCATACGTTTTGGTATTTGAAGTCTTAGTTGAATTGACCATTCATGTATGTTAAGGAGCTAGGAGAAACGGCTGCGGGCCAAACAAGCATTCAGCCGACAGCTATTGAAGGTAAATTGGCACCTTTAGTCACTGTACATTTTCATTATTAGAGCACTGTATGGTACAGTAGATTATTTTTGCATTGTATGGTAGCAATCTATAGAATTGCTATTTAGGTAATTTTGTGAAATTGCTATGTGACGCCACATGGCAATGTTACAGGTATGAGATATCATGATGCAAGTTCATGATACGGTGCAGACGAAGGAGTTACAAAAGTACATAATATTTATTTGTAAACAAAGAAAGCGAAAAATGGCTAATATGAAATAACAAGATAAATTCACCTTTTACTAGTGGTAGATAAATGGAAACTTGAATCATGCAGTCCATTCTTTAAGAGGTTAAAGCTTTACTATTAATAATATGGTCCACTAGAAATTCAGCGTTCCAATTCACACACTACAGCACTGTTGGGGTAGCTCATGTCCTTGAGGTCTATCACAGTTCATAGACTTAACAAATGCACAATCCAGATCCTATACAACAGCCCCATAAATTGTGTGTTTGCACTTCTAACAGTGTGCACACCTACAGTCCATTTGAGGCTGGCCTCACTTACAATATGTTGCGTGGTAGTCTAATCCGGGGTGAGGAGCGTTCCTGTACCTCGACCACATTCCCCGATAAGCCATATTGTTGTGCAAGTGTTCCGCTTGGTTGGAGATTAAGTTGCTCTCTTCTCCGTGTTCTAAGTGAAAGGCAACTTCTGGTTCTATATCCAGTGTCCACTGCAGTCTCCAAGTTGTCCTGCTTTGGCAGTCTCTTCCAGTCTGACATGGCGTCTCTCTCTCTCGCTTTCACAGTCTTTGCTCTGCACTGGTGGCACAGCAAAAATTCCTTTTTTTATATCAGTGCATCCCTTCTCTAGAAAATTCTTACTGAGCATGCTTGGTCCAATGTTCTGAAATCTGGCACAAGTTTTTTTGCATGTGATCATTTTGGCACACTTTTTGGTGCATCTGTCTGCTCATCACAACGGGAACACTGTAAACCATTTCAGGGTAGCCCCTTACCATACTTCACAACACTTATGATTACATTGTATGAAATGGTTACTTGTGTACGCTATATCAGTGGGAAGATGCCATCTACGTGGAGCTTATATGGTCATTTTATGGTGGCTTGGGTTTCCTGTAGTGATCTATGACTTCCTCTAGAATTCTACTATGCTGTACAGTAGATTGTCTTGTGTGTACTTTGTGTGCTGCACATGGTAGTCATTTTAGATTTATAAATTCCACTTTGGGCCAGGAACAATATGAATAATTGTATGCTATGCTGCAGAATATGTCAGTGTTATATACATTTCAATGATATATATCATCTGAACTTATCTTTCAGAGAAAATTGCCTGCTGGATACCCCTGGAGGGTTAAACTTTATGACAAAGATTGACCTTCTTGAGATCAGCAGATCATAATTCTGTCAATGGCACCACCTGGAATAGAAAAACCTGAAATGGAGTCAAGAAAGCTGCAATGTCTTCTGCCAGATCCAGGGATGGGATGTTCTCTTCCCAAATCCTTTGAAGAAGCTAGAAGAGGCTAGATATTGAAAAAATGTTGAACTTGCTGCACCTTGTGGCCCATCACAACTCTTCATTCTAAATGTTGCTCTTCTTTCGGGAAGGAATGTTGTATAATCTCTCCAAAATATACCGCTATACGTATTGTGCCTTCTGCTCTATGGGTTCCCACATAAATAATTTACCTCGGCAGCCATATATGCTTATAAATACCCTACCAGCTTACCACCCCTTCATTGTCAGGCAATGCTTCCGTATTTCTTGATAATCCCTTATATGCGTATCAGCGCTCATACAGTTTGACAACGGTCTTATTCTGGTTTACATCCATTTTCTGTGACATAATAAAATGCAAGCTCTGTGTATTATGATGGCACGTCTGGTAGCGCCATCGTTCATTCCTGACTTGACAGGTAATTTTAGGCCTACTGTGTTGATAAGATATATCTTGGAACATAGGTATCTTATGTAGTAACTATTAATCAAGCGCGTTGCATTACACACTCACATCACCATTCGTCATTAATGATTGCAAATCATACAGATGTGTTGAAACAGTTGTTATATTAACAAATTAATATGGGCCAAATGAATATTTATGATTATACGGGTTACTGATTTAATTGAAAGGAGTGACATCATTGATGTTTGACGCTCTTTGTGAATTATTACACTCTATGAACTCTGACCCTGATGTGTGAAAACCAACCCAAAAAAGCATAGCAATTAGAGTTGAGTGAACATGCTCGTCTCGGCTTGTTCATTTGAGTATTAGCATACTCGATGGTGCTCGTTACTCGAGCAAGTACCACGCCGTGTTCGACCCCTCCCCGCATTACTACTTCCTGGTAAAAAAAAGAGAGAAAAAAAAAGCTTGGCACCCGGCGGGTCCAATACAAAAATGCTAGAGTCTCCCATTGACTTCCATTGGGTTCGTTACTCGAATAGAGCTCTCGAATATTACGAAAAGCTCGTTTCGAATAATGAGGACCCGAGCATTTTGATACTCGCTCATCTCTAATAGCAATCAGTCCGAGTCTGCAATTTATCTCTCCAGCACCATCTAAAAAATGAAATTTAATTTTTATTGTTTGCAACAGATAATGAGGGCTTGTTTTATCACAGAGATTTTGATACACAAGGCCAAAAGAATGCATCCCACCAACACCATTCTGAAAGGGTTGGTAAATAGAGATATAACTATAACCATGCAAATATAAAAAACATTTGTCCTAGTTAAAGTGACCGTCTAGCTTCAGGATGAAATTCTATGCCAGGGCAGGAGGGTATATTACCTGAAAATGTTCTTCTCTACTGCCCCTCCAATCCACTGGTTCGGCTCACCGAGATGGAAGCAGCAATTTTCTATCTACTTAATGTACATTGTACACTGCATACCGATTATCCAGTGCCCATCACGTGATCAGCTCTGGCAAATCAGAGAATTGGTATTGTACACTGACCCTACCTATGCACTGTAGGAATTAGGTAGTCTGAAGATTGTGTTGGCCATCTCGGAAGGCCAAAAACGGGACTTGGAACTGGACAACTGAAGGGATGACAGAGAAGGGCAAGTACAGCTAATAAACCCCTCTCCCCATCCAGTGCTGGAATAGAATTTTATCCCCAAACTGGAGGGTCACTAAGAGTTAGAATTCATATTACATTGAAATGTTAAAGCAACCCTCTGGTTTCAGGATAAAATTCTGTCCTGGGAGAAGGGTATATTACCTGCAATTGTTCTTCTCTCGTGCCTCTCTGAGCCACCATTTTGGGACATATTTTTGGCTGTTTAAGATGTCTGCAGTAGTTGGAGGAATAACAGAGAAGAGGAACTGTAAGTAATATGAGCCCCTCCCCCTCCAGTCCCAGAACAGAATTCTACTATTTTTGTTTTCATTCTCTCGTTCTTCCTTAAATGTAATTCACTGCAATTAAAACATAGAAAAAAAGTCTATAGGAAGGAGGCAGCCATGAAGACTTGTTCAAAGAAGACATTGATCAATCATAATCATCATATTGGTGTACAGAAGGTCAAATTACCAACAATCAACTTTCATTGTGTAAAAAAAGCTTCTAATGCTGTTTCACTCCTGGTGGATTTGCTGTGGAAAAATCCACAGGAAAATCTCTGCCAAAATTTGCACCATATGGAATTGATTTTAGTGCAGATCCACAACAGACTTTACTCATTCAATTGAAAGGGTGAAATCTGTTGGGGATCCTCATCAAAATCCATGTCAACATCTGTACCAAAGGATGAAGATTTTGCTGTGTATTTTGGTGCTGATTTACAATAAAATCCAAAGAAGAAAATATGCTGCAGATTTTGGTGAAGATTAGAGATGAGCGAGCGTACTCGGAAAAGCACTACTCGCTCGAGTAATTTGCTTTATCCGAGTATCGCTGTGCTCGTCCCTGAAGATTCGGGTGCCGGCACGGAGCGGGGATCTGCAGGGGAGAGCGGGGAGGAACGGAGGTAAGATCTTTCTCTCCCTCTCTCCCGCCCGCTCTCCCCTGCTCCCCGCTGCGACTCACCTGTCAGCCGCAGCGGCACCCGAATCTTCAGGGACGAGCACAGCGATACTCGGATAAAGCAAATTACTCAAGCGAGTAGTGCTTTTCCGAGTATGCTCGCTCATCTCTAGTGAAGATCCATAACACAATTCTGCAATAAATTACAGTATCACATACATGAAGGAAGTGTTATACAGCTGTGTAGAACAGCATAAAAAATTCTGCAACACATTCTAAACAGGCTGCTGATTTTCAATTTTGTTGATTTCCCTATGTGTGTAAAAATGGTGCATATCTACATGTTATATATTTAAATTTCATTGCGGATTTTGGCACAGATTGCTAGGCTAGATCAATAGCATAACATTTATGTTATGTGTTAACCCAGCCTAAGGGAGGCAAGGCTCTTAATAAGGATTCATGAACATCCATTAATTTGAGATTTACATAAATTAAGACATATGGAGGTACGATAGGCCCCTGTGCAGTTTTATGGACAGTGTATTATGGCTCTGTACAACTCAGTGGTTTTATGGAACCGTACTATTGGAACCACATGGAACCATGCTATTGCCAGATGTGTGAGGCCTGAGACTTTTAAAATTATTGGAAGTGCTACTGTAAGGGGATCCGTGTAAGGGCATTAGTGAACATTCACACACCATATATTTATTCAGACAAGTGAAAGGATGTCTATTTGCATGAGCAAAAGTTTTGGCGCCAAAAACGAAACTCTACTTCTGGAACAAGCGGGAACTTCCTGAGGATGGGGGAAGTGTTGAGAAGTGCACCAGAGAGAGACGGCAGAGAGATCTCTCAAGGACTTTGCTGAGTGTCTCCGCGCATGTTACAAAGAGGCAGCCTGTGAACTTTGAGTAAGGTGCTTGACAGTGCCTAACATTAGCTGAGTCCAGCAAGCATCCCAGAAAGAGCAATGCTACAAGGACTACAGCCAGAGGGACTGCTTATGAGACTGCTACAAAGAATAAAATATCATCTTACAATTATGTGGATTGGGGTATCCCCAACACATATCAAAAAAGGTTTCATCTACGTTACCGTACCAAATACTCTGGAGATATGTAAGTGAGGTGGGTCCTCAGTACAAACATGACTGTGTGCACACAGGCAGAAAAAGTACAGGGACTAGGCAGGCCAACTGGTCCCAATGCACAAACTTGAGGAAATACCCAAAATACAGAAACGTGACTAGAGCTGAGGCAGGAATTTACAGAACCGTTGTTGTAGGAGTACACATCCACCAGTTACAAACACGTCATTGCACAACACTTGACTGTGTGTGATAAGCTGACATTAGCTGGGTTATTATGTTAGGTGGTGGCATTACCTCTTGTTTGGCTGGAGTGTATTACTGATCTTTGTGATTGACAAAAAACTCAGGCTAAAGAGTATTTAGCATCACATAATATTTTTTGGTTAACAAGGAACCACGCTGTTTTTGCTCTACATGTAAATAATTGGAAGTCATCAACCTAATGTAATGCAAAATATTATTATTACATCTTTATAAAATCATTTGTTTGAATGACAATATGGTATTTACAAATAAATCCACTGGGATAGGCCACTAATAAATCCACTGGGCTATGCCACTAATAAATCCACTGGGCTATGCCACTAATAAATCCACTGGGATATGCCACCGATTGTAAAAAAAATCTTAAAAAACATGCCGTTCACGGCATACATTTTCTTACACAGTGTCTGATAGTAAACAACCTTTTCCTATATAACAAAAAAAAATGCGGACACTTATTGGTCTAGTATATGCGAAGATGAGAATATCTTGATATATGTTTGTAGTATGGCAGCCTATGGACACATCAGAGATATACAATATCTCAAGGAATAATATCTCCAGGTCAACAAAGCCTACTTCTGTAGCCTATATCATCTTTCAATGAACGTTTTTTTGGGTAAATTTTTGTAATTTTTATTTGCGGACGACTTTCGATAGCAGGAAGAAAATCAACAGATGTTTAATTGTTTATTTCGGTTTTTTTTTTCTTTACAAAGAGATGATGAAGTGCCCTGACTCCAACTGTAGGAGAGGAGGGGATGGGTGACAGGAAATATCTAAAATCCTTTTACCACCTAAAGAATCTTTTTCATTTCTCAACAGGGCCACTGCTGGAGGACAAGTATCTCTGGCGGTAGATAGATTCACAAGAGCGGTAATATGCAGTGCTGTACTTGCGTTGTTCCATCAGCGGGACATTAACTGATAGCTTCGAAAGATTGCTGAGAACAGCAGTTTGTGTAAGAGCAGAAGCCGGGTATGAGGAAACATCAGTCAGCGGCTGTCACTTAGCCTGGAGGAGCTTCGGAATACATAAAGAGGGACATTGTAAAGAGGAGGGGGATATAGCTCTTCTTTGCTTCATGTCTAATTCCTTCACCACCACATTTTGATTATCAGGAATACACGGTTGTCGAGAAGATTAGTCAGATGACAAGGACGAGATGGAAATCTCCTGATGACGTTGAATTAAAAATGCCATTCATTAGGTTCCACACATCATGGGATGGATATGTGTGTAAGCATTCAGGGTGGGGTATTCTGCTGCAGCATAAAATGGCTCGGCTGCCTATGGAGATGATGTATATTTTTGCATTAAGTTCATTATATTGCCTCTACAATGTATAAGTGATGCAGTTTTGGGGTATATCTGAGTGGGACCGGAGGACATTCTTGCAATTACATTAAAGGGTTTTTCGGGGACCCCATAGAAGGATCACCACTGAAGCCTGTAAGTGGCTGAGTGGTCAAATGTAAAATGAACATCACATGGTCGCCCGCTGTTTTTTTTACGGATTACGTGTGGCAGACATTGGAGGTGCAGCGCTGGACAGGGAGGGTCCTGGATTGGTGAGTATTCAATTTTTATCGATTTTAAGCCCTTTCAACTTTTTTTTTTAAGTCTGGAAAAACCCTTTTATATCCTGTATATATGAGGGTGGCTTCAGACGGACGTATTTGTGTGCGCCAAATATATGCCTAGAATACGCAGACAATAGAATCCATTTAAAATCAATGGGTTCATTCTCATTTTCCAATTTTGTGCGCAAAAAAAAAAAATAGAGCATGCTTGATACTGCCTAATGTTAGCTGAGTCCAGCAAGCATCCCTGAGGGCTCAGTCACACGGGCGCATCTGGGCGCCGATGCGCCCGTGTGACTGCACGAAGAAGACGGCCGCACTGCAGATATGGACGACTCTCCACAGCGCCGGAAGAAAGAACACATGACCAGCAATGGAGCCGGTCATGTGTTCTTTCTGCTGGCGGTGCAAAGAGTCGTCCGCACCTGCAGTGCGGCTGTCTTATCGTGCAGGAAGAAGGGCGCATCGGCGCCCGGATGCACCCGTGTGACTGAGAGACGGTCATGCGTTCTTTCTGCCGGCATTGCGAAGAGTCGTCCGCACCTGCAGTGCGGCTGTCTTATCCTGCAGGAAGAAGGGCGCATCGGCGCTCGGATTCGCCCATGTGACTGAGCCCTGAAAGAGCAACGCTGCAAGGACTACGTGGAGTCATATACATGAGCAATGTTTATGTCCTATCTTTTCTTGTTTCTCGGAACACATCGCCCTTTGATTTTATTGGGATCTTTAATGCAGCGCATGCACATCGCATGCCATACGATGTGCATGCGAGAATGTTGTGCGAGGCTTCCCATTGAAATCAATGGGAAATACTTACAATATGTGGTGCGCAGAAAGCTGCCATAGAACTCTATGACAGGTTAATAAAAGGAAGAGGAATGTCACCTGGTGTACGACCCTTGGGCACTGCGCACATATGCTCCATTGCTCCATTTTCTGTGGGTTGTGACAAAACTATCATCACTTTGGCCTTCTCGCATGTTTTTTTTTCTGGATGTAAGAAACGCACATAGGCAGCAAATATGCACCAAATATGCACATACATGTGTATTGAAAACTGTGCTTCTTCATATGGGCGTATTTCAGTCCTGTTATGCGGCTGTGATATTCATGCCCGCATAATGGAACGAAACAAAACCATTGATTTTAATAGTTTTGCTTTTTTTAGCGGTATTCTCGCCCATTAATAGTACGCCTGAGAAAAGATAGGACTTTCCGGAAAAGATAGGACAGGACCTATGTTCACGCTGTATTTTTTAAACTCGTGCACTCTGGCGTGGAGTTTGAATGGCCCAAAAAGAAAAAACTACACCCTGGTTCATGCGCAACTACTCTGCAGAGTAGCATGTGTAGTTGGGCATACGTCCGTGTGTTTTTGCCCCTAAATTGAATACGCCCGTGGGAATGAGCCCTTCATTAGACATTTACAGCAACCTACATTACAGCCAATAAGATCCTGAGGCTGTAGCACAGAACATTCTGGAGCATGCACAGGCTGGACTTGGAAGAGATAGTTATTCATCCACTAGATGTTTTTTGGTATTCAGTACAACGCATCAGAAAATTAATGATTGTAAGAGTAATCAATGTGTGGAAATTGCCTCCACTGGATCAGAAAATTATCTTCTCTGCAAGAGAGATTTCCTCTTGTGATTGCTCACCTTTACCAATAAAATCATAAATACCCCTGCTTGTAAAAATTGTACCTATCCCAGCAAAATACCTATTTTTCTAATCGGCCAACGAGTCACAGTAAGTCTTAGGCCCGGCCAAGAGGAGTGAATGGGTTATCCCAAAAAGTTTTTAAAACCTGCACGGGTTGGTGAAAAAAAACATAAAAGTCATACTCACTTCTTCAAATTCCTTACTCCCATTTTGTCAGTGCCCAGTACCCCACTACTCTCTTTATCTGCAATGAGGTCCTGATAACAGTTCACGCTACAGCTAATCCCAGGCTGAAGCGATTTGATTATTGGCTACGGTAGACACTTGTCAGGGTGTCAGTGACATCAACACTACAACGGGAAATGGAAAGCTGTGGGAGAACAGGCACTGACAGAGTAGGAGCGGTGGGGGATTGGGTGATGTTTGTATGTTTTTTTTTTTTTGTATGGTGGTTTTTCCACCACCCTGAGCGTGTTTAAAAAAAAAAAAATTGGGTGGTTGGATAATCGCTTTACTATCACTTGACTAGGACTGAGCTGTAATATGTAATACTGGACACATCTAGGGTTGCCACACAGCCAGTAATGTACCGGCCTGGATGGTATTTCTCCCGCCAGGCCACTGCCTGTATTTTTTTTTACTGGCCATATTAGCGTCTGCAGACTGCAGCGTGTTCTCGCGAGTAGATTACAACACTGGTAGTGTGCACAGGTACACACGGCGTAGGACTCCTTGACCCTCACCGACGCCAATGTCCCTTCCAGGAGGTAGCGCCAATGGTGGGCAGGTCCAGGCCGCCAACACTGACCCTACGCTGCCTAGTGGCAGGACAGGAAGGAACCGCCCTACTTATGCAGATGACAACTTACTAGTACCAACAGGCTAGGCCGATAGAATAAACCAACACGACAGGAAAACCACAGAACACAGGCAGAGCTGGATCGAGACAGGGTAACTTTCACTGGAGCAGGACCGAAGTCAGACACACAGGGAACGGAACCAATAACTGGCAGCTGCTATCAGCAGATGCCAGACTATATTCAGGAGTCTCCGCCCCTAGGGCGGAGACCAATCAAGCCGGCTGACTGGAGCTCTCAGCCAGCCACCATAATTCACAGAGGTAGAGCATGCACGCCTCCCATAGCAGGCACGCATGCGTGCCCGCACAACGGAGCACGACCCGAACGTGGGCGCAACACCATCCCAAAACGCCGTGACGAACCACATCACTGCCACCTGTGGTCCCTGACTGACCTCATGGTAACAGTCCTCTATTCGCGAGAACATGCTGGCCTGGATCCTGCGCATGCGCACAGCTGCTGTACGGCTTTTTGGGCAGTTTCTCGTCTCACGCATGCGCAGAACCAAATTTTGGCCCGGTATTATGTAGTGAAGACACAAGTTGTCATGAGAACTTGGGCACTGCCTGGCGCAGTGGTGCATGTGCAGCGCTTTCTCACAGATGTCGTCGATACAAATGTCAGAATGAGTATCTGACATCTAAATTGCATTCAGTGTTGCTTTGAATTTCAGCTATAAATAAGGAAAGCGGGGCTGTAATGGGCAGAGCGGAGCCGGCAGCCGGTGAGTGACGTTTCTGTGCGGGGCTCGCAGAATTAGGACATGCTGCGGTTTCTTTGCTGCGTGAGATTTCGCGCAGACAACCGCAGCTGTCTGCATAGGATTGCGTGCTGTAATGAAATCCTATACAGGCGTCCAGGGCTGAAATTCTGCGTGGAATACCACCGCGGAGTTTCCGCCCGTCTGCAGGCGGCCTTATATGTCTAAAAATATGGTGATGGAAATCAATTTTTGTATAAAAAAAACATATATTTGCTGTTTAGATAACATTTAAAAACAATGTTCATGTGCCATTTTTACTGCACTGTGAATGCTGCCAAAAAGAAACCTCCAAAATTGGCGGAATTGAATTTCTTAAACTTTCTCCCCACTTAATAACTCTAATATTTATATACTACTAACCACATTAGAAAATGCCAGGTGCTTAGTATACAGTTTGATCAAAGTATATTGGCCCATCCAGCAACATCCAGGTTTCCATGCTTTCGGATGGGTCGTAACTAGAGATGAGCGAACGTACTCATTTCGAGTAATTACTCGATCGAGCACCGCGATTTTCGAGTACTTCAGTACTCGGGTGAAAAGATTCGGGGGGCGCCGGGGGGCGGGGGGAGGCGTGGCAGCGCGGGGGGGGGGGTAGCAGCGGGGAACAGGGGGGAGCCCTCTCTCTCTCCCTCTCCCCCCCACTCCCCGCTGCAACCCCCCACTCACCCACGGCGCCCCCCGAATTTTTTCGCCCGAGTACGGAAGTGCTCGAAAATCGCGGTATTCGGGCGAAAAAGGGGCGTGGCCGAGTACGTTCGCTCATCTCTAGTCGTAACACTAACACTGTTTATTCGCAGCAATGGTTTAACATGTACCTGTGTAGTACACCAGAATTGGTTACTCCATTACTTCTAGTATGATGTCAGTGTTCAATACATGTATGTTAAATGTAAAGTGTTGTGTTGTCATGATGTTCACTTTAATGCACTGTATAAGGGTTACTGACAAGGTTTTCCAGCCCCTTAGTGAGTACTGGTCACCTAGCAGCAGTCAGGGGAGTGTTTAGCCAGGTTCAGAGGGCCTATGATTTGTAGATACCCTCTATAGGCTGGGTTAGGATGACAGTATAATAGGAGGTAGTGGGTGGAGTTAAGTGTAGAGCTGAGTCTGAGCTTGAGAGAAACCGGGGAGTAACCAGGACAAAACCAGGGTGGTGGGAAGGTGAACATCTAAAGTGTGAGTACTAAAAGAACAAAGACTTTAGTGAAGGGAGAAGAGAAGAAAGGAGAGAATAATTAATTTTCTCTTCTTTCCTGACATTCCTCCTTCATATACTTGGATCTAAGTTAGCCAGTCATAGGCACAGGCAAGGAGACAAGCTGAAAAGGAAACGCAAAGTGTACAAATACAGTGTTTTGTACCTATGCCCTGCGCAAACCTGGAGAAGTTATCAATGCCTGCAAATGTAACTGTTAACTGGGGAAAGCAAGTCAATGTGAAACCTCTTTTGCCTGTTGAAAAATAAAGTCATTCATAGTTTACTTTACCACCCGACTCCTGGAGTCCCTTCCCACCATCTATTC
The DNA here is from genome assembly GCF_035609145.1 of Eleutherodactylus coqui. Lineage (NCBI taxonomy): Eukaryota > Metazoa > Chordata > Amphibia > Anura > Eleutherodactylidae > Eleutherodactylus > Eleutherodactylus coqui. The sequence continues at coordinate 269,518,936 of NC_089838.1, forward strand.
CACCTACAACATCTACACTGAGGTACCACACTGAACGCTCCAAAGGGAAAGAGGGTCTACCTCCATTTTTGTTTAGTTCTCCTCACCTAGTATTTATTATTTTGGTATCCTACTTTCTCTGGTTTTATTTGTAAGCTCTGGCCCAAGAGAGAGCTATGCTAAAAGGTACCATCTGAAAGCATGGTCACCTGGACACTGGTGGTTGGGCCAATATACTTTGATCAAACTATATACTAATAACCTGGCATTTTTTAATGTAGCTAGTATATACATTAGTTATGCATTTTTTTGATTAAAAAATGTATTTGAGTGCTGTTGCCACGTGTTTCTCCTTGTTTAGTCGCAGACCCCCACCAATCAGATTGTTATCATCCATCCTCTGGATAGGTGATAAAAGTCAATTGTGGTACAATAACACCCATTTACAGGTGTAGCTTGAAACTTCTGGACCTTGATGAAAAGCTACAGTATATCCAATATTCATCCATTTCCCAGTGTGTAATGTTGCTATCTATCATCACATAGGGAAACATCATTCTGTATAGGATATACTGTATAGACATTGTATATACACTTTAAAGGACACATTTTCCCATCCTTGCTCCCCACATCTGATTGCCTGTCACACTCTGGATGTCTGCTCTGTATATCACAGTCCCTTCCATGCAGTGCAGCCTCCTGCCTGTTACTTTTCAGGTACCATCTTGAAAGTGAGAATTTTTACTTACACTTTCAAATCTATCCCATAATGCATCAGCACAGCATTACAATATTACATGTTATAATAACTAATAACTTCAGAAGGGTCAGTGATCCAGGGATTATTTTGATTGCCAGATTGGAGTTGGGAAGTAATTGTTTTCCTTAAATTGGGAAAATTGGCTTCTAACTCACTGTTTATTTTTTTTGCCTTCCTCTGGATCAACATTGGGGGTAATAGGCTGAACTGGATGGAAATACGTATTTTTTCGGCCTTATATTCTTTGTTACTATTAGCTTTGGGCTATACCATTACTGCCTGCTGGGGGGAGATTTAATTATCATTACCTTGTATATTAATGAAAAATTAGCTATAGACCATAAGTATCCAGTCAGAAGGATGAGCTATAATCTCCTCTATTATAACTGTGTGACAGCAACTGTGATAGGAGTGTCTGTTTCCTCCCTAGGCAGTGCCTGTGGTAAGGTCCATGCAATAGCATTACACAAACTGAAAAACTGGCTAAAAACTGAGCACATAAACCCAAGTAGATGTGAGCTCATCAGAACTGTGATCACATGAGCATCTTAGGAGAATGTTTTAGATGGAGAGAAATAACTAACCAAGGTAGCACAAGCTCATGTAAATATACTAGAGGGAATAGCTACATGGTGAGTGAAAAAAAATAATCGGAGTGGCCCTTTAAAAATGTAATACTTCTCTATATGGTCAGATAGCTGTGACTGATGTGGTTACATCCGATTAAGCTAATGATATCACTGTAGTTCTTTAATATTACCGGGAAGTGTATACTTCCAAGCAGGAGTAACAGTAACCTCTACACCCCCTCCTACGTGATGCCATGAGACCTACCGCTTCTGCATTTGCTTTGTGTCTCTGTAACCTTGCATTTCATATATTTTTCTGATATGTAAATTGCAACTGTAAGTTTCGACTTTTTCGAGCAACTCTTTTAGTGTTTCCGAGCAGAGTTGAAATTTTCCCATTAACCTTTGTTGTTCTAGTGTACTGCACTGTAGTGTTTTGTTATTCACAAGTAATGCTTTTAATTGAAGCCGCAGCTCCGACGCCCTGCTCTCTGTATCTGCAGCTCTTCAGAACAAATATTTTACTTCAATTAGCTTCAAAGAGCGATCTCTGTTCTGCTATGTGAACAAGTAAATACACCCTTAATGCAGTTTTGATTTAGCTAATTTAATGTCTTATAACCCTGTGGAGGGGCCCTGGGAAGAATAGGAATTTGTTATAGGACCTTGTGTCAGGGAAAAGGGTAGGAGTGTAAATAAACAACGTTGTATTCGCTTAGGATGTTATCCTACTAGAAGCATAGAATGAAAGATTGTGACGGGATGTAGACAGAAGGTCATCCTTAAAGGAGCTGTCCAGTTTTTATAAAAGAGGACATTGTAATATATCCTAGTAGAGAATAAATAAAGAGGAGTTTTTGTTCGGGATCCTCATCGTTTGACCAAAGTGGAGAGAAGTTACAAAGAACATCTTTCTCGGGAGGACCTGTCCTACATCTTAAAGATAACCCATTTTAATATACAATATGTAATGATTAATTGTTCCTGTGGTGGCGCTGCAGGAAAAGTGAGCACTTACTGCAAGGATTTGCTACAGTTGATCATTGGAGGTCTCAGTAGGGACTTCTAATAAGGAATGTCAAAATTGAAGAACCCATTAAATCACAAGCTACTTATAGTTCCACTTTGTAGACACAATTGTAGCTTAAAGCGGCTGTCTAGTTGTTAATTATTGATGGCCTATCCATAGGATAGGTCATTAAGGGTAGATCAGTAGTGCACTGCCCAGGAATTGATCCGCTGTTCATTGAGAGTGTAGGTACGCACTGAGATAATTTCTGCAGGAAGCAAACAGCTTTTTTCTTACTGTAGTGGCTAGGCTGGATATTACAAGCAAAGTTCCCATTCCTATTAATGAGATATTTTCCTGTAATACCAAGCCTGGCCACTGCTGTGGAAACGGAGCTGTCAACTTCCTGTAGAAATCAGCTCAATGCACCAGCACACTGGCCCAGCAAACAGCTGATCATTGGGGGTCCCAGGCAGTAGAACCCCGCTGATATACTATTGTTGACCTGTTCTAAGGATAGGCCATCTGTGGTTTACAACTGGATAACCCCTTTAATAGACAAAAAAGGGTGAATGGAATAACAAAAAATGAGTGGAACAGCGCCTTGATATGCAGTAATTAAATAGATAGATAGAAGAGGACTTACCCTGTGCTCCAATAATTTCAGAGTCCTGCACAAATCCAGATTATGATAATACCAGTAATAAGGAGAGCAATAAAAGCGAGAACGCCCAAAGATCCAGGCTTGAAGAAGGCGCTAGCTGTGCGCGAAACGCGTTGCATTTATCTACTTTACCTACACTACCTGTACTTACTTTTTATTTTACTTATTCAAAAAAGGATGAAAGTATTATAACTTGGCACAACTCTAAAGTTATCCTGTGGATGGATAACTTTAGCATCAGTGGCAGTCCGCCTGCTGGCACTCCCACTGATCCTGAAAACTAGGTCTGGTTGGTGCTCGAGTGAATGGAGTGCACAGGTGTGCCACTACTCCATGCACTTCAGTGACAGTGCTAAAGATTACCAAGCTCAAGCACTTTGGCAATCACCGGCACTGTCATTGATGTGAATAGAGCAGCAACAAACCTGTGTGGCCTATGATCCAGTCACTTGGAGACCACCCCCATCCTCAGGATATGGGGGGTCCTAGTGGTTGGACCTCCATTGTTCCAAAAGTTACCCCTATTCTGTGGATATGGGGATAACCTTATAATTTGGCACAACGCCTTTAAATGATTTACGTAATTTTGTGATGTAAAAGAGTCTAAAAGTCTGTCACATGTCATATTTGCATAATAATGTGTGTCTTTTCCAGTCCCTTGACAATTTTGAAAAGTGGCAATAAAAATGGGGGAGTTTGCTAAGATGGGACATGATCACCATTGGTTCGACAGGCGCAAATCTATACCTAAATATATATTTATTCATCACAAGGAATACATGTAAATTTCTATGACATCCCTAGATGGCCAAATTTAATTTATTATGGGACACACACATCTTATTAAATTTGGAGCATTTTACTTCACCGCATTTCAGTTTTAGACTGGTGTATAAAATCAGTCTTCATAAATCTCTCCTTAAAGGGGTTTTCCAGGCATAAATACTATTGATGATGTATCATCAGGCTAGGTCATCAATAGTTGATTGGCCGTGGTCCGCTGCTCGGGTCCCTGACCGATCAGCTGTGCGGGCACATGCTGTTAGCGCCGCAATAACAAAGGTCAGAGCGGAAGCCTCTGTGCCAACCTCTGTGTAGTGGCCGGTGCTGGTAAGTGCAGGCACGGCTCTTACTAAAATCAATGAGAGCTGTGCCTGCAGTGACAAGCACCGGCCATTACATGGGAGGTTGGCGTGGAGGCTTCTGCTCTAAATACACAGAGATCAGAGCTGAAACCTCTGCACCGACCTCCCATGTAGTGGCCGGCACTTGTAACTACAGGCTTAGCTCCCATTGATTTCAATGAGAGCTGTGCCTGCACTTTCAAGTGCTAGCCACTACACAGAGGTTGGCACTAAGGATTCCGCTCCGACCTCTGTTAGTACGGCGCTGACATCATGAGTCCGCACAGCTGATTGGTCGGGGTCCTGAGCAACGGGCCCCAGCCAATCAACTATTGATGACCTATCCTGATAGGTCATCAATAATATTTATGCCTGGAAACCTCTTTAATATTTTCCTCAAAAACTATCATAAAAAGCTTTTAGATGTTGCCTAATAAAATAGGTATGGACAACATTTCACGATCAGAACTGTTCAATATTGTATAAAGAGTACCCATTGTTTCAAATGACTTTCTCCTAAACTACACTAGAAAGTAGAGCAGATGTTCCCCTATTATAATCTCTCACATACAAAAGAGTAGCAGCATCACAGAGGACATTACACAGCAATACTGAGAACTGCAGATGTGAATCCAACACTAGTGTGCAATAAAATACTTGCTAGAAGCTACCGCAGTGTCTATGTGAGTCTCCCTGGCTCTGTTCTCTGTTTCTCTCTAGCAGGTAACTTCCCCATCCCCTCCCTATACTTTTATAGATAGTATAAGACCACAGCAAGCTAAAGGCCCTTTTAGATGGGATTGTCGGGCAAACATTGCCCAACACTCATCGCAGTACATGCTAGCTCTTGTGCACTAGCTCTCAGCAGGGAGTCTGCCGGAGATTTCTCTCCTCTCGCTCCCCTGCCCCTCTCCATTGACATCACACAGCGGCCATTCAATACTGAACTGCTACTATTTACTCTGAACAATGAGCGGTCAGCTCATCGTCCATCATTTTTGCAGTATAAATAATAGACGATGAGCTGATCGCTCATCGTTCAGTGTAAATAGCAGCCGTTCAGCACTGTACGCCGCTGTGTTATGTCAATAGAGAGGTGTGTGTGTGTGTGTGTGTGTGGGGGGGGGGGGGGGGGGGGGCGAGAGTAGAGAAATCTCCTCCAGCCACTCTGCTCCCCTGCTGGCTGCTCTGTGAGCGAGCCAGTACTACTAGCTCTCGTGCAAGAGCACAGGAGCGAGGACTCACAGGGACAAGTGTTGGGCATCGTTTGCCCGACATTCGTCCCGTGTAAACCCAGCTTAAGACTGCCCCCCCCCCACCCCCACTTCCTGAATTCCATCTGAATGTCACTATTACTAGAGACAGACTTCACATGACAACAGGCAGTGGACAGCAAATTAGAATGAAGGGATTCCCCTAGTGGCCAGGACTTTATAGTGATTTTTCAGCACAAAAATGTCATTTAGGTAAATAAAGTGATTTAAACTTTTGCTCGTTATCACATCGGCTATGCAATAAGCATGAAAATGTTTAAAAGTTAATATCTACTGCAACCACACTCTTGGTACAGTTTACATGATACCAACCAACTACAGTATAGCTCTGGACCAAAACAATGCAAACAGTGAGAGAACATACCAGCCCCATGAATATGTTGACCAGGTTATTTTCGAACCCAGTGCTTCAGATTGGTAGTGCTAACTAACCAATGAGTCACTGTGAACATCATCATTTTCCTTCGTGTTTATTGGACAATTCTAATTACCTTCCATGGTGTGATAATTTGTGTTTTCCATACTTGCCTGCAAATCATATAGTAAAGTATATACAATGTGAAGCCTGAGGGACTAATGTTGACAGTCCTGGTTAATAAGACAGACTTAAACCTATGATCGTCTGATTGAAAAGGACATTGCTAAGATAAGCTGGTTTACAGTGATTTTCATATACTTGTTATCACATAGGGATTTGGTTTTCTGGGTTTGAGTATCTAGCAGATTTTTTTTTTTTTGCAAATGACCCACAGGAGAAGTCTGAGGCACATCTCATTAATGAGCAGTCAATCTGATCTGTAGAGTACATCCACGTCCTTTCACTTCCTTGGCTATACTTCATGCAATCTCTAAATGCCTGCGCCTCTGCTCTGACAGTGACATATTAGTATTGCTGCCTCTCGCTATCTGATATCTTAAAATTTGCCATCGTACTAAAGAATTGATTAATGGCCTTCTGTAGAGGGGATGTAATTGGCTGAGACTCTTGCACAAAATAATCAGGGACCCCGTACCTCCTGGCATACTCCACGGGCATGCTAATGAGCAGGCAGGTTAATTAAACCCCTGGCGCCTGGAGACAGTAACGAATGGCCGTTGTAAGAAAGCGCTGGTCTATGGGAAAGAGCGAAGCGGCAGATTTTGCAGCTTTTCTGTAATTATTGCAGAAAATGGGACAGAGTGTTAACTCAGGAGGGAGGGGAATTTTTCACTAGTGTGACTTTAATAATTTTAATGATGTCACATCAGCACTCAGACAATACATCTATTACAGTTCTCCTATTTATAGCTGGTAGCGAAACAAAAACTTTCTTAATCATTATTTGTTAGGGAACAATTTGCATTAGAAAAACAAGCACATTGTTAAAGGAAAGAGAATTCCATTAATTAAAATAAAGTAAACTTAATTTTTTTTTTACAAAAAGTAGAAAAGGAAAAAAGAACAACCTCTGTGATCACTGCAAAGCACAATAGGGCTTCCTTTAAAGCTATTCACATCCACACAGCGTACTCCATCATTTATCACAAAAACAAGGGGGTTAATCTTCATGTATTTGAAGTGAACAGGGGCATACAGAAATGTTCATTCATGCCTCTCTGACCTTCAATCGTCAGGATAGGTCATCAATAGTAGATCGGTCGGGGTCTGCTGCTTGGGACACCCACCCATCAGCCGTTCACCGAGTTTGCTGTCCATGCATTCCATGCTATCAACATTGCAGCAGCCCAGGTTGGTGCTGTAGGTACAGCTCACATTCAGTTTATCAGTTGCCGTACCTGCAGTACCAACCCTGGCCACCGCAACATGGACAGCACTATTTGCTTCCAATGCAAGAATACGGTACATCATGAAGACACCTTACTGAGATCCTACAGCAACATGATATGGAACCATAGGGACTATGCATGCTGTACTACAGTCATTAATTCCAAGTTGATTTCAATTACAGTGTATCATGCTTGCATGATGTGAAACCATATCGCAATGTTACATTTGTTATACAAGGAGTTCTGTCCATTGGTATTATATTTGTTAACAAGTTACTGACAATGCTAATATGCTGCTCCTGGGCACCAATGAAAAGCTGTAATATGTTTTGTGTCTCTTTATGTCTTTGAGGGTTTTTTGGTCTTCTCAAGCATCAAGGCCAAGATATGGCTGCTACTTCTAAATCCTCTTTAGCAACATCTTGAAACCTTGAGCTACTGATGCAGCAATTAACAATGAAATATGCATTTCCCTTATGTCCCTCAATAACACAGCATATGAGAATTTTGGAATGGAGAGCTTGCAATGGGGCTTGGAGTAAGATGAGATTGACAACTATGCTGTTGTATCATCTAAAATAGGCAGACACTAATGGAAACCAGGTCAGTCGGAGACCAAAGTTTGCATCTGTGGTCTTCGTTTGCCTCATTATAGTCAATGGTTCCATCTTCTATTTTTGGGGATTCCATGACTAAAACCAAGGACAGGATCCTGAAGCTTTAGATGTATTGACATGCCTGTTGTGTTACTCACTCTGGACACTAGCTGTAAGTACTAGACAATGTAGAAAAGCTCAAAGAAGGGAGACCGCAGCAGTGTGTATAGCTGAAGACAGAGTGCATAGTCTTGCCAGAGCAGCAACACAGTTTCCTCCAAGTGCGAACAAACATGGAACTGGTAAGGGTCTCAAGCATCATCCCACCTGGCTTGTAAGAGTGGAGTGCAGTCCAACCGTTGAGCCACGCTAGAGCTGTTGATTGTCAGATCACTACCTTGTGATCTTGATCCATATGAGCTGAGGACTTGTATGGGATTGCGGTGAACCCTCAAATCCCAAAAGCGTGCCTGGAGAAAGAGACTGTACTGTGGGTTCAGCAAAGCCTTGGAAATATTACTGTTGTGACCAGAGACTGTGAGACTCTCAACAATGTTCAAGTGAATTGCCTTTTGTAATTAACAGAGACTGTAACCAATGTGCCTTCTAAGAGAGACTGTAACCAATATGTTGTGTGACTTGTACGAGAGACTGTAACCAATATGCTACAGAGAGAGACTGTTTCACTGCCAACAGTATTCTACAAGTTCTGTGCATTTAAGAGACTCTGTAACTGCCAAGCTGTGTACATAATTGTCTCCAACCAAATTACTGCTGCATCTCTGCATCTACACTGCATCATCCTCAAGTTGAGGAGAAGCCCAAGGGCCACATACAGAACTGACAACTAGAGATGAGCGAACGTACTCGGTAAGGCCGATTTCACAATTGAGCACCGCGATTTTCGAGTACTTCACTACTCGGGTGAAAAGATTTGGGGGTCGCTGGGGGGCGGGGCGTGGTGGAGCGGGGGGTAGCAGCGCGGAAAAGGGGGGAGCTCTCTCTCTCTCCCTCTCCCCCCCACTCCCCTCTGCAAACCCCCGCTCACCCACGGCACCCCCCGAATCTTTTCACCCGAGAAGTGAAGTACTCGAAAATCGCGGTGCTGGATTGCGAAATCGGCCTTACCGAGTACGTTCGCTCATCTCTACTGACAACCTAACAACCATTCAGGTAAAGAAAATAAATAGCATTCCCCAGCAGTAGCCAATGGCATTAGGCCCTCTTCCAGGATTGTTATTATGGGAGTACTCACCTTTAATTCTTCTTCTTCTCCCTGTGAAATCCTGAAGTCAACGTTCTCCTCCCGGCCTGTTCATTAATTTGGAATCCTTTTCATGTTCAAAAGTTTTATGAAGTTCATGTTTGATTTATGCTGTTTTAATCTACAGTTATTTAATTGTGCTTTTGTATACCTGCAAGTCACAGCTGGTGATTGGTCTTAAGCAAATGGTGAAGGGGAAGCTTGGAAGGAGGATAGGCTTACTCATTGGTATGCCGCTCCCAAAACAGATGTGGTTTTAAGTATTAAGTGCCTTAAGAAAAATCTATGGCCAAGATTTTATTACTAAAACGGTGACTGACTCTACCCAACAAATGACTAGTTCTTGTCTATTTCAAATTAAAGCCTTGGTATCTAGGTTGTATTGATGTATGTTTACCAATCATATCCCTCAGCAGTCTTGAGTTAATTGGGTTTCCAGGTCAGTTTGTATATAGATAAGCAGTGGGAAGAATAAATAAACTGATTAGGCCGTGTGTAATTGATGAGGCATGGGGATGCCTACTATGTAAAAAAAAGTTACACATATCCATGAAGAAATGTACCTTCAGGGAATGGTTTAAGAGTTAGAAGTGAGTCTCTCTGGTTATCTGTATACAGTTGGAATCAAAATTATTCAACCCTCATTAAAAATTACATTGATTTTTTTAAATGTCCAAACTTTTAGCTGTTTGCAAAAAGCAATCGAACAAGAGCAATTCATATAGCTCAACACAACTAACAAGTGTTTTTTCCAAATTTAACACCACTTTTAAAGGCTACTGTAGTCTTAGAATTATTCAACTCCTTCCTTCGTGACAAGAGTCATAGTAGTACATAGTAGAGCACTCTTTTTGCTGTTATGAGTCATTAGTCATTGCTGTTACGAGTAGCCCTAAGGACCGTTGGGGTTCTTGAAGACAGGATCCTACTCTAACACTTTCCCTGTATAAGCCTCAGCACTTTCCCTAACTACTGCCAGCATGCGTCTGAGGCGAGCCGTGGGCGGGACCAGTTTAAGTACTTGGCGGTCACCTGATCGGCCCAGCCACTCACTACGGTGGGGGTGGGGGGCTGTCACGTCACAGCAGGAAGTGGTAATGCCTTCCCCGCATGTCTATTGGCAAGAAAATGGCGCTAAACATTCGGGGAATGGAAATGCAATTGACTTGAGTACCGCGTGGTGTTCGTCTCGAATAACGAGCATCTCGAGCACCCTAATACTCGAACAAGCATCAAGCTCGGACGAGTGTACTCGCTCATCTCTGGTTATGACTTATTGCAAACATGACGCATAGCCAGACTCTGACTTCTGACAATGTTTTTGAGGAATCATAGGCCATTCCTCACGGGTAATGGCCTCCATTTCACTAACATTCTTCGGTTTGTTTGTTGCAACTGCCTTCTTCAAATCCCACCAAAGATTGTCTATGGGGTTCAAGTCAGAAAACTGTGAGGGCCATCAGATTCTTCAAGGACTTCTTCTGAAGCCAAGTCTTAGTGGACTTCAAGATATGCTTCGGATTATTGTTCTGTTAGAATGTCCAATTATGCCTAAGCTTCATCTTCCTCACAGAAGGCCTGATGCTTTCTTCTACGATTTCTTATACTTGGTAGAATCCATCTTGCCCTCCGCATGCTTTGCCAGAGAAAGCAATGCAGCCCCAAACCATTGCTGAGTCACCGCCATGCTTCACAGTCGGTAGGCACAGTCTTCCTTTTAGTGTACGTCCAGATAGTGTAGCCACTGTTCCTTTAACTTTGAACTTGTGAACTATTGTATATCTCGGACTATTCAATGCCTTTACTATGTTTTATTCTTTTCCTTGTTTGTTCAAGGCAATGATCTCTTCTGCTAACTTTTTGAACTACTCTCTTGACTTAGCTATATGTCTAATATGCAATCAAACGTTAGTCAACAAAGCCCTCGCTAGTCCAGATATTTGAAGTGTTTTATCTCAAGCACACTTGATGTTTCTAATGAAGCCATTGATTAGTTGCATCAGGTGTGCTTGAGACCATTTGCAAATATGTGTGCTTTTATGAGGGATTTTATTTAGGGGGTTGAATAATTCTGAGACTGCAGTAGTTATTGAAGGCTCACTCTGGAGATGTTTTTCTTATTCATTATGTAGCCATCCCCACAGTACATATAAGTGAGCTAGTGTTATCTTGGTTAGTCATGTGATGTCAGAACCGACTAACTCAGAATTACTTGGGGCTAAGGATTCATTTTCCAGTCAATTTCTCAGTTTGTGTGATGCCGTAGCATGAATCCTGCCACAGAAACTGCCTAAAGGGGGACACAGACACTCCTTTCACAGTTATTGATGATGTTCATACAGCTCCTGTCACACATTTATAATAGAGGAAATCACAGTTCATCCTGTATGACTGTACACTTGTGATCTGTAGCTTATTTAGGTGAATATAGAAGGTAATAATAATTAAACTTCTCTCAGCAGGCAGAAACGGTATATCCCACCAACGAAAAGTTCTGTGCTGATGCATCATAGCATTGATTGAAAATGAAAGGAAAAAATCTCACTCTCAAGATGGTGTCTGATAAGCAGTAGACAGGAGGCTGCACTGCATGGATCTGCCTACAATACACAGAGGAGACCTCCACAGTGTGATAGGGGAGGGGGAAGATAGGGAATGCAAAATGTGTTTTCACTGGAGTGGCCTTTTGAAAATGTCACTCTGCGCTGAGTTTGGAGAAACCACATGTTATATTAGTTGTTTTGAGCTATTTAACTTGTTCTTATTTGATCGTTTGTAGATTATTTTTTTTTGCAAATGTTTGAAAGTTTGTAAATTTTGCAAATAAATATAATTTGCCATAAAGATTGAACCATTGATTGCAACTGTAGGTAGTTCATAATAAGTTAATATATAAAATGAGATAGCTCGGATTGGGCGAAAACATGTCTATCTGGGTAAGGAACTGGCTCTGAGATAAAAAAGCAGAGGGTGGTAATAAATGGTTCGTATTCTGTTTGGGTCACCGTCACTAGTGGGGTGCCACAGGGTTCAGTATTAGGCCTCATTCTGTTCAATATATTTATTAATGATCTGATAGAGGGGCTGCACAGTAAAATATTGTTATTTGCAGATGCCACTAAATTATACAATATAATCAATGCAATGGAGGACAATGTCCGGCTACAAACAGACCTAGATGAACTTGAGGCTTGGGTTGAAAAATGGTAATGAAGTTCAATGTTGATAAATGTAAGGTTATGCATATGGGCAGGAGAAACGGATGTCACCAATATACACTAAATGGGGTACTGCTAGTATAGTGGCCCAGAATATATATTCCTGGCCCCTCCATAAATGTCATACATGTTATGTCTTTTGTAGATGCGCTAGTCTCTTGTTATGTGTATTACACAGCTGCAGCAAGTTAGAGGTTAATGTTTGCATGAGACTGGGTGATGCCTGCAAATGTATCAATTTATATCATGGCTCATGGTATGTGAGAGATTATAAGTATGAGTGAGTGAAGAGTCTCAAGGGTTCTGTTCTTCTGGGTTCCTGAAAGAGAGTGCCAGCTACATGGGGGTACATTTAACCCTCATGTGGTGAAAAATGGAAGATGAAGAAAGGTATCCTGAGGACCCCAATGCCAGGAGCTAATAGAGAGCAAGAGAAGTAAGAAAGAAAGTTTGAGAGTGAGCGTGTCTAAAAAAGACTGAGACCCCAAGGTACTGTACTTCAAGAGTGTCTGTGAAGTGACCCTACCCCTATCCTCCTCTGGAGAGTTCCCCTGCCAGAAGCAGGGGAACTGCAGGATCAATGTCATCCTGTATTTCCTCCCTGATCTGAAATCTGCTGTTTTGCCTGCACTGCCGTCTTTTGCATTTGTGCCTTGTATCATGCTTATCAAGTTAAAGGGGTTGTCTCGAGGAAGCAGTGATTTTTTTTTTTGCCCAGTCCCCCTAATTAAGCATACATTACTAAGCCCCCCAGTAAACGACTTTTCTAGCTGGTTTGTACTTACAGTTCCAACGTCTCAGCAACTTATAAAAACTTTCCCAAGATGGCCGCCGGCTTTTTTCCCGTCGCTTGCTGTAGCCCGACGTGCGCGCTCCCGGTACGCTACCAGCTGTGTCTCCCTGACAACCAGACGCCCCGCAGCCGCTGACCGAACCCACCGCAGCCGCCGACCACAGCACACAGTCACCCACCGCCAGGCAGCAGGTAACCGGCGCTAGACCCCTGACAACAGACGAAGGCCCCCCCGGCCCAGCGGCAGCACCCCCCGGCCCAGCAGCAGCACCCCCCGGCCCAGCGGCAGCCCCCCCCCAGCACAGCGGCAGCCCCCCCCCCCCAGCACAGCGGCAGACCCCCCGGCAGAGCGGCAGCCCCCCCCCCCGGCCCAGCGGCAGACCCCCCGGCAGAGCGGCAGCCCCCCCCGGCACAGCGGCAGACCCCCCGGTAGAGCGGCAGACCCCCCGGCAGAGCGGCAGCCCTCCCCCCCCGGCACAGCGGCAGACCCCACGGCAGAGCGGCAGACCCCCCGGCAGAGCAGCAGACCCCCCCCCCCGGCCCATCACTTACCTGGGCGGCAGGACGGCGGGACAGCTGGGCGGCTTCTCGGGACAGCTGGGTGGCTCAAGTTTCTGCACCTTCCTCTAAGAGAGGATGGTACAGAATGGCCGCTCCAGCGCGCTCCCGAGAAGTGACAGCTTGTCTGCGCATGCGCAGAAGAGCTGTAGCGGCTAACAGGCTGAAGCGGCTCGTGCTGAGAGCAGAAGACCGGACTGCGCAAGCGCGTCTAAAAAAGCAAGCCGCCAGTGAATTTAGACGGAACCATGGAGACGAGGACGCTAGCAACGGAGCAGGTAAGTGAATAACTTCTGTATGGCTCATATTTAATGCACGATGTATATTACAAAGTGCATTAATATGGCCATACAGAAGTGTATAACCCCACTTGATTTCGCGAGACCACCCCTTTAAGTTTTGCAGGCCCTGACCATTCACAGGGACCTGAGGTACGTTACACAGTCTACGGCTCCTTTATTTACTGCAGAGGGTCATTCCAGTGGGTAACGGAATGGTGGTATCACCCATGACAACCTTATCTCCTGTTCTTATGTTTGTTGGCCATCCCTCTCCTAGGGGTGTCCGAAAGAGGCCCAGCACTGTTCTGGCCAAGGGTATGTGTGTTTCCCTGGGAGAGAGCCTGGTAAGTGCCACCGTGAGAAGTGATCACTCTACCCTCCGAGCTCCTCAACATATGCCCTGTGTCCGGAGTCACCCTATGTGATGCTGCACTAGGGAAAAGTGATATGGAAAAAGACCTGGGGGTATTAGTTGACTGTAGAATTAACTGGAGCAATCAATGCCAGTCAGCTGCTGCAAAGGCAAATAAAGTCTCGGAGTGCAATAAAAGAGGTATAGGGGCGAGGGACGAGAACATTATTCTTCACTATATAAGGCACTTGTCAGGCCTCACATGGAATACTGCGTACAGTTCTGGTCACTGCTGCTCAGGAAAGATGTCACAGTGCTGGAGGGGATTCAAAGAAGGGCAACTAAACTAATACATGGAATGAAGGGACTGGAATACCCAGAGAGGCTATCAATATTGGGACTATTCATCCTGGAAAAAAGACAGTTAAGGAGGGATCAAATAACTATGTATAAATACATGAGGGCACGATACAAGGATCTTTCCCATGATCTGTTTATACCCAGGACTGCGAAGGTAACAAGAGGGCATCCGCTACGTCTAGAAGAAAGAAGATCAATGGCAGGATAAAGAGTACAAGTAGCTAGGTCAGTTTGTCTAGGCTTGTACTATAGTGGAAATCGCTGGAAATGGTCACAAAATTAAGTTCCACCTTAAAACATCATTTTGATTAGGGAAATGCATAATTAAAAATGACTAATATAATAATTTTGTAATCTAGAGAAATCTTATAAATATCCCTATTACGCCTGACCCTTCCCTAGGTTTTCCTTTTTTATAGTGGTGCCTTTACACATCTTGTATCTCCATATCATATACCTGTAGTACAAGAGGAGTAAAGAGAAGGCAGGATGTATCAGGCTGTCCGATAAACTATGACATGACGCACCAAGGGTCATCATTACTTCCAGCATCTGGATAGAAGAAGGGAAATGGTTTGTGTAAACCAGGAAGGAGATCAGCAGCATACATAGGTCTGTTCTTTTATTTCCCTGATCTGTGCTATTATAATCAATCTAGAACAGGTGTGCACATTTTCATACTGAACCACTTCCTACGGCCGCCATAAAACTTTAAGGTGTATTATCATCTAAGATGTTTATGGCATATCAAAAGTATATGAAGATAAATGTCTGAAAGTACAGGCTCAAATTCCAGGACTCTCACCTAGCTGGCAGCTTGGGTAGAAAAATGGCAAATGAAGTTCAATATTGCTAAATGTAAGGTTATGCACATGGGCAGGAGAAACGGATGTCACCAATATACACTAAATGGGGTACAGCTAGGGAAAAGTGATATCGAAAAAGACATGGGGCTACTAGTGGATTGTAGACTAAACTGGAGCAATCAATGCCAGTCAGCTGCTGCAAAAGCAAATAAAGTCTTGGGGTGCATTAAAAGAGGTATAGGGGCGAGGGACGAGAACATTATCCTCCCACTATATAAGGCACTTGTCAGGCGTCACATGGAATACTGCGCACAGTTCTGATCACCGGTGTTCAGGAAAGATGTTACAATACTGGAGGGGGTTCAAAGAAGGGCAACTAAACTAATACATGGAATGACGGGACTGGAATACCCAGAGAGGCTATCAAAATTGAGACTATTCACCCTGGAAAAAAGACAGTTAAGGCGCGACCAAATAACTATGTATAAATGCATGAGGGGACAATATAAGGATCTCTCCCATGATCTGTTTATACCCAGGACTGCGAAGGTAACAAGAGGGCATTCGCTACGTCTCTAGAAGAAAGCAAGTTTCATCACCAATATAGAAGGGGGTTCTTTACTGTAAGAGCAGTGAGACTGTGGAACTCACTGCCTGAGGACGTAGTGATGGCAAAAACGGTAGAGGAGTTTAGGAGAGGACTAGAAGCCTTTCTAGTGCGATATGATATTACAGGATATAGACATTAAATACCAGTGTGGTTGTTAATCCTGGTCTAGGAGTCAGCTAGAAACTTTCAAAACATTGATCCAGGAATTATTCTGACTGCCATTAAGCAGTTGGGAAGGAATGTTTTCCCCCAAATGGGGTAAATTGTAGAGATGAGCGAGCACCAAAATGCTCGGCTGCTCGTTACTCGGGACGAAATTTTCGCGATGCTCGAGGGTTCGTTTCGAATAACGAACCCCATTGAAGTCAATGGGCGACCCGAGCATTTTTGTATATCGCCGATGCTCGCTAAGGTTTCCATTTGTGAAAATCTGGACAATTCAAGAAAGTGATGGGAACGACACAGCAACGGGTAGGGCAGGGGAGGGGCTACATGTTGGGCTGCATCTCAAGTTCCCAGGTCCCACTATTAAGCCACAATAGCGGCAAGAGTGCCCCCCCCCCTCCCAACAATTTTTACTTCTGAAAAGCCCTCATTGGCAATGCATACCTTAGCTAAGCACCACACTACCTCCAACAAAGCACAATCACTGCCTGCATGACACTCCGCTGCCACTTCTCCTGGGTTACATGCTGCCCAACCCCCCCCCCCTCCCTGCACGACTCAGTGTCCACAGCGCACACCAAATTGTCCCTGCGCAGCCTTCAGCTGCCCTCATGCCACACCACCCTCATGTCTATTTATAAGTGCGTCTGCCATGAGGAGAAACCGCAGGCACACACTGCAGAGAGTTGGCACGGCTAGGCAGCGACCATCTTTAAAAGGGGCGGGGCGATAGCCCACAATGCTGTACAGAAGCAATGAAAAATCCAATCCTGTGCCACCTCCATCTGCAGCTGCACACGTGGGCATAGCAATGGGGAACCTATGTGCCACACACTATTCATTCTGTCAAGGTGTCTGCATGCCCCAGTCAGACCGGGGTTTTTAATAAATAGTCACAGGCAGGTACAACTCCGCAATGGAAATTCCGTGTGCATCCATAGCATGGGTGGCTCCCTGGAACCCACCGCCTGTACATAAATGTATCCCATTGCAGTGCCCTGGACAGCAGAGCTAACGTCAGATTAAATGCAGGTGGGCTTCGGCCCACACTGCATTCCCCAGTCAGACTCGGGTTCTTTATAAGTAGACACATGCAGTTACAACTCCCTGTGGACCCACAGCATGGGTGGCTCCCTGGAACCCACCGGCGGTACATAAATATACCCCATTGCAGTGCCCATCACAGCTGAGGTAATGTCATGTTAAATGCAGGTGAACTTCGGCCCACACTGCATGCCCCAGTCAGACTGGGGTTCTTTAGAAGTGGACACATGCAGTTACAACTCCGTGTGGACCGACAGCATGGATGGCTCCCTGGAACCCACCGGCGGTACATAAATATATCCCATTGCAGTGCCCATCACAGCTAAGGTAATGTCATGTTTAATGCAGGTGGACTTCGGCCCACACTGCATGCCCCAGTCAGACTGGGGTTCTTTAGAAGTGGACACATGTAGTTACAACTCTGTGTGGACCGACAGCATGGGTGGGTGCCAGGAAGCCACCGGCGGTACATAAATATATCCCATTGCTGTGCCCAGCACAGCTGATGTAACGTCAGCTTTAATGCAGGTGGGCAAAAAAGTAATTGGATTACACTGTAGACGAGGGCCCCAAAAAATTGGTGTACCAACAGTACTAATGTACGTCAGAAAAATTGCCCATGCCCAACCAAGAAAGCAGGTGAAACCCATTAATCGCTTTGGTTAATGTGGCTTAATTTGTAACTAGGCCTGGAGGCAGCCCAGTTAAAATAAAAATTGCTTCAGGTGAAAGTTTCAACGCTTTAATGAGCATTGAAACGTATAAAAATTGTTTACAAAAATTATATGACTGAGCCTTGTGGGTGTAAGAAAAATTGCCCGTTCGGCGTGATTACGTGAGGTTTCAGGAGGAGGAGCAGGAGGAGGAGGATGAATATAATACACAGATTGATGAAGCTAAAAGGTCCTCGTTTTTTATGGTGATAGAGAACGATGCTTCCATCCGCGGGTGCAGCCTACATATTGCTTAGGTATCGCTGCTGTCCGCTGGTGGAGAAGAAAAGTCTGGGGAAATCCAGGCTTTGTTCATCTTTATGAGTGTAAGCCTGTCGGCACTGTCGGTTGACAGGCGGGTACGCTTATCCGTGATGATTCCCCCAGCCGCACTAAACACCCTGTCTGACAAGACGCTAGCCGCAGGACAAGCAAGCACCTCCAGGGCATAGAGCGTGAGTTCAGGCCACATGTCCAGCTTCGACACCCAGTAGTTGTAGGGGGCAGAGGCGTCACGGAGGACGGTCGTGCGATCGGCTACGTACTCCCTCACCATCCTTTTACAGTGCTCCCGCCGACTCAGCCTTGACTGGGGAGCGGTGACACAGTCTTGCTGGGGAGCCAGAAAGCTGTCAAAGGCCTTAGAGAGTGTTCCCCTGCCTGTGCTGTACATGCTGCCTGATCTCCGCGCCTCCCCTGCTACCTGGCCCTCGGAACTGCACCTTCTGCCACTAGCGCTGTCGGATGGGAATTTTACCATCAGCTTGTCCGCCAGGGTCCTGTGGTATAGCATCACTCTCGAACCCCTTTTCTCTTCGGGTATGAGAGTGGAAAGGTTCTCCTTATATCGTGGGTCGAGGAGTGTGTACACCCAGTAATCCGTAGTGGCCAGAATGCGTGTAACGCGAGGGTCATGAGAAAGGCATCCTAACATGAAGTCAGCCATGTGTGCCAGGGTACCTGTACGCAACACATGGCTGTCCTCACTAGGAAGATCACTTTCAGGATCCTCCTCCTCCTCCTCCTCAGGCCATACACGCTGAAAGGATGACAGGCAAGCAGCATGGGTACCCTCAGCAGTGGGCCAAGCTGTCTCTTCCCCCTCCTCCTCATGCTCCTCCACCTCCTCCTCCTCAACGCGCTGAGATATAGACAGGAGGGTACTCTGACTATCCAGCGACATACTGTCTTCCCCCGCCTCCGTTTCCGAGCGCAAAGCGTCTGCCTTTATGCTTTGCAGGGAACTTCTCAAGAGGCATAGCAGAGGAATGGTGACGTTAATGATTGCAGCATTGCCGCTCACCATCTGGGTAGACTCCTCAAAGTTTCCAAGGACCTGGCAGATGTCTACCAACCAGGCCCACTCCCACTGCGCCACCCATGTTGGAGTTGGTGTTCCACTATAGCTCTACGCTGCTCATAGAGTCTGGCCAACATGTAGAGCGTAGAGTTCCACCGTGTGGGCACGTCGCACAGCAGTCGATGCACTGGCAGATTAAACCGATGTTGCAGGGTGCGCAGGGTGGAAGCGTCCGTGTGGGACTTGCGGAAATGTGCGCAGAGCCGGCGCACCTTTCCGAGCAGGTCTGACAAGCATGGGTAGCTTTTCAGAAAGCGCTGAACCACCAAATTAAAGACGTGGGCCAGGCATGGCACGTGCGTGAGGCTGCCGAGCTGCAGAGCCGCCACCAGGTTACGGCCGTTGTCACATAAGACCATGCCCGGTTGGAGGCTCAGCGGCGCAAGCCAGCGGTCGGTCAGCTCTGTCAGACCCTGCAGCAGTTCGTGGGCCGTGTGCCTCTTCTCTCCTAAGCTGAGTAGTTTCAGCACGGCCTGCTGACACTTGCCCACCGCTGTGCTGCCACGCCGCGCGACACCGACTGCTGGCGACGTGCTGCTGCTGACACATCTTGATTGCGAGACAGAGGTTGCGTAGGAGGAGGAGGAGGAGGGTGGTTTAGTGGAGGAAGCATACACCGCCGCAGATACCACCACCGAGCTGGGGCCCGCAATTCTGGGGGAGGGTAGGACGTGAGTGGTCCCAGGCTCTGACTCTGTCCCAGCCTCCACTAAATTCACCCAATGTGCCGTCAGGGAGATATAGTGGCCCTGCCCGCCTGTGCTTGTCCACGTGTCCGTTGTTAAGTGGACCTTGACAGTAACCGCGTTGGTGAGGGTGTGTACAATGTTGCGGGAGACGTGGTCGTGCAGGGCTGGGACGGCACATCGGGAAAAGTAGTGGCGACTGGGAACCGAGTAGCGTGGGGCCGCCGCCGCCGCCATCATGCTTTTGAAAGCCTCCGTTTCCACAAGCCTATACGGCAGCATCTCCAGGCTGATCAATTTGGCTATGTGCACGTTTAACGCTTGAGCGTGCGGGTGCGTGGCGGCGTACTTGCGCTTGCGCTCAAACACTAGTGCTAGCGACGGCTGGACGGTGCGCTGAGAGACATTGCTGAATGGGGCCGAGGACAGCGGAGGTGAGGGTGTGGGTGCAGGCCAGGAGACGGTAGTGCCTGTGTTCTGAGAGGGGGGGTTGGATCTCAGTGGCAGGTTGGGGCACAGGGGGAGAGGCAGTGGTGCAAACCGGAGGCAGTGAACGGCCTTCGTCCCACCTTGTGGGGTGCTTGGCCATCATATGTCTGTGCATGCTGGTGGTGGTGAGGCTGGTGGTGGTGGCTTCCCAGCTGATCTTGGCGCGACAAAGGTTGCACACCACTGTTCGTCGGTCGTCTGCACTCTCAGTGAAAAACTGCCAGACCTTTGAGCACCTCAGCCTCTGCAGGGTGGCATGGCGCGAGGGGGCGCTTTGGGAAGCAGTTGGTGGATTATTCGGTCTGGCCCTGCCTCTACCCCTGGCCACCCCACTGGCTCTTCCAACCTGCCCTGCTGCTGCACTTGCCTCTCCCTCTGAAGACCTGTCCTCAGTATGCTTAGCAAACCAGGTGGGGTCAGTCACCTCATCGTCCTGCTGCTCTTCCTCCGAATCCTCTGTGCGCTCCTCCCTTGGACTTACTCCAATTACTACTACCTGAGTGATAGACAACTGTGTCTCATCATCATCATCCTCCTCACCCACTGAAAGCTCTTGAGACAGTTGCCGGAAGTCCCCAGCCTCATCCCCCGGACCCCGGGAACTTTCCAAAGGTTGGGCATCGGTCACGACAAACTCCTCCGGTGGGAGAGGAACCATTGCTGCCCATTCTGGGCAGGGGCCCGAGAACAGTTCCTGGGAGTCTGCCTGCTCCTCAGAATGTGTCATTGTAATGGAGTGAGGAGGCTGGGAGGAAGGAGGAGCAGCAGCCAGAGGATTCAGAGTTGCAGCAGTGGACGGCACAGAACTCTGGGTGGTCGATAGATTGCTGGATGCACTTTCTGCCATCCGCGACAGGACCTGCTCACGCTGCTCATTTTCTAATAAACGTCTACCGCGTGGACCCATTAATTGTGAGATGAATGTGGGGACTCCAGAAACGTGCCTTTCTCCTAATCCCGCAGCAGTCGGCTGCGATACACCTGTATCAGGAGCTCGGCCTGTGCCCACACCCTGACTTGGGCCTCCGCGTCCTCGGCCGCGTCCACGTCCTCTAGGCCTACCCCTACCCCTCAGCATGGTTTATTACCAGTAGTGCAGAAACAGAACGCTGTAATTAAATGTGCCGCTTATTGGCATGTGGTTGGAGGCTGACTTCGCTTACGGAACGCACAGCAGAGCCAGGAAAGAATTTTGCGCAAGCCTGCTTTAACACTTAGCTGGCTGCGTATTAATTAGGACTACTACCCCCAGCAGAGACGCAGTACACTCAGGACGGTCACAGCCAGCCCAAATAGATTTTTTTGTCCCAAATGTTTTTGGAAAAGCCCACTGCCTATATAGACAGTATATGTCTTTCACCTTTTTCACTGTCCCTGGCTCAGCACTACTGGCCCTATACTATGTAAAATTACTGCAGACTGTTTCCTTCTGGACAGGATGACAGCGGTGATGTAACGGGCAACGCAGAGCCAGGAAAGAATTTTGCGCAAGCCTGCTGTAACACTTAGCTGGCTGCGTATTAATTAGGACTACTACCCCCAGCAGAGACGCAGTACACTCAGGACGGTCACAGGCAGCCCAAATAGATTTTTTTGTCCCAAATTTTTTTGGAAAAGCCCACTGCCTATATAGACAGTATATGTCTTTCATCTTTTTCACTGTCCCTGCCTCAGCACTACTGGCCCTATACTATGTAAAATTACTGCAGACTGAGGACGCAATGCTCTGCACGGCCGATATACAAAAAAAAGTGCAACACTGCAAAAAGCAGCCTCCACGCTACTGCACGCGGTCAGATGTGGCCCTAAGAAGGATCGTTGGGGTTCTTGAAGCCTAAAATCACTCCTAACGCTCTCCCTATAGCAGCTCCGGCATCAGCAGCACTTTCCCTGATCTCTGTCAGAATGCATCTGTGGCATGCCGCGGGAGGGGCCGATTTATATACTCAGGTGACACCTGATCTCGCTAGCCACTCACTGCAGGGGGGTGGTATAGGGCTGGAACATCACAGGAGGAAGTTGTAATGCCTTCCCTGTCTTTCTATTGGCCAGAAAAGCGTGCTAATGTCTCAGAGATGAAAGTGAAAGTAACTCGAACATCGCGTGATGCTCGCCTCTAGTAACGAGCATCTCGAACACGCTAATACTCGAACGAGTATCAAGCTCGGACGAGTACGTTCGCTCATCTCTAGTAAATTGGCTTCTGCCTCATTGTTTTTTTTTGCCTTCTTCTGGATCAACAAGGGGGAAGGGGTGGGGTGGGGGGGTGGAAACAGGCTGAACTAGATGGACATTGTCTCCTTTCAGCCTAACATACTATCTTACTATGTATTAGAAGAATTGGGGTCCCGTTCTCATCCAATGAGCATTCCAGAGACATAAGACTATACAATAACTGATAGGAAGGATTGTAACATCTCCCATTTGCATCTGGAATACGAACATGGATACAATATGCCTGTCTGAATGAGGCCTTATTGCCACTAGGGCAAAAGAAACTGTACAACATCTAAGAAAATTCTTTACAGCTAAAATATCTGCCAGTGAAGGCCATCAAATCAGAGACTTGCTTTCCACCAGTGACTGGATATAACATGAGAGGCGTCTTACACCAACGTTCACCACTACATGGAAAGTGCTGTTTGAAAAAGAGGAAACATCCAGGTGTAACCAGGAATTATTAACCCTTTAGAGTCCTTATACACGGAACAACTAACATCCCAAAGATTATCACTAGTGGGCTTTCACACAGGAGCGATAATTGCTCGCTGAATGGAGGCAGGGCAGGCTGGAAATCTTTTCTGGTCACCCGTCTCCATTTAGAGTAAACAGGCAGTCATTCAAAGATGAGCAACTGCCTGTTTACACGGGCCGATAGTCTATTGATTTTAATGCTGTATAAACTTAATGATGAGTGATAAACAAATGAATTGTGTATTGTTCAGTCAATGGTCATGTTTACACTGAAAGATTTATCGGTCAGTTTCGCACAATCCAATGATTAACTGAATAATAATTATTCTGTGTAAAAGGGCCCTTAGTGGCCTTTCTAGAGCAGTCCAAATGGGCTTTTTTTCTGTTGCAATTGCCTTTTTATGGTGCTGCATCAAAATATTGACACAGGTCTTCTGTGCCACTTCTAGAAGCAAGACAGGAGAAACATCCGATCACGGTCGTTTAACCCTTTACATGTCACAGTCAATGTGATTGCGGCATGTAAAAGGTAGACAAAGAGAGAAGACTCTGTCACCCATCAGACGCTGACCAGAAGCACCTTTTAAATGTCCCGCTGTTAACTCCTTCGTCCCCGCAGGATAAGGGGAATCCCAGAGGGTGCCGTTAATCCCCACGGGGAGTCCCCTCATCACTAAACACTAACAGCACAAAATTGGCATTGCTGCGTGCCGCATTCGTATAGCTTAACTTAATATGCATGATGCATGTCATGAAAAAAAGAAAAATAAAAAACATGGAAAAAATAGCTATTTCTGCATCTTTTGCGTTGCAAATAACAAAGTAGAGAAGAATCAAGTTATATGCCCCGTTGCTGGAAAAACTATTTTAGCGGTCCTTGAATGTGACAATGCAAAAAATACATCTGTTAAAAGTGTGAAAAAGTAGCAAAATCTAAAAAAAACCCTATATGAATTGGTATTCACGTAATCATACTGACCTGTACAATTAACCTAACATTTTATATCACATGGTGATTGCTATAAAAAACTAATTAAAAAAACACGCCAGATGTTAATCTTGTCTCTAGAAAAAATGGAATAAAATGTGATCAAAATATTATATGTTCCGAAAAATGTGAGAAATGAAGACTAAAGCTCATCTTACAAAAAAACAAGCCTTCAGTCGATGGAAAATAAAAACGCTACGGCTCTTGGAAAGTGGCGACACAAAAGCAAATCTTAAAACAAAAGTGCTTTTAGTGTACAAAAATAGCAAAACATAAATAAACTGTGCAAACTTGGTATTGTTAGAATCATGCTGACCCAGAGAAAAATATCATCCTGTCATCTATTCTGCACGCTGAACTCCATAAAAGTGATAAAAGGAATTAAAAAAAACGTTGGTGGGATCTCTTTTTTTACCCAAACATCCCCCTCAAAAAAAATAAAATAAAAATAAATTACTAAAAGTTATACAATTCACTATATGTACTCAAAAATGATGTAATTGAAAACTGAACTTGTCTTGCCAAGAGCAGGCCCTAATACGGCTCTATAGATAGAAAAAGTAAAAAGTTCTGGCTCTGGGAATGTCAAAACGAAAAAAAAAAAAACTGTAAAATTAGTTGGACATTAGGACCTAAAATGGTCCTGTCATTCAGTATACGTATAACCGCCCCCCACCCTCCTAGCAGTTTTGGATGAGCTTTGTTCTGAAGGAAAAGGACATTACAGTTTTGGACAAATGGTGCTTGTTTTAGTTTAAAGGCTTTGTTCTATCAGAGCTACTGACATGCATTTATTGTCATATTAAAGAAAGCATTCTTGGCTTCTTGGTGGCCCTTACAGAACTGGAGATATAACTGAAGTGAGGTTAGGAATACTGAATTGACAGCTGTCATTTCAGACAGTGTATACAGAGGAAGGAGGGGGAGGAGAGACCAGTGGCAGCTGTGATTCTCCTGTATATTCCTGTACTAGGGGAAGAGCTACATGATTTTTTGTCATTTTATAACCTCCCATCAATCAGAGAGTAAATCTGCTCCCTGTTTGACACATGTAGGGTTTATCCCAGAAAATGAGTGAAATTATGAGGACTTGCTCATCTAACTCCTCCTCTATACTGTTTAACCTGACAGATGCTGCAGTCATTGGTGACTGTGGCATCTAAATGTTTTTACAGAAAAAAAGTTTAAAAAACTCTTGCCTCTTACACAAGGCTTTAAATATCGAAAGAAAAAAAATACTCATATTTGGTATCGCCCCATTCATAACAACTCATACTATAAAATATTACATTATTTATCCAGCACAGTAAATTCTGTTAAAAAAAACAAACTGAAAAATATGCCAAAAAAGCTCCTTTTTGATTATCTTGCTTCCTTAAAACAGGGATAAAAACAATTTTAAAAACTGCATAAAACTCAAAATGGTACCAATAAAAACTACAAATTGTCCCACAAAAAAACAGGGAAATGCAGCTCTGTTAGCTGAAAAATATAAATGCTCTGGTCCTGGAATGTGGCGCCATGCAAAAAGTATTTTTGTAAAAAAAAAAAGTGTTTATATTGCACAAAAGTGGTAAAACATAAAAAAAAACTCTATTAATTTGGTGTTGTTATAATCATAATGACTTGTAGAATAAAAGGTGACATACTATTTATACCACACGGGGGCGCCATAAAAATAAATCCCCTAAAAAACTGTGGTAAAATAACTTTTTTTCCATTGCCCCCAGCAAAAAAACCAAATTAGTAAGAATTATTGACTACATTATATGTTCCTCAAATTGTATTCCATAAAAACTAGAACTTGTCCTTTAAAATACAAGGTGTCATACAGCCAAATTGACGAAAAAATAAAAAAGTTATGACTGCTAGAACACAAAAGGGGAGCTGATTTAATGGCTCTGCGCCAAACAGATTTACATGAGACAAATTCAGACGCTACAATAATCAGTGACTTTTTTTTTTGAAGAGTTTCAACAATTTTAATCTGACTGTTGGGGGGGGGGAGGGGAGGAGTTGTTAAGGTTCTGTTACGTTTAAAATAAAAAATTGGCCAAAATGTTTAGAATTTTTTTTAACTTTCTTCCCAAGTTTTTTTCTTTCTTTTGCCTATAATATGAAGGTAATACAGAGATTGTAAAACAGTGCAGGCCACTAGTTTATAGCACTAGTTAAAGTGTAAAAGTCTCTCGGTAAATGGGAAGGTTTGAAGTTAATTGTTTTTATGAGTTAGGCAGCGCTATTAATGTTTGTTTCATTGACAGATCACAAGACTGCTCCATTGTATTTAACAGCTTCCTGTGTGTTATAGGTTTCTAACAGGCGGGATAGTTTGTTGTTTTAGAGACCAATAATAGGCGCATTTTTTTTTTACTGTATAAAACAGATCCCCATGCATTGCCAATGACTTGAGTACAATTACAGCCCAAGGGTTAATCAGCTTGTGGGCAGAAGTGGTGGTGGTGGTGGGGTGGATTAGGAAAGGGAGGGGGCATGCCATTCATTAAAGCCTTCGTTAAGTGATTGATATGCGTAATTTTCCTGTCAAAGCTGGACTTTCCTTGTAAACATGTCAATTGAGAAAGTTCAAGCTTGTCACATGGATTTATCGCAAGAATAACATGTAGGTAGAAGAGAAAGACAAGCCTCCTCCCTCCCCCACAATCCCCCCAGGCGGCATACTTCATCTATTCCCAGTCCAGCTCTTCCAACTCACAGACACAGCTGAGATAACAACAATAACATGGGCTTCCCTTTTATTGAGGATTTGAATGAAAGCACTCAGCCAGATAACCTCTTTTTTATTGTAAGGATTACTGTGTTATCCCACCTGGAAACAAAAAGTCCAAAGTACACGGCACCCTTCAGAGAGCGCTGTGGAGGCCCACCGGCTTATAAATGACCGGAGAAAGATGCACGGAATCGGTGCATCAGGGCGAAGCAAAGAAGATTGTGGATGCAACACTTTTTTTTCAACAATATTTAACTTTTCAACAGTTTTTGAGTATAGGATTGTGGCCCCTAGTTACCTACTGAGTACCAGTGAGGGCCTTGGTGTGGATGGAAACACTGGTAATTAGGGAATGGACTCTTCTGCTGTGACATATCTTGGCCTATTTGGTGTAACCTTTTTGGTTACACTTCTAAAAATTGACACAGTGTTTTTATTGATCAACGCAAGATTAATCCAGAACTAAGTACGGTAGTGTATCGTGATGACATACACAGGGACGTACCAAGTAATCATGGGATTCCGTAGCAAAACTTGGAATGGACCCCTCCATTTATTGATGACCCCATTCAGCAGCAAGTTAAGAACATGGAATGTTTAGGATTATTTTGGTTTCTCTACTGCACAGGGATAATGCAGATAGTGTCACAATAGTGGGATAAAGTTCACTGAAAAGTAACAGCACCACAGCAGTAATGCACACAGTGATGTGATAGTACAGAGATAATGCACAGATTAATAGTATAGTACAGGGATAATTTACTCAATGATATCACAGTAGCCTAATCATTTGAGCAGTGATGTCGCAGTACAAGGATAATAATTTTTTATTAATAAACACAGTGATGTCACAGTATAAGGATAATAAACACAGTGATGTCACAGTATAAGGATAATAAACACAGTGATGTCACAGTACAGATACAATACACACAGTGATGTCACAGTACAGGGATTATTTACTCAGTGATATCACAGTAGCATAATCATTAGAGCAATGATGTCCCAGTACAGGAAAACAGTAATGTCACAGTACAAGAATAATAAACACAGTGATATCACAGTGCAGGGATAATAAACACAGTGATGTCACAGTATAAGGATAATAAACACAGTGATGTCACAGTATAAGGATAATAAACACAGTGATGTCACAGTACAGATACAATACACACAGTGATGTCACACTACAGGGATAATTTACTCAATGATATCACAGTAGCATAATCATTAGAGCAATGATGTCCCAGTACAGGAAAACAGTTATGTCACAGTACAAGAATAATAAACACAGTGATATCACAGTACAGGGATAATAAACACAGTGATGTCACAGTACATGGATATCAAACACAGTGATGTTACAGTGCAGGGGTTATCCACAGAGTGATGTCACAGTACAGAGACAATAAACACAGTGATGTCCCAGTACAGGGATAATAAACACAGTGATGTCACAGTACAAGAATAATAAACACAGTGATATCACAGTACAGGGATGATAAACACAGTGATGTCACAGTACATGGATATCAAACACAGTGATGTTACAGTGCAGGGGTTATCCACAGAGTGATGTCACAGTACAGAGGCAATAAACACAGTGATGTCCCAGTACAGGGATAATAAACACAGTGATGTCACAGTACAAGAATAATAAACACAGTGATATCACAGTACAGGGATAATAAACACAGTGATGTCACAGTACATGGATATCAAACACAGTGATGTTACAGTGTAGGGGTTATCTACAGAGTGATGTCACAGTACAGAGGCAATAAACACAGTGATGTCCCAGTACAGGGATAAAAAACAGAGTGATGTCAGAGTACATGGATAATAAACACAGTGATGTCACAGTACATGGTTATCAAGCACAGTGATGTCACAGTGCAGGGATAATAAACTCAGTGATGTCACAGTAAAGGGATAATAAACTCAGTGATGCCATGGTACATGGAGATCAAACACAGTGATGTGTGATTGCTCTCAGTAAGAGAAACTAGGTGATCTTGTAGATATGATACCTTTTAATGACTAACTAAAATACATGATGTTACTGCAAGCTTTTGGATGGTTCTGTTATCCACCCTTTATCAGGCATCATTTAGCGTGATGAAGAGTGGATAACAGAACCATCCGAAAGTTCGCTGTAACATCATGTATTTTTGTTAGTTATTAAAAAGTATCATATCTACAAGATTACTTGGTTTCTCTTACTGAGAACAATCACACAATGTTCTACTGGTGGTACCAAACATTTTTTTTCAAAAGCACAGGGATGTCACGGTACAGGGATAATAAACACAGTGATGTCATAGCTTAAGGATAATCTGCACAATGATGTCACAGTACAGGGAAAATAAACAAAGTGATGTAATTGTAAAAAGGATAATAAGTGATGCCAAAGTGCAACGATAACAAACACTGTTACGTCACAGTACATGGGCATCACAGCATACGTATCTTGGTGCGAATTACGCACGCATACATGCCAAGATAATGCATGGAGATTGGCGGCACGCAGCAAGTATGCATGTCATTAGGTACATGCTGCGTTCCCGTGCGTGACAGATTCACACACAGCATGCCTGTTAACATGGTTGTGTGAGCTCAGCCTAGGGATAATGTGCACAGTGATGTCACAGTACAGGCATATTACACACAGTGATGAGACAGTACAAGGATATTCTGGCATATATTTAGTAAATATGAAGGGTCATGTTTTGCCACACCCCTTAAAACACAGGCCCTGCCTGACACTGGACATCATGACATGTTTACAGGATGTTAGAAGACCCGGTGATGTCACAGATCTGATACATAGTGTAAGAATACAATTTTGAGCAAGTAGTGCTCAAAACTGAAAAAAAAAAGTTGGACAAACCCTTTAAATTTTTGCTAGTTTGTAATAAGAAGGTTGTGCCTCAGTTGTGATATGTAATCAAACGGAACTGCCTACATTTACTGTGCCTTTGTATATAACTTAAACATTAGAATCGATAGAGAATATTTACTGAACCATAGGGCCCAGCTTCTCTTGGATGGATCAGTAGTAGAGATGAGTGAGCGTACTCGGTTCGGGTGTTTTTGCACTCGAGCACCGCTTTTTCCGAGTAACCGACTACTCGGACGAAAAGATTCATGGGGCGCCGGGGGGCGGCGTGGTGGAGCGGGGGGTAGCAGTGAGGAACAGGGGGAAGCTCTCTCTCCCCCCCCCCACTCCCCTCTGCAAACACCCCGCTCATCCCTGGCGCCCCCCGAATCTTTTCGTCCGAGTAGTCAGTTACTTGGAAAAAGCGGTGCTCGAGTGCAAAAACACCCGAACCGAGTACGCTCGCTCATCTCTAATCAGTAGGTTAAAAGTTATTTAAAGTACCTAGGCCTTGGTTTGTACCAGTATATTGTGTTCCTGGAAACATATAGTGAATGATGTACCATCTCAGTATTAAATATGGTATCAATATGGGATGCTGAGATTCCAGCTGCAACCCTAAGTCTGGGGGCACAGATTTTAAATATTTTTATACCCTACTAAACCTGAAGAGAAAATATTAAAGGTAAACTGGTTAAAGGGATTCTGTCATCAAATTCATGCTGCCCAAACCACGGGCAGGATAAGCAAGAGATGCCTGTTGCCCCGATTTTAATTCTGAAATGCTATAGAATAAATACACTTTGAAGTTTGACTCTGAGCTTTGAGTCATGGGAGCGGGCCGCATCAAAATCGACAGTAAAAAAGATTTTGATGTGACACTTAGGAAAAAGTGTATTACTGCTTTATTGCAAAGTGCCTTTTAAAACAGGAACAGAGAACGTGTTTGTGAACAAGAACTCTGCATAGTTCGAAACGCGTTCTCTGTTCCTGTTTTAAAAGGCACTTTTCAATAAAGCAGTAATACACGTTTCCCCAAGTGTCACATCAAAGTCTTTTTTACTGTCGATTTTCCTGCTTGAAGCAGCCAGGACTGGGCGGGTGGATTTGACACAGGGAGTGTTCTCTGCGGCAGCGGTGTACTGCGGGCTACTAAGCACTGGTCAGCTTTTTTTACCTTTATGGTATGCGGGCCGCATCAGCCTCTCTCCACCTGCTGCATGAAGACTGATAGTGTTACGATCGTGTGGGCAAACTAAGCACGGGGCCCACACGATCGTACCCAAAAGGAGGAATGGGTACACACATGAGTTGAACACGGTATTCACATGGGTTTCAAGCAAACTGACCCTGTGCTAGAAGGGAGGATGGCATGGCCCTACCTAAGTGAGGACATTGCCCCAATAAGGGCAGCCCAGTGGTCTTCGGATCTGGGCCCTAGCTGATCCTAGGAGCCACGCACCAGAACAGGACACATACACATGCCACATGACAGGGACTGAACCACAGGACACACAGAGCCAGAATACACAGCATACAGCAGCCACAATGCAAACACTAATAGCAGATGATAAGCTGAATATAAATGCGAGGTGTTAGTTTCTACATTGGCCAATGAACTTAAGCTGCAAGCCCCGGCAAGGCCCCTCGTATCTTGCAGTCCCTACACTAGCAAGACACATCTACTAAAGGGCCCCATAGCAAAGAAACTCAGCAGACCAAACTGACACAAAATAAACGTACAAATGGACATGAACCGCAAGGCACAGATCACACAGCAAGCTGTAACAAAACACAGATAGCAGGTCACACAGCAAACTTCAACAGACAAGGATTCATGACTGCTCACCCTAGGGGGCCATACAGAGACTGACCAGGAGCTGGGTTTATATGTGAGCACAGACCTAGGAGATTGGCTAGCAGGAAGTACCACACTCAGCCAGCTCAATCAATTAACCCTGTGAGGGCTTTGCTGCTGGGAAGCTTAGAACTACAGATCCCAGCAGCACACGTAACAGAAAGTCCCTCTGTATGCGTATAGGAAGAGAGCTGTCACTCTATATACAGGGGGTGAAGAGAGGCCAGCACGGCCCTCAACTCGAACATTCTGCTCCAATACAAGCGTCAAAGTGTATTTATTCCCAAACACTTCAGCATTATAGAATATAAACTTAAGGGGCAATAAGCATCTCTGTCTTGGGTTCATGCTGGCCATGGTTGAGGCAGCATGAATATGATATACAGGTCTTTGAAAACCAAGCCTGAATCCATACACAAACAGCAGTTTGGGCTTTTTTTCCTTTCATCCTTGTGCAGTAGGATTCTGGCTTGGCTAGTGAGAGGCCTATGATGTGAGTTGAGAGGGTATCATAACTCCTTAAGGAGAGCACCTAGAAGATGTGAGGAGACTTATAAGGCCATGCATGCTCCTTTGGGAAATATATGCAAATAAGGAAGATGGAATAATACCTCTGCAGTGCCATCTATTTTTTACAAAATAGAAATTTAGCCATAATGAAGGTGGTTTCAAATCTGTATTGGAACCTTTAGTTGGAGGTTCTGCTGCAGATCTGGCTCACAATACCAAAAGAAAAAGTGCTACATGCAGCGCTTTTTCTTCTATTTAAATGCCTGGCAGCTGAGCGAAAAGTGAACCTACCCCATTATGGTCTATTCGTCTCCGTCTTAAAGGGGTTGTCCCGCGCCGAAACGGGTTTTGTTTTTTTTTAAACCCCCCCCCCCCGTTCGGCGCGAGACAACCCCGCTGCAGGGGTTAAAAAAACAACCCGCACAGCGCTTACCTGAATCCCAGCGGTCCGGCGTCTTCATACTCACCTGCTGAAGATGGCCGCCGGGATCCTCTGTCTCCATGGACCGCAGGGCTTCTGTGCGGTCCATTGCCGATTCCAGCCTCCTGATTGGC
Source organism: Eleutherodactylus coqui (assembly GCF_035609145.1). Classification (NCBI taxonomy): domain Eukaryota; kingdom Metazoa; phylum Chordata; class Amphibia; order Anura; family Eleutherodactylidae; genus Eleutherodactylus; species Eleutherodactylus coqui. The sequence continues at coordinate 269,551,591 of NC_089838.1, forward strand.
TGGAATCGGCACGTGACGGGGCGGAGCTACACGGAGCTACACGGAGCCCCATTCAGAAAAGAAGAAGACCCGGACTGCGCAAGCGCGGCTAATTTGGCCATCGGGGGGCGAAAATTAGTCGGCACCATGGAGACGAGGACGCCAGCAACGGAGCAGGTAAGTATAAAACTTTTTATAACTTCTGTATGGCTCATAATTAATGCACAATGTACATTACAAAGTGCATTATTATGGCCATGCAGAAGTGTATAGACCCACTTGCTGCCTCGGGACAACCCCTTTAAGTCGAGCCATTTAGCCATGGGGATTCCCCATTCATGCTCCCCAAACGGAGCAGAAAAGCAGAACCCCAGGTGGGTATTAGTGTACCTTGATGCCACCGGAAGCTATGCCTTTGACAGGAGGAACGCCCCTTTCACACCCCCAGCTCCTGATAGGGTGAAGTCTGGAAGGTCCTAGCAGCACAGTGTGCGTATTGATTTGTGTCAGCGGCGCAGTCTTAGGCTGATGGTTTGTTGTCTTCTTAGGCGTACATTGTGAGCTGTAAATGCTGCCTTGTTACCGTTGTAACATGGAATCATTAGCATCTTATAATGTACGCCTAAGAAGACCACAAACCATCAGCCTAAGGCTGCACCGCTGCCACACATGAATGTCGGGCGCTTCAGCTGTCGCGGCTCGGAGAGCCTGCCGCCTGCTGCTGGAGTCCTGTCTCCCAGCACCGGTCTGTCACCTCCGTGCCGGCTGACTCCTACGCCGCCTCTCTGCTCCCTCAGCAGTGCTCGCTTGCTCACTGCTGACTGTGCGCTCCCACACTCACCGCCGCCAGTACGCTCCGCCCGCTGCTTCAGGCACTCCCAGCAGCCACCTGGCAGGTCCGTGCTGACCGACCCTGCCGCCGCCAATGTCTCTCTGATTCCTCAGCGGCGCTCACCACTGCCAGTGCGCTCCCCCGCTCAATGCTGCCAGCTGAGATTTCGTAGTGGCCTTGCAGGACTTACAGGGCTAACAGATGTGCAGCCAGTCAGGTACAGGGGGCGTCACCCCCTGTCAATCTTGACTCCACCAGGAGTTCCTGGTGGCGTCAAGATACACTAATACCCCCCAGGTGCAGGTATGAAACCATTCTTATACCTATGCAGTTTTTGGTCTAGCAGGTACTGTTTTTCTCTTATGGAGAGCACCAAATTGGCGTAGAGAGTCTATAGGCCATGTAGTGCTCCCTGGAAGAAAAGTATATGTGTCCATCCACAGGCAACTGGTTTGGGGTTCTTGCACTTTGTCAGTAATGAGGGCTAAGAACCCTGAAAAAGCTGTCTGCAGATGTTGGGTTTTCCTTCTGGAGAAAATTCTGGTTAGGCTTATATCCTTAGCCATGTTGCAAGGCATGTTAAAGGGTCAGATGTTGACTTATTGGTAGCTAACTTCTAAAAGGAGGTGCAAGAGAGACAGGTTTGCTTCTTTCTGAAAGAGGAGATCATTCACATATATGGTTATGGAAAGATATCACAGGGACCCATGGCAAACGTACCCAATATCATGTGAGTCTACAGATTACTCTAATCGGTTGTAAAATTGCAACCCACCTTTTTTGGTAAACTACCATTCACCCATCTAAAAGGTGGTTTATTGCTGCCTGTTTCTTCATTGGCTGAATAGCTGTGGTTTAAAGGGGTAGTCTGGTGAGAAAAAATGTAATTGAACCCGAGTTACATACAGCTGTTAATTGGCTGAAGAAGTCACTTGTCCCTATGATGGGATGTCATTGCTAGAGCTGGAAGAAGAGTGCAGCGAAGGAACAGGCAACATTGCGGCTTCAGGGAATGGGTGAGGCAATTATGACTATTTCATTTTTCATATAGTGCAGATTTTAATGTCCTTTTTTCGCGCCACACTACTTATTTTACTGCTACTACAGCACATACGGCATGTTAGACTATGCTCAGAACACATTATTGGAAGATCCCATCAATTTAGTGCCCAGACAGCTGTACTGAAGTATAGCAGAAAATTCAGAGATTCTTCTACACGAAACCCGTGAACTACAAACACAGATTAAAGCTGTTTATAAAGTATTACATTGGATTATAACATTTTTAATAATAGATTCCCTTTAATGCGCATTTTAATCAGGCAAATGTGTTCCATCTGTCATTGTTCCAGAACAATCTGCAGGCGCTCAAGAGGTCCTGCTTCCATTTATTTTTTTAAAATAACTTTGAAACACTCTCATCCCCCATCCAAGAGTATTACGATCACGCCATATTAGTATTTATTTTCTGTAATGCGAGGCAATTAAAAGAGAACCACATTACTGCTTTTCACATCATGTCACAGAAATTGAAACTTAATGGAATAAAGAGACTAATCGAAGCTGATGGAAAATTCCTAATGTGATGAAATTTCTTGTACTGTGTAAAGTACACATCTTGTCTCATCACCACTGTTGTTTTTCAAAAAAGGCTTGGTGGTAATGGCAGGTGAAGCTGCACTTTTCTTCTCTGTTCCGGGAAAAAAAAATACTCTCATCCGATTGGATTGCTGGTTGACATTTCTGATAAACAAAAAGAATATTTAGGGAGGTTTTCTAGAAGTTTCATTAAATTCTATTAAAACTGAAAAAGTCTTTGCAGAAACAGTCATGTTCGATGTATATACATCTTAGCTATGCCTCACACTCACTCATCATCACCATAGCATCTACAGGGTGGGCCATGGAAATGTAGCCCAACATCACACTCTTATGAAGCCTGTCTACAAGAAAATCTGTCTTAGTTGCCTGTAACAATCAATCACAGCGAAGCCTTCATTTCTTATATTGCTGAGGTAAAATGAAAGCTCTGCTGTGATTCGTTGCTATGGACAACAAAGATTTGCGAAAATGATGAGGAAAGAGACACATTCCTTGTTGAGTTTTTAAACAGTGTTAGGCGTTGGAACTTCTGGTCAGAGGTTCCATCACAGATGCGGTTCATGCAGCACTTTTTGTTCCGTCTAAAAGCCCGGCAGCTAAGTAAAAACCGAATGGACCCCACTATAGTCAATGCAGTCCGTTCAGCACTGTTCAGTTCTGCCCCAAGACAGAGCCATTTGGCCACAGGGATTCCACTTTCCTGCTCCCAAACGGAGCAGGAAAGTGGAACCCCAGCTGCTGGTGTGAAACCACCCTTACACTCTCCAGAATGCCTAGCCATAGGTTTAAACTTCACATTGGTAGCATAATAATGCTTCCACAAAGCCCTCCACAGCGCAGCGCCACCCTATATCGCCTCCCTCATCTCAAACCATCACCCAGCCCGGGCTCTCCGCTCTGCTAATGAAACCAGACTGCACGCCCCTTTAATTCGATCTTCTCATTCCCGCCTACAAGACTTCTCCAGAGCAGCACCAGTCCTCTGGAGCGCACTACCAAAGGCTACCCGAGCAATCCAGGACTCGCAGAACTTCAGGCATGCTCTAAAAACGCACCTCTTCAGGGAGGCATACCGCATTCCCTAAACAAACCCCTCTGTACTCCGCCTGATAACATGCTCCCTGACCTACTGACTGCAATCCCTGCTAGCCATCATAAACCGCTCCTGCAGTCACACCGTTTCTGCCGTCACACTGCCAAATATCTGACCATTGTCTATGTGTATATCACCCCTCACACTCCATCTCGCCATACTGTGCACACCTCCAGCCCCTTTACCTTCTGTATCACCCCATTACTTGTAGTATGTAAGCTCGTTGGAGCAGGACCCTCACCCCTATTGTTTCCATCAACTGATTACTATATGTAACCGTGGTTCTGAAATGATTGTATTTTGTCTTTCTGTATTCCCCCTGTTTATGTAAGCGCTGCGGAATATGTTGGCGCTATACAAATAAAGTTTATTATTAAAAGTTTATTATTAATAATGGCCTTTGCATTGGAACCCGCTTGATTGTTAAGGCATTATTGCCAATTATAATTCAGGCAGAGGTGTTGATGGGATCTGCTGAAGGACAAAGTGGTGTTGATTCCACGTATTGACTGATCCCCATTTGAAACTGGGTTGCAATTCCACCTAAAGTGGCGGCACTTTCCAGTAAAACCTGCCTTTGCTATGACTATTAATATATCACTAGATCAAACACTTGATCGTGTTGGAATTTTATTTGCTGGAGACAGTTTTTGGCCATGAACAATTGTATGTTGCCTTCCTAAGAGTAAGAAGAAGAGAACATAGGAAAGTAAAGATTTTAGATTCCCCTTTGCAGGAAATATTTTGAAAAATAGTGAGAAAGTATTTACCCGGAATGTTGTTTACTGTGAAATATTTCAATTAAATGTGCTAATAATAAAAGAAAACCCTATAGAGACTTTTGAAAAATTCTGCCACTGCCTACAAAAGTTGGCCAATAGGGCAACACGCAAAGGGACCTCCACGCTGGTTTGCCCTGAGCATTTTGTGTATTCAAAGCAGCTGATGTCTTTGCATTATAACTATTATTCCTAATTCCACTGGCTTCCTACTGGTGTGCATAAAGCATCTAAATTGTTACCGATTCAACTTTTTCCTCCACCAGTGGCCTTATTGGGCCAGTAACATATTCATGATGGGGATGTAGGTATTTTTGTTCCACTGCCTGTTGTGTAGAATTCCTCTAGAATTGAGTTATGACCTGAGTATATGACATGGCTATCCCAACCTCTTTTGATCATGGCCTCAGTGATGTTCATGGATGTTCATGCACAAGAGTCAAGTAAGAGTGATTCTTTGGTCCCTGTGGTTATAAGACCCCAGGCCTTTAGAATCACTGTAGCCAAGATACACTTGATTTGCGTTAATAAAATGTGTTTGAGGAACATAAATCACTTACATTTCTTTTTTAGACATACTGAACATAAACATTTGTGAGTATTCTGATTCACCAAGGTTACCCTCATGCACAAATGGTTAGCCCAGCCCTATACATGCAACATTCTGACTATATTTGGAATAACATAACTAAAATGACCATGCACATTATATCTTGTTGCTTTTATAATGTCAACATATCCTGCTGTGCTGTACAGAGATTGTCATATATAATATGTCGTAATAAGCCACACCCTAACCACGCCCCTGGCCACACCCTAACCACACCCCCTTTTTGTAGGGGAGCCGTAAAAATTTTTTCCCAGGGGTGCCCTAAGGCTGAAAAGGTTGGGAACCACTGCTCTTATTTATTAGTCGGGAGGGGTATCCTCACTTCTTAATGAGAGCACCTGGAAGGTGAGTGAAGAGACTTATAAGGCCATGCATGCTCCTCTGGGGAATGTGCAAATAAGGAAGATGGAACAATACCTCTGCAGCGCCACCTATTGGATGGCAGCATTCCTGCAACTCAACGTCCGACCCTTTATACAGGTCTTTGAAACAATGATTGGGAATTGAAAACCAAGCCTGAATCCATACACAAACAGCAGTTTGGTTTTTTTTTCCTCTCATACTTGTGCAGTAGGTTTCTGGCTTGGCTAGTGAGAGGCCTATGATGTGAGTTGAGAGGGTACCATAACTCCTTAAGGAGAGCACCTAGAAGATGTGAGGAGACTTATAAGGCCATGCATGCTCCTTTGGGAAATATATGCAAATATGGAAGATGGAATAATACCTCTGCAGTGCCATCTATTTTTTACAAAATAGAAACGCTATTTAGCCATAATGAAGGTGGTTTCAAATCTATATTGGAACCTTTAGTTGGAGGTTCTGCTGCAGATCTGGCTCAAAATACCAAAAGAAAAAGTGCTACATGCAGCGCTTTTTTAGACATACTGAACATAAACATTTGTGAGTATTCTGATTCACCAAGGTTACCCTCATGCACAAGTGGTTAGCCCAGCCCTATACATGCAACATTCTGACTATATTTGGAATAACATAACTAAAATGACCATGCACATTATTTCTTGTTACTTTTATAATGTCAACATATCCTGCTGTGCTGTACAGAGATTGTCAGAATTTACATTAATCCCCGTCCCCAGTGGAGATCACAGTCTATTTTTCACATATCAGATGCACAAACTAAGTATACCTATATACATTAGAGAAAAGTTGTTCAAACACAATGATTTAAGCGGGATTGTCACATGTGTTAGAAGACCTACTGACTGCTTCCCAATAGAAGAAGCAGATTGGGAAGCCGAATTTCAACACTGTCCCAATGGAAATCACATGAATGCTCAGTCAAACTCAGCATTCAGGTCTTTCAGGGGGTCAGGAGAAATAACTGTTGGCAGAATGAGCATTCGGCCAACAACTCTTGAGGGAGTATGGGCACTAATAGGTGAATTTCAATAGAAATCAATTGACCTATCAGTATGTTACTGGAATGTGAGAGGAAAATGGAGTACCTGGAGAAAACCCATGCAATCACAGGGAGGATATACAAACTCCATGCAGATTTGGCCCTTGGTTAAAACCAGTATCCTAGTACTTGAAGACCATATCGCTAACTAGTAACCACAATAACACTCTGAGATCATTTTTGGATGAGCCATTTGTGATCAGTGGGATCTGCTATCAAATATGTGTATGGGTGTAACTCAACTGCCCCGATACAGCCACCATGGCTGCTGTGATGGTAGTTTGATCCCTGTTAATCAATGTTTACACTGTAAATCATCAATTCAAGTTGTCATGTGATGAATGTACAGACAAAGGCATATTTTGACCATTGCGATATATCTTAAACATTGTAACTAGAATCTGAATAGAACTTTTTTTGTAGAAAACTAATAACTACAAAGCTCGAATGTGAAGCCCAGACAGCCCAGATAGATTTAGAGGTAACTGAGGTTTTTAGGATTTAGAAACATGGACGTTACTTTCAGTTGAATGAGTGGCATGAAAGCGGGACTAAAAGATTATTCTGATTAGGAAAAGAGATCATGAAGGAGAAAAACAACTTGTTCCACAAGTTTAAAGCAAAACCTGAAAAAAAGCTAAATGGCGATGGAAACTAATTGTACAACAGAATAACTTTCTCTAAGCAGTGTTTTAAAGGCCATCTTTAGGGCATATTCACACCCAGCAGATAAAGTGCAAAGATTTTTGAGACTGCAAATCTGTAATTGAGGTTGTTTGGACCAGAAGCACATGGATACCTAAAAGTCTTATTCAAGTGAATGAGACAGTTGCAGGAACTTCTGCAACAAACCTGCGACAAGTGGATTTGCCCTTAGGCGTAACTCATCTGTTGCAAATTTGCACAACAGTGTACACTATAATTCTATTGATTGGGCTTTTATAAAACCCCATTTATATACAGCACAGATTTTAGAGGATGTTCTGGATTTTTTAATTTTGCAGAAGAGGTCAGGGCAAGATTATAATTAGTGGTTCAAATTGGCACTGAATATGGTTGAGGAACAGAGAACTAATCCTCTTTGTACATACCCGTTAATAGCACTTTTCGGTGGTTTAACTACATAACATGTAAAATTAGATGTTGCCGGTGTTTGAGCATTACAGAGACACTTTAATAGTTTTTGTGTAGAGATCACGCTTTGCAACAGCACAGAAAGTAAGAAAAAGGCAAATAATTTTCCAATGGGTAAAAGGGGTTATCCCATATACATTAGTGTGCTTAGCAGGCCTACTTGAAAGCACTTGATTCGATAGACTTTTCAAAGGCAAGAGCAACATGACAATGGTTGTCTATCCAGACAGTGAGAAAAAATGGTGCTGAGGAGGAAAAATGATATATCTCCCTAACATTTTAGATTGTACCTCTCTCAACCATCCCAGGAACGTTTTATGCCTGTATCAGTGTAACCTGCAATGACCACAATACGGAGCCAAAGGACTATCCAACTGTAACTTACAGAAGAAGGCACTTTGATTGGAGAGGCTGTTCACAGGAGAGAATTACTGCCTGGATAGGAAGTAGATGGGCAACGTGTATATGTGTGGAGACATCCAGAGTCTGCTGGTATGATCTAGCCTCCGAGTGTCTCCTGCAGTGTCCCGGCAGAAGAACCAAAGCTATGTCACCACCAAAGGGGTTGCCAGTGCCAAAAGTGGTCTGGCGCAAGAGAAGGCAGACACAGAAGAGCAGTACCACAGAGAATGAACTGGCATGATGTTGGAGCACTAAAGCAGAAACAAAGCGGAGAATGTTCCCAAAGCTTTCTGTGATAGGGACAAGGGCACACAGTGTATCTAGATCATATCTACAATATAATGTTTTTCAAAGGTTATGCTGCAGTCAACAACCTTTTACTACAAAAGTGTAGCTCCCAATCTCAACCAATGCTTCACAATTTTAACCTGGGTAGATGTTAAGGAAAGATTGGCCGTTCACTGTATTGTGACTCCTAGCAGGAGCATTACGATTTAAATTTGCCCCCCTATGCACAATGGAACTTCCAACTTTGTGTCCTGTCTATCAAATATTTCGGAATACAAGAACACATAATAAAATAGTCAACTATAGGATGGGGATATAAAGAATGGCGAATTACAATAAAAAGTAGTAGAGGGGAATGAAGCAGAGAAGGGAAATAAATATCTGAAAACCACGGTTGACTGCTGGAGACAAGTATAAAAATGTCCTTCCTCTACAAGGATGAGTGAAGGACGGTGGATGAGGTCTATGTGGAGGTCATGATTGAAGAACATTAATGTTATATCAGCATTGGTTTTCTGTCTGTAGAAAGCAGAAACCAAATCCCATTTATACAAATAGCCCAAGTTCTTGACTGGACCTATATTTAGTTGGTTTTAAACCATAATTATTTTTTTTAATCTTTGATATAGTGCTAACAGTTTAAACAATGCAGTACGATTATGGAATTCTTAATGTGATATATCAGAGTGACCTGGCAATAGTGTTGACAGGGGTAATTCATAACCAGACTCACCTCGTGCTTTCCTGTAATATTGTCACATAAGCCATCATTTTATCTTACCCAAGATATATATGCAGCATGAATGGATGCCTTTCTGCTTACTATATACGGTAATTACTAGAGATGAGCGAGCACCCTAATGCTCGGGTCCGCGTTACTCGAGTCGAGCTTTTCGTAAAATTCGAGAGCTCTACTCGAGTAATGAACCCTATTGACTACAATGGGAGACTCGAGCATTTTTGTATGTGGGACGCTGGGTGCCGAGCTTTTTTATTTCTTTTCTAGGTTCGTTTCTTTCTCTCTCTCTTTCTCTCTCCACTGCCAGACAAAAAAATTTGCGAATGACGCGCGCTGCGTCGCGGCAGGGAGGCGCCAAAACAGGCACGTCACAGTGGGGAGCAGACAAAAATTGGGGCGGGGTCGAACACGGCTTGATGCTCGTTCGAGTAACGAGCACCATTGAGTACGCTAATACTCGAACGAGCATCAAGCTCGGCAGAGTATGTTCGCTCAACACTAGTAATTATGTCTTAATAGATTCTCACTAACTGTGGCTCTGTTCACATTTGCATCAGAAGCTCCTTTTAAAGCCTCCTTTTTTAATTTCATCACATTTGATGGCCAGAATAGTGCAGCATTCGTATCATTCGAGATGACGTGATGTATGAACCCAACTTCATTCACATATGGCGCAGCATCCGTGTAAGTTAAAAAATCATTTATTAAGAAATCATAGGGAGACAATGTGTTTCGGGAACTTGGGTCCCCTTTCACAAGCATACAGAGCATGTCTAAAAACACATCTTATATATTTCAAATATGGCACTCAACAACCAATTTGAACACACCCTTGAGTAAACTTTGTAAAGAATAAACAATACATTTTTTATATGCAAGGTTTAATCTTAATAGAGTTGACTTGATGGGGTATTCCTATTGGATGTTGAGTGCCATATTGGAAATATGGAAGATGTGTTTTTGTAGGTTTGAGAAAGGGGACCTTAAAGGGGATCCCAGTTCCCAAAACGTGTTCTTTAACAAATGATTTTTATCTAGCAGTGTGCCATATGTGAATGAAGTTGGATCAGGAGAGATCTGGCATCTCATCCTGGGATCTGTTCATACCGCCAGTGATTCCTGCTGAACTTGCCATATGCATCTGTTCGGTAGTGTTGCATAACAGCATCAGGTGAGCCTTAATTTGCGCAAGTTTTGGTTACTTTTACCTCACTGGACATACTTATCCTATGTGGTGCTATTTTCTCTCTTTGGAGCCATTTAAGATGATGGACACCACAATCACACCCTGATAGATCCCACTGTAAGCCAATGAAGTCTGTTGAGTACCATTGGTATCAGTCGTACAGCAGAGTGGCACATAGATGCAGATGCGAGCATGACCATTAGGTGGGCGAAAACATGTATAAGTCATGTATTTATATTTTTTTTGCCAAGGGTTCAAAGTATTTTGGAGTTGATTGGAAACCTCTCGTTCAATTATGAATTTGGCGATCTCTTAACTACTCTAAAGCACAGCCCATTTTGTTGCATCCAGTTTTGGCTAACCTTCTCCTTTCTTTTGGCGTGATAAAATTAACCCCGGAGAGAACATCCCTCCAACTAGATACTGATATGAAAGCTCCAAAACACCTGCATTGTAGGTTATCGATGGCCATCACAATACCTATAGTCTATAGGAATCCAGTTGAGGATGTTTGATATAGGGCAGACGTTGATGATGTCCAACAAAAAAAGTGTGAATATGATACTATGGGAGGGCTATTAAACAACGGAGTATTCTTTACCTATATTAAGTAAATTGCTTTCTATCACACATAGGAATTGATGGTTCTTCCGTGCAGAGTGCCATATTGACTATAAAATTGTATTTTATCCTATTTATGTTGTACTAAGAGCTGCTTCTGATAGCAAAAGTATAAGATTCAGCCCAGTCTTTGGTCATCTTTACATAATAGTCAATAGTCCATTCAGTTCCCAGCTGAGCATTGACCAATTAAATTGCTGGGATCTTTTGACAACATTCACGAACCACTAGATCATAATTATTATGATCGTTTATGCTTTCAGGGAATTGAACCAAGCTGATGTTTATTATGAAAGCTCTCCTAACACTTGTTCACCCATTGTCTGACTGTATCGAGCCTCAATGTTCTTGCCTAGAGTAGCAAGGTTTTGATAGCAGCTCATTTTTTTTGCTCTCTAGACGTTTGGCCTAATTAAACCAATGCTATTTGCATCGGCCTGGTCTCCCTATCCATCGTGGCTTTCACCCCAGGCTACACACATTACAGGCTCTCCAGTGTGGCGATGGGGAATTTAGCCGTTCAACCTCATTTCCTTGAACAAGATGCATGCAGAAGGGAGTGCGGAGCCGTCCAGCCCACGGCCATTCATTTACCTTGTGTCTAGCGAGAAGGAAAGCATAATGGTTACAAAGTAAATGCCGATTGAAATTATTGTGCTAAACTTTTGCTGGTAGAACCGATTCTAGGAAAAATACATTTGCTGTGTTTCTTTAGGGTTGTTTGTGACATTAAAGGGCATATCCTATACAAATGGGTGTGCTGCTTTCCCGTACATGCTATATGCTGAACTGTATTCACCCATAATAAATCTGCTTCAGACACTTTTCTGCGGTTTCTCTCTTCGCTATTACTCTTTATATGCTGCGGGAGCGGTGCATACATCAGGATTATCTGCAGTTAAAAGCAGAATTTTTCCTTTGACAGTTCAGACCATTTAGTGTACCTAGAGGAGAAGATTAATTCCTCTGTCATTACGATGACATCTACATTTATAATACTGGAACTACTACATCATTAATTCATTCATTCATTCCAAATTACTATGACAAATATAAACCTCAGAACTTTATTATATTTGATAGTTATTCCAAATATTCTAACCGCTGCTAGTAGTAGATACTATTACTTTCGTAAATATCCTTTAACACATTGGGGCAGATTTATTGATCCTGTCCAACAGTTAGACGGCGTAAACGTAGACCAGACAGTCTGAAAATGTGCCAAATTTATCACATCGGCTTATCGGAATGATACATTTGTTGCATGTTTAAACACTTTTGTCTAACTTTACATTACCTTTTGATTGGCTTACTTGGTGCCATGCCTCTTTCCCAGCTAAGCCATGCCCACTTATCACACAAAGTGCTAAAAGTCTAATTAAAACATGTGGTGCAAGGAATATACTCCAGTTTTTTTACCCAAATTAAGCCAGAATTTAGCGTTTTCCGGGACTTAAAAAAAGTTAAAAAGGACTTCAAATCAATAAAACTTGAATACTCACTTATCTCGGCTGCTCCCGATCCTACAGCCCTGCTGTCTGTTGCACAGAACCTGGAAGAAGCAATGGGAGGTGACGTGCCATTCATTGTGCACATGACTGCTCAGCCACTTACAGGCTTCAGCGGTGATTCTTCTATGGCTGCTGAAGCCTGTTAGAGGCTAAGCGGTCATGTGCACGATGAACTTCATGTGACTGCAAGCCGCTTCTTCCAGCTTCCGTGTGAAGGGCATCGAGACTGCAGCGCTTGATGGGGAGTGGCTCAGATAGGTGAGTATTCAATTTTTATTGATTTTAAGACCTTTTTAATTTCTTTTTATCTTTGTTTAGGACCCAGAAAACCCCTTCAACATCTGAGTTACATCCGGGTTTGCAACTGACATAACTGGGATCCATTAAAATGGAACGCATTCATTCACATATGTGATTGTTTTCTTCCATGTAGCCGATTGCCTGTTTTAAAATCTTTCTGCATGCCCTATTGTTGTGCATTTTCCCATTTTTGCCCATTAAACTCAATGGGTGTTTGAAAAAAAAAAGGAATGTACTTGACTGCTCTATTTCTTTACACACCCATTGACTGCAGTGGAAGTTTTAATGGACACCAATTGGGGCACCTTCCAGTTTTTTGATGCATGTTAAAAACTGATTATACTCCAATGGTACTTGCGTGTTAAAAACACAAAAAAAAAAACTACCAAAAAGTGAGATAAAATGCACATACACTCGCAGTGAATTCAGTAAGTTTTTCACTGACAAACATTGCACTTGCCTGTGTGAGTAAGGCCGTGCTCTCTTCTAGTATTCCCTAACCAGTGGCTTGGGAGCCACACGTAGTTCTAGCACTTCCCACTAATTGTTATCAAAGCTGTAGATACTATATATACTTGAAACTTGTGATGGGAATGATAGGGAAGTACCAGCATTCGAAAGTTCCTATCTAGAGATGAGCGAGTATACTCGCTAAAGGCAATTGCTCGAGCGAGCATTGCCTTTAGCGAGTATCTCCCCCACTCGAGACGAAAGGTTCGGCTGCCGGCGGCGGGCAGGGAGCTGCGGGGGAGAGCGGGGAGGAACGGAGGGGAGATCTCTCTCTCCCCCCCGCTCCTTCCTGCTGACAGCCGCTACTCACCGCTCCCCCGTGCCGGCACCCGAACCTTCCGTCTCGAGCGGGCAGGTACTCGATAAAGGCAATGCTCGCTCGAGCAATTGCCTTTACCGAGTATACTCGCTCATCTCTATTCCTAACCTAAATTATAAACCAAAGGAGATGGGAGAAAATGTTACAAAATAGGCCCAATTTTTTTCTGATGGTATACCATAATCTGAGATGTAGCAATGGTAAAGATATCAGTCATTAAGTCGCAACAAGTCTGTAGCGCATGGCTATTTTTGGTACCTCAAGACCTTTCAGAAGAAAAATGTGCCCCAGAGAAAGTGACAGGTTATTTCCGTATGGGAGATATTTAGAGTTCTAAGACTGCTGTGCAAGGCTGATGGAGAGATAATGGGGGATACTGTATAAATAGTTAGAAAGCAAACGGCATAGATGATAGCAGGTAGTGTCGAAACCAAATATAGAAAAGTGCCAATAAAGATCCAAGTCGATGACATTGAACCCTTGGCAAAAGTGTATGCAACTTCAAGACAGCCCGTCAGCTGCTAAGAGCCCTTGAAGAAAGAATTCCCAGCTCACACTTCTCTATCTGTGAACATACACAGGTTTCCCCCTTTATAGGCATGGTAATATTAACAAGGGTTTCCATCCAGTTCCAGGGAACTCTTCATGGTAGGAATAGGGAGTTATATTTAAACCAGCTTGCCCCGCATCCTACTTTTCTGTCTTGCATATTGACCATTTTGTGCATATCTGAGTATATTTAACTTGTGAGCAAATATTGCACATTACGCCACAAAGAGCCAAATTGACCCACCTGCACCCTCCTGCCCCGGTCTGCCGTGAAATATCCCACCGCTTCTCCATTACAATTGCACAGGCGACTTGGCAAAAAACAACATCTAGCAAGAGCATGAGACAGGACAAGAGTCTTTTTTTCCTCTTCTCTCTCTATCATGTCAGAATAATAAGAATCTGTGATTTCAGCACTTACAGGGTCAAAGCTACACAATGTGTTATACTTTGCAGTGCATTTCCCGCTGACATTCGGGGAAATTACATTTATGCATAGGGCATACGGCGTTTAAACACTGCACTCTGATGGTGCCACTGAAACTGACAAGACAGTTTGATTTATGAGCCCAATTCCCTAAAACAGATGCTGAGAGTAGTAGAAGTGTATTTTTTTATATTCCTCCTTGCTTTTATCCGTCCTGGCAGTGATCAAGTGATGGATTACGCTGCCTAACGTTGTCTAAGGTAGTTTTAAATTTAATCCAGCAAACAACGAAACAGAAATGCATAATTTAACTCTGTAAGCGAGAAAGGAAGAAGACTTGTTAGGTAGCTTTTCATTTTTTCTCCATTATGGACTCCGATGTGTCACATCAACTCCTCGTTTTTGGTTCTTCTCTCATTCATGAAGGCTACAGTAGTCACACTTTGAGACTTTCATCCCCCCATCCAACTCAATGGAAAACATGCACTCAGCTATGACGGCAATGAAAACTTTCATTGACCAATATGCAGGGCAACCATCAGGCAAGAGGTTTGGATTGTACTGATATACTGCCGAAGGGTTGAGTTGTTCATATTGTGCAAATCATTGCACTTTTAGGGGGGAAAAAACGGTCAGGTCTAAATTTCTAGGAGATAAGTTGCATTAGTAAATCGCAATTGTGGTACTTAGAAATAGACATAGATTGTGCACCGTCATTCTGATGTAGAACAGATCAATACATGGCTGTATGCCTCCAATATAGTGTCACAGGATTCTTTATAGGATTTTTCTTGCTGGGACGAATAAAATTAATCTAATAAAGCTTAATAAATCTATTATGTTTCTTTTTTTCTAAATTTCAAGATGTTGCACCAATTATCAAAATCATTCAAAACTTATGATGCCATCCTTGGATTATTTAAAGAATTTACACAGCATTTGCAGCAAAATACTGTAGGCCCTCTGCCAAGTATGATGAGGTCTGGTCAATGTAAGAAGATCCCAAAGGCCTTATTTTCTTATGACAGTATACATGAGACAACCTTTAGCGTTGTTTCTCCTTGTGGAGACTGCCTAGTAGATGTGAAAAGACTTAAAGGCCATGCAATGCTCCTCTGGGAAAAATGGCAAGTAAATTGAAGATGCCTCAGTAGTGTCACCTATTAGAAGGTAGCTTTCCTACAAGTCAATGTCTGACCTTTAGACAGGTCTTGTGAGATGATTGGGACTGGCTAGGTGGTCTGTACTCCTCCCGACTCACGCCATACAGTGGTGCTTTAAAGTTTGTGAACCCTTTCTATATTAGAAATATATTCTATATTAAGACTATAGAATTTTCTATATTTCTGCTTACATTTGACCTAAAACTACATCGGAAATTCACACAAGTTCTTAAAGTAGATAAAGAGAAGCAAATTAGTCAATAATATTAGACTTGGTCATTTATTTATTGAGTAAAATGATCCAGTATCACATGTCTGTGAATGGCAAAAAGTATGTGAACCTTTGCTTCTGGTATCTGTTATAACCCCCTTCTGCAGCAATGACTGCATCTAAATGATTCTGGTAATTATTGATTAGTCCTGCACACCGGCTTGGAGGACTTTTAGCCTATTCCTTAACACAAAGCAGCTTCAACTCTGTTATGTTGGTGGGTTTCCTAACCTGAACTCACTTCAGGTCCTTCCACATTTCTATAGGATTAAGGTCAGGACTTTGAATTGGCCATTCCCAAACTTTAATTGTATTATCCTTTAAATGTTTTTTGTAGAGCCATTTGTGTATTTTGGGTAGTGGTAATGCTGAATGACCCAGGTTCTGTTGGGATTCAGCTCATGGATAGATGTCCTGACACCTTCCTTTAGAAATTGTTGGTATAATTTAGAATTCATTGTTCAATCAATGCAGATGCAACAAAACAGATCCAAAGCATGTAAGGTTTTTATGTTGATGCAGTGTTTTTCTTTCTCTAAACATAATTGTTGCAATCGCGACCAAAGGGACTGGGTACGCACACAGGTTGCACACGGTATTCACACGGGTTTCAGGCAAACTGTCCCTGTGCTACCGGGAGGTTGACCTGGCCCTACCTAAGCGGGGACATTGCCCCAATAAGGGCAGCCCAGCGGTCTTCGGATCTGGGCCCTAGCTGATCCTAGGAGCCACGCACCAGAACAGGATGCATTCACATGCCACATGACAGGGACTGAACAACAGGACACACAGAGCCAGAATACACTGCATACAGCACCCAAAATGCAACCACTAGTAACAGAAAGGAAGCGGAATAGAAATACCAGGTATTAGTTGACATTTTGTACAAAACATGAAAGCTAGCAGGCCACTTCACAGCTCCTGGCTATACCGCTAGTACCTACACTAACCAGGAGTCCAGCAGCACCAGACACAGTTCACACAGCAAGCTGCAACAGGACAGGACACAGATCACAGGTCACACAGCAAGCTGACACAAAACTGACAGAATATAAATGAACAAGACGGACATGAACCAGCACAGGGCACAAATCACACAGCAAACTTGAACAGACAAGGATTCATGACTGCTGAGCCTGAACACCAGACAGAGACTGACCAGGAGCTCAGTTTATATGTGAGCACAGACCTAGGAGATTGGCCAGCAGAAAGTACCACACCCAGCCAGCTCAATCAATTAACCCTGTGAGGGTTGTGCTGCTAGGAAGCTTAGAACTACAGATCCCAGCAGTACACGTAACAATAATGCTTCTCATTTAAGCCAACTCTGTCTATTTTGGTCTCATCCATCCACAAAACATTGTTCCAATAGACTTCTGGCTTGTCCATGGAATCTTTTGCAAACTGTAGACAGGCAACAATGTTCTTTTTGGAGAGCAGCAGCATTATTCTTGCAATCCTGCCATGCACACCATTGTTGTTCAGTGCCTCTTGATGATGGATTTATGAATATTAACATTACCTAATGTGAGAAAGGCCTTTAGTTGTTTAGAGGCTACCTTGTGACCTCACAGACTACTATATGCCCTGCTTTTGGCATAATCTTTGTTAGTCGACCACTACTGGGAAGGGTAATAATGGTCTTGATTTTCCTCCATATGTACACAGTCTGTCTCATTATGGATTTGTGGAGTCCAAAAACATTAGGGATGGTTTTGTAACCTTTTCCAGCCTAATGAGCATCAACAACTCTTATTCTGAGGTCCTCAGAAATCTCCTTTGTTCATGCCATGATGAACTTCCACAGACATGTGTTGTGAAGATCAGACTTTGATAGATCCCTGTTCTTCAAATAAAACAGGTCGCCAACTCACATCTTATTGTCACCCAATAGATTAAAACCACCTTACTCTAATTTTACCTTCAAATTATCTACTAATCCAAAAAGTATACTTTAAAATACGTTTTCCACTCACAGCCCAAATAATTGACCAAATCTAATATTTTTGACTCATTTGTTTAATTTGATTCTCTTCATACACTTTTAGAACTTGTGTGAAAATCAGATGTAGTTTTAAATCAAATATAATCAGAAACAAGGAAATTCTGAAGGGCACACAAACTTTCAAGTATCACTGTAGGCTTCTCACCCAACCAGGCAGCAACCTACTGTATACTGATGAGGGGGAAAAGCCCCCAAACAGTCTGTCTGTACATGGTTATATTTTCTTCTGTAGAAGACTCTAACTTTTGCTTTTATTCCCAGTCATGTTATAAGGCCTGTCAAAATGTCAGACATTGTAGGAAAGCTACCTTTCTAATAGGTGGCGATGATGAGCCACTGTCCCATCTCCAATTTGAATAACCGTTTATATTTTAACAGACCTATTATAATATATGATAAAATGTATTTATATTCCTTACATCGGAGATGACTTGGTCACCTTCTGGTTTATACATATGCTGCTATAGATTATGCACTTTTTTCCATATAATTGTAGGGTCATACTCAACTGGTTATATTGCCCTGGAGATGAAACAACTAGCTGTTAGGTCGACTATGAACTATTGGTTCAATACCACCAAGTACAAACGAGGTTGTTATTGACCAGATGTAGGGTAATGGCTCTATAAGTCCATCCAAAAACTTTGGCAGACAGTGACTTTCCTCTTCCATCCAAAAAGGAGAAAATGTTCATTTTCAATCCAGTTCATATGAACAGCTGATACTGAATGACAAGCATTCATATAGTCGAACATTGTGCGGTATGGAAAATAAAAACATGAAGAATAGGGAAACATTTAAAAAACAGCTGCACGCTAGTCTACAGGCTGTGTCGTGTGTTGCAGCTCACCTCTATTAAAGTTGATGGGGCTAATTTAAAACACTGTAAACAACCTGTAGGCTGATGTGGTGCTGCTTTTTAGAAGAAACCAATTTGCCCTCTAGAATGTCCCCAAGGTAGCCAAAGCATGCCACATTGTTTGGTATTACAGCTACACATCTGGGGAACACCGTACCCCTCCTAAAAATTGGTCAAAATAGTGTACAGTGGTGTAAGGGTCAATCGTAACACAGGAGAGTCACTGAAAACAAAAGGAGGCCCACATGGGGTGTCTTAGATCAAAAATTGCACCAAAAAAAGACAACAGGTGTGCTGCTTGATTTAAAAGCAATGTCAGAAATTTTACAAGGAGAAATTCTGCCAGCTGGACACAACACTCAAGCACGGGCCTTCTACTCCCCCTCCTCCTCCGAGGAAAAGCAGTAGAGTTACCAAAAGTTATGCAAAAGATGAAGAATTCAGTTGAAATCCATGCATGGTTCATTTTTTATTGTCAGACAATCCACATTGTCCGTGGACAGATGAAGGCGTCTGTCAGTTATCACACCCCCAGCTGTGCTGAACACTCTTTGATTGCACCCTTTGATTGCACACTGGCAGTGGGCCAGGCAAGCACATCTAAAGGCCCATTTACACGGAACGATGATCGCTCAAAAGACAGTTTGAGTGACATTTTTGAACGATCATCTTTGCATAACTCTAAGTAGCTAATTAGCTACTAAAGAGTCAATGCAGACGGTGCGGGATACTGCTGGGATAGACCGGAGAACAATGCAGCTGTTTTGTATATGCAAACAGTTGCTTTGTTCTCGGTGCTTTCAGCTAGTGTCCTGCTGAAAACTGCCAGCAGGAAAGCAGCTGAAAGAATGCTATCAACACCACCTGCTGAGATATCAGTGTACGGCGCTAATAAGGCTCATCACTAATTTCTAGCTTGCTTGAAATGTGTGTTGAATGAACAGTGCACGAAAAGTGCATGATGGTCGTGCATTTAGACACAACGGTTAAAGCTCAAAAGATGGCTTTTGAGCGAATTTTGAGCAATAATCGTTGTGTCTAAATGGGCCTTAAAGCATGTTGTACAAACTCTGGACACTTGCCCAGCTTAGACACCCAAAAGTCAAAGGGGCCAATGCCATTTCTGAGTTGATCCATGCAGTAGCTGACATACTCTTGGACCATCATGGATAAGTGCTGCCTGTGACCCTATCCAGTGCTGCCTCTGGCCCTACCCAGTTCTGTTGTTGTGGACTGTGATGAGTTGAAAAAACAATGCCACACCTCTGTTAGACTTCTCCTGACATCAATGGTGATGCTGTTACAGTGGCTTTTTGCTTGTCCGCAATGAGCTGCAGAGCTGTAATCCATAGTGGAATCATCTCCACGACCATGGCAGAATGGTTGGGGTGGAATTCTTTTTGACATTCCCATAGCTGTGGGATGGAGGGCTGACTGCTAACCTGGAACACACTGGAATATGGGGTAGATGTCAAAGTCGGTGAAGGTGGTGATGATGGTGGCAGCTCAATTTCTGTTTTCCGTTTCCCACTCTTGGCTCTGAAGCTAACAGCCGGTTGTCATTTGCGGAGAAGAGGCCTGAAGTAGGTGTACTACTGCCGCTACTCAAAACTGTCTCTCTCTGCTCAGAGGCCACTGCATGAACAAGGAAAGAGAGGGAGGAAGACACAGTGGAAGAGAGAAGGACGAGGTTGGCTCTTCGCTCTCTGGTGGGCTCTCCAAGACAGTGGGTGGTGGGAGTTCATGTGGCTGTTCTTACACATTGTGTTGAGGTGCTTTACAGTTTCGGTAGGTATTAAATGCTTAGCACAGAGCTTACAGATGACCACTCTTCTGTCATCATCTGTGCTTTCAAAGAATGTCCAGTCTGCAAACAGACCTAGTTGTAGGCCTGGTGTTGCTGCTGCTGTGACTAGTAGTGGCTGAGGGTGGTGGCACTGCCCTTTTGTTTTTCTGTAATACCCTACTAGCTATCTTGACATGGTGCTGCCCGCAATGTCTGCCTCTTCCTCCTTTATCTGCGAGCTGCTATGATTACTCTGTTTTCATCTCCCTGTTAGATCGAGTAATTCATCCTCTTCCACCTCCTCTTCCAATTTGCCCTGTCCTTTACCACCTGCACATCCCTTACCTTGCTTACTTCATGTTTCATTTTTATTTATGTATTGTTTACTTAACCATTATTTTTGTTTACTTTTTAGTGTAGTTTTATGTAACTTCTCAGCCAGCTGCATAAGGCCTGCAAATAATTTGTAGTGGCCGGATTTGTGACTGGACAATGTTTAAGACTGCTGACACGCACTGTGTGTATTTGCTGTTTCCCTGTTTTAATTTCTTTTTGTTTCATATTACCAAAAAAACACCGCCAACTAAATAAGCCATAATTGCTGGATGGCACAATATCTGAGAACAGAAGGCTGTGGAGTACAGCTTGTATGTTTGCCAAGTATCCCTGTTTGGCACAAAGTAATTGAATTCCCCTCACCCCACTGCTAGCTGCATAAAAACTGAAAATAAATCATAAAGTGGCAAATAGAGAACTGCAATATTCCCTACACCAAAGCATAGTTTGTCTGCTCTGCTGCTATATATGGTGACAGGAGCAGAAATATACCTTCTCCCAATGTACCTGTTATACAGGCATATAAACATGCTGCTGCTTCTTTCTTTGGTCCCTCCAATATAACCCTGATATAGAAGCTTTCATACCAGCAGCAATATATCCTCTATAGAATATTTGTCTCTATTAACAGACCAGATGTTATATAGGCATATAAACATAATGCAGCTTCTCTCTCCTGTGCTCAGGTGTAAAATGTCCGCTGTTTACACTGTGCATTTGTTATATATGTCTAGGTCATGTCCAATGAAAATGCTGAATATTCAAGATGGAGGACACATTTGATGACATCATCATGATGCCTTGGCTTCTGATTGACTGAACTCTGACCTTTGAAGCAAGCATTTTGGGAAATTCGATTTTCGTATGACTTTCAGCAAAAATCGGGTGAAATTTACACAATTCGATTTGGTGAAAATCGGGTTAATTTTTTTGCCAGGCCAATCAAGATGAGCAATACTAGTATTAATGGGGTCTCCTCTACATCTAGAGGAAAAAAGATTTCTACACCAACATAGAAGGGGGTTCTTTACTGTAAGAGCAGTGAGACTATAGACCTCTCTGCCTGAGGACAGGATGATGGTGAAGAGTTCAAGAAGGGCTTGGATGCCTTTTTGGAGAGTAATAATATTACATGTTATAGTCACTAATTACTCCAGAAGGGTCGGTGATCCAGTGATTACTCGGATTGCCAGATTTGGAATCGGGAAGGAAATTATCTTAAAGGGGTTGTCCCGCGAAAGCAAGTGGGGGTATACACTTCTGTATGGCCATATTAATGCACTTTGTAATATACATCATGCATTAAATATGAGCCAAACAGAAGTTATTCACTTACCTGCTCCGTTGCTAGTGTCCTCGTCTCCATGGTGCCGTCTAATTTCAGCATCTAATCTCCCGATTAGACGCGCTTGCGCAGTCCGGTCTTCTCCTTTCTGAATGGGGCCACTCGTGCCGGAGAGCTGCTCCTCGTAACTCCGCCCCGTCACGTGTGCCGATTCCAGCCAATCAGGAGGCTGGAATCGGCAATGGAACGCACAGAGCCCACGGTGCACCATGGGAGAAGACCTGCGGTCCACCGTGGGTGAAGATCCCGGCGGCCATCTTAGCAAGGTAAGTAAGAAGTCGCCGCAGCGTGGGGATTCGGGTAAGTACTATCCGTTTTTTTTTTTTTTACCCCTGCATCGGGTTTGTCTCGCGCCGAAAGGTGGGCCTATTGAAAAAAAAAAAACCCGCTTTGGCGCGGGACAACCCATTTAGGTAAGGATTATTGGCTTCTACCTCATTGTTTTTTTCTTTACCTCCTCTGGATCAACATTGTAGGCTGAACTAGATGGACATGCATGAACAATTATTCACTCAGCTTTATTAATGTTTATGGAAAGTTTTTATGTTATAGTCAAACATTGTGTGGTATGGAAAATAAAAAATGCAGAATAGGGAAACATCTCTGTTGAAAGGTTCTCTTATATGACTGTACTTTTGGTTCCTGTATGAAATTAATAGTACAAGACCATTTTATTTAGTGGGGAAGAAAAATCATTCAGCTTTGGCAACAGAGTTGTCTTTCATTAATCTCCTTCTCTCTTTTGATCCTTTGCTTTGTCATATTGCAAATCAAACTGCGACACATATATAATGAATTCTTCAATATCTGTGGCAGATCATCTGTTTCTCTCCAGCCTTCTTGAAAACTTCAGTCTCTGTCTGTAAAGCAATTGCCTGTGGCAGGAACCCTCCTCTATAGTTCTGTGTGCAACATACTGTTTACAACAGTCTGGACTTAGTCGTCCACCTCTAGTACAGGAAGATGCATCACTGATTCTTCTTAGGGACAGGACTGTAGCTATTGGGGATCCGTTGGGTGTAACACAGGGACAGACTGGGGCTACAAACCACAGAGTGCCTTAGACAAGAAAGACAGAAACAGGAAATCCTTAATTATTCGCATGACCCTACTCAAGACTGGCAGATGCCTCTACATCGGAGGATCCGACTTCAGCTCAGCATGCCCCTTCTTCGCCCTACACTGGCGACCTGCCGTACTGGGCATGTCTCACCTGTGACATCCAGAATCCCAGATGCTGCGTCATCTGTTTTAATTGTAGTGTGTCCCGACCCCGTCCCTCTGAGACGTCACCTCTTCTCTCCGTACTCCAAGCCACTACTACTAAAACTCCAGTGACCAATTCCTGTCCTGGCGGCCATCTTAGCACTTCTGGATCTACACCTTCTCCACCCAGTTCCGGCAGTCATCTTGGTACACCAACCAGAATGCACAACCAGGATGGACCTAGCCCACTACGTCCCTCTATCCGGTCCTTAGGGCAGATGGCTCCCTCTATGAACCACCTAATACTGGCCCTCCTGCACCTGTAGACAACCCCCTACGCCCTAGGATACAGACTTTGAACAACATGGTAGTTATAGCTGACTCTACCTTTGAGGACACCAAAGACGCCCTACAGATACTAGCAGACCAGCTAGGATCGACCTCCTCCGTGACTTTCCAGAATAGAATGATCTTAGATATGATCTTAGCAGAGAAAGGATGGGTATGTAAAATGATAGGGGAGACCTGTTACATCCCAGACAAGACAGGACCCACAGGTAAAGTCACAGTTGCCATTAAGAAGCTGACTGACCTATCGGAAGAACTCAGGGATAACTGACCCTTGGGACAAGTACTTTTTATGGATGAGCGGGTGGCAGAGGATTATGGCCCAGATAGGTATTGCTGTCTTAAGTGTATTAATCATTTTTTGCCGTTGTAGCCTGCTGTGTCATACCATGCATAAGGAAAATGTGCGAGAAGACAATCGCTGGTGCAGTACCAACCATGCCTCTTCTGGACCCTGGATACACAGATGTCGTGAAACCTTATGCTCCACTACAGTCCCTTCCCCCCTGATCCAGCCTTAGGGAAAGCACCTGATCATCTAATATGCCCAGATGGTGACTCTGGGAGCCAATGGATAAGCCATGGGTTGTCAAAAGGGCCGCAGAAGTGTTCGAGAAAGGCATATCAGGGGAAGTGGATAGGACAATAGTTATTTTAAGGGGGGATTGTAATGGATTGTAATAAACCAAGTAAAATGCCTATTGCAAATATGAACCTCTCCTCTACACTACTAACACAGCTTCCCGTCTGAAAGTGCTGACTAACTACTCTCTCCTCACCCACTCCCACCGTGTCTTTAACATTTTGCTCAATATGGCGCATTCTTCATCCAGGAATTTCGAGAGAAGACCTCAGCTCCTGGAGGAAGAGACCCATATAAGGCAATAACCAATCAGCTACAGATTCGTACTTCATGACGTACTAACTATGCATACTGTATATAAAACCCCATGCAACTTGATTAGAATAAAGAAGTTTCATTTAGCTGAACAGCAGGTTTCAGTGTGATTCTTCCGTGCATGCACAGGCCTCAGGCCTTACATCTACTAATAAGGAAGGGGGCAGATATTCATCATTAGGTATATTAGTACCAATCTATAACAAAACCAAAAAATAGCCTCATCTTTCTGATGCAGAGAAGAAAGTGTTATAATTTGATGGCAGGCCCATTCTGTTCTTTCCTATGGTGGTCAGTGCAGGACCTGAAAATGCATAGAAGCTGCCAGAGACCTCTCACATAATTCTTCTGTCTACTGAACTTTCTTGGTCATGACGTAAGCACTAGGGCTGATGAAAGTAATGGGAGTACTGTGGCTGGTAGCACTAGTGAGGTGGCATTAAAGAGGGTATTTAGAAATGGCAGCACATGCAATGTAAAAAAGGTTACTGATGATTTCCTTTGAATCATATTTCTTACTGTAAACATTTATTCTATCTATCTATCCATCTATCATGTGTCCATGCTACATAAGATGCAGACCCCTGGAGGTGTCAGCCATAGTTTGTGACGGGACCTGCATGCTATTGAATATACGGGTTATGTTGCTGCTCACAAGTCATTTATCATAAAGTGCAATGCATTGGCCAATATATAATGGTGCAAGAAGCGTCATTGTTGGATAGTTGAGCAATCGAAGAATGGTCTATGGAGTGACGAATCATGTTTCATGTCAGATGGACGTACCTGCGTGTGGAGGATGACTTGAGAACGCTTTTTGCCTAAGTGTTGTGCCAACAGTTAAGTTCCGTTGTGGTCTGGAGATGTTTTATGTAACAGGGTCTCAGTTCATTAGTTGTAGTGACAAGAGTCATGAACATGAGGATTATTCTAGTCAATAATGTGGTGCCAACAATGTGGTAATACTCTGGGAAGGGTCTGCAATGCTTCCAACAAGACAACGCACGTTGTCACATGTCGAAGGCTGTTTAACGCTGGTTTGAGGATATGGATGTTCCACGATTGGACTGGGTGCACAGAATCCTGACCTAAACCCTACTGAACATCCTTGGGACAAACTGGAACGTTGGGTCAGGAATGCAGGATGAATGGAGAGAAATATCAGCTGAAGTGTTTCAGATGTTAGTAGAACGTATGCCACAGAGAGCATCCGATGGCAAAGAAACCCCACTAAATAAGTACATATGTAAATAAGTACTATTGATTCTTGTAGGGTGTCCAATTCATTTTGGTAGGTCTGTCTGTCTATCCATCTATCCATCTTATATGGTCAAGATTATGCTCTTATTTATTGAATTCAGATGTTCCAGCCAAATTCATTTTGAATAGATGCATAAAATAAAGCATATAGCCATGCAATCTCAATAGAGAAACATTGGAAGTAGTATGGGTCATTCTGAAGAGCTCAGCAACTATAAATGTAGCACAGTCATAGGAGGCCACCTTTCCCACTGTTCAGTTTGTGAGATTTGTCATCTGGTAGATTTGTCCTGGTTAACTGTAAGTGTTATTAGTGCTTCTTCAGATGGGTGTATGTGCAACTATGCTCTACGGTAGGGAGCGTTGTTGCGCGGGGATCGGTTTTTTTCATCCGAACCAATGAAACTCTACGTGAGATTGAAAAAAAGAGTGGGAAGATAGGTCCTGCTCTTTCCGACAGTGGAAAGAAAACCATTGAAATAAATGGTTTCGTTTTGTCCCTTTATGCAGCCATGATTTTCACGGCCACATAACAGGACTAAAACATGCCCGTCTGTTTAAGCCCTTATGTGAAACGCAGGCGTCTAATAACAGCTCATCCACAAAACTGTAGACCAGGCAAACTCATAGAGCAAGGCTGCCAAGTATTGAAGCATAGGACATTGAAAGATCATCTCTTCTGTTCTATGACTCACTACAGAGCTCTACGTCTGTGGCAGGATATCAACGCAAGAACTCGGGATCGGGAGTCCCATGTTTATGAAATGCTTTCCCATGGTCTGACGGTTGCACACGAGGCTAAGATTACCGTGCACAATACCAGGTGTTGGCTAGAGTGTAGTAAAGCACGCTTCTAATGGATGCTGGATCAGTCAAAACTTGTTTCTTAAGTGATAAATCACTTTTCACTACCTGGCAGCCTGACAAATCTGAATTTGATGGATGTCAA